>NC_037336.1:15378876-15735935 GCF_002263795.3 Bos taurus
TAAATGTGTGAATTCATTTATTTACAATGACTATGAGCTATGTGCTATTACTACTCCCACTTTACAGAAGTACCAGCAGGCCCAAAGACATAGTTTCTCCAGCAAAGCTAGGCACCATCTTGCCCTAGAAGCTAGGTCAACTTGGCTAGATAAAAGAAGATGAAAATTAATGCAATGTCCTTATTTTTAAAAGATACCTTATTTCTAAGATGGACTTTTTTTTTTTTTTCTCATTTTAACCTCTGAATTAAGGCTACATCTTACTGAACAAGGAATGAGTTTGCATTGTGTTGGAATCACCTGCAAAGCTCGATAAAACACATATTACTGGGCCTCATCCTCAATTTCTGATTCAGGATTGTCTTCAGTTGAGCCTGCACATTCTCATTTCTAACAACCCATGGAAGACCACACTTCGAGAACCACTGAGGTGTTTCTTATTTAGCATTTGCAGCCATATATGTGAAAACCTCTTGAAGCAGGTAAGACCAAGAGAGCACCAAGCATTGAAGCACCCTAGATTCAGAAAAATACTATGTGAAATTATTTGATGATATCTACTCAATAATACTTTATGTGTAATTACAGTTAAATGTGAATATCTCCAGGGCATGTGATCACACCACACAGCTAGCTTTTTAAAAAATGGTTAAATCTAGATTTAATCTTTCCTTTATAGCCTCATTTAACAACTTTGTATTTTTCATATATTCTCCATACTCATATAATCTCTATAGAATATGTATAAAGATGTATTAAATGTGTTTTTTATAAAAACTGGGATAACAGTATAAACTTTTAAAGCATCTTTCTTCTGTCTGTCAGCAATAACTTGTGAAAATCAAGCCACCTAGTATAATCAAGGTCAAAGTGAATTATAGAAAGAAAATGAAAGTGTTGGTCACTCAGTCCTGTCCAACTCTTTGCAACCCTGTGAACTGTAGCCCGCCAGGCTCTTCTGTCATGGAGTTCTCCAGGGAAAAATACTGGAGTGGGTTGCTATTTCCTTCTCCAGGGGGTCTTCCAAACCCGGGGATCAAACCTGGGTCTCCTGTATTGAAGGCAGATTCTTTACCATCTGACCCACCAGTGGTGGACTGTAATTTAGCCATTGTCTTAGCTCTAGCAGTCCGGATAGGCTTGGTTATGTTGTAGTAACAATTCCAAAATCTCAGTGGCTTACTCTTTCCAAAAGCTTTCTCCCTTTGGTCAGGCTACATGTCCAAAAGAGGAAGGCAAGGGAGTTCTGTCCCAGTTACTTGGCTACTCAGATTGAGGAAGCTCTAGGCTGATACAAGCTTTCACAGCCACAACAGAGTAGGAAGGAAGCCTAATGATGAGTAGCACATGAACCCAAAGCTTCTACCCAGAGGGGTGTGTGACTTCCACTCACACTGCCCTGGCCCAAACATGCTAGGCGACGCTCCTAATTTCACCATGAACAAAGAAGTTCACTCTTACCATAATTCTAAAATGGAATATTTTTAGCTGCTTCCATGACCACCACACTACTGATGGGCTTTCCCTTTATTTCCATGAGCATGTAATATATTTCCCTGTTTGTTTGTTTGTTAGTACACTGATAGTTTTTGCTCTTTGGAGTAGATTCCTAGGGATTACAGGATCAAAGATCCCAGATAGTTTTAAATTTTATAAATATTTTATACTTATTTCCTAAAAGAATGTAAGAATTTACGTTTCCTCCAGAAGTTTATTAAAACACATTTTTCTCTGCATCCCCAGCAGCAGTAAGTATTCTAGCTGTTTTATTTTGCAAGTCTTGTGAACATAAAGCCGTTTTCAGTATTATTTTGATTTGCGTTTCCCTGAGCTCCAGTTTAAATTTGAGTACTTTTTTTCATGACAGCTGTGCTTTTCATTTGTTTACTTTTCCATTGTATTAGTAGGTTTTTTTCTATTAACATTTAAGCTTTCTGTGTATTACACTGTCATCTGTTTTATAAGTGTATCTTTCATAATTATTATTTGTAAGCCTTGTTTACATATTTTTCATACCAGTTTGTTTGTTGGCTGAGCCCTGTGGCATTGGTATCTTGGTTCCCCAAATGGGGATTGAACATGCACCCCCTGCATTGGAAGCATGGAGTCTCAACCACTGGACTGCCAGGGAGGTACTTCATACCAACATTTTAATGTATTTTCTGAGTTTAAAATCTTAGTTAAGAAGCTCCTTCTTGAATCCTGATAGTACACATGGTCACACATATCTTTCAAGATTTTTAGAAAATTTAAGTAATAAAACTGGGGAACTCATTTCTGTGTATGGCAAAAAGATATGGATGTTATATTATTAAATTTGTATTCTTCAAATAGCCATTTGTGCCAGCATTATTTATAAAAACTTTTTAGCATTAAAATGAATTTCCATCTTTGTCATATAATTACTATAACATTAATATTTATTTCTGAAATTTCAATTTTTTTAAGTGGTCTCATTATTTATGGGGCTTCCCAGGTGGCTCAGTGGTAAAGAATTCACTTGTCAGTGCAGGAGATGTGGGCTCAATCCCTGGGCTGGGAAGATCCCCTCGGGGAGGAAATGGCAACCCACTCCAGTATTCTTGCTTGGATAATCTCATGGACAGAGGAGCCTGGTGGGCTACAGTCCATGGAGTTGCAAAGAGCTGGATGAAATCGAGCCCATGTATGCACATGTGTGCATGCACACACACACACACACACACACAATTACTTCATTTATACCTAATAACTATAAGACCTAATATATCTAATAACTATTGTAACTATCTGGGGCTTCCCAAGTGGTGCTAGTGTAAAGAATCTGCCTGCCAATGAAGGAGATGCAAGAGACTCTGGTTTGGTCCCTGGAAAATCCCATAGACAAAGGAGCCTGGTGGGCTACGTTCCATAGGGTTGCAAAAAATCAAACATGACTAAACACACACACACACACACAACTATAAAGCACAGTCAGTGACAGCTGTACCCAAAGGAAGTTTATAGACTTAATCCCTTCCATTATTACACAGAAAAATGAAAAATAAAGGTATTTAGAACATGATAGAAAATAGGAACAGAACAATAAAAGAACATTTTCTCAAAAAACTATGAAAGAGGAAATTAAGGAAAATGAAAATTAATGAACTAGAACTAACTCTATCACACTACCATTCCCTGGCACAGTTCAGTTCAGTTCAGTTCAGTCGCTCAGTCATGTCCAACTCTTTGTGACCCCTTGGACTCCAGCACGCTAGGCCTCCCTATCCATCACCAACTCCTGGATCTTACTCAAATTCATGTCCATTGAGTCAGTCATGCCATCCAACCATCTCATCCTCTGTCATCCCCTTCTCCTCCTGCCTTCAATCTTTCCCAGCAAGAGGGTCTTTTCCAACGAGTCAGTTCTTTGCAGCAGGTGGCCAAAGTATTGGAGTTTCAGCTTGAGCATCAGTCCTTCCAATGAAGACTCAGGACTGATTTCCTTTAGGATGGACTGGTTGGATCTCCTTGCAGTCCAAGGGACTCTCAAGAGTCTTCTCCAACACCACAGTTCAAAAGCATCAATTCTTCAATGCTCAGCTTTCTTCATAGTCTAACTCTCACATCCATACATGACTACTGCAAAAACCATAGCCTTGACTAGATGGACCTTTGTTGGCAAAGTAATGTCTCTGCTTTTTAATATGCTGTCTAGGCTGGTCATAACTTTTCTTCCAAGGAGTAAGCGTCTTTTAATTTCATGGCTGCAGTCACCATCTGCAGTGATGTTGGAGCCCCCCAAAATAAAGTCTGTCACTGTTTCCATTGTTTCCCCATCTATTTGCCATGAAGTGATGGGACTGGATGCCATGATCTTAGTTTTCTGAATGTTGAGTTTTATGCCAGCTTTTTCACTCTCCACTTTCACTTTCATCAAGAGGCTTTTTAGTTCCTCTTCATTTTCTGCCATAAGGGTGGTGTCATCTGCATATCTGAGGTTATTGATATTTCTCCCGGCAATCTTGATTCTAGCTTGTGCTTCATCTAATCCCGCATTTCTCATGATGTACTCTGAATATAAGTTAAATAAGCAGGGTTACAATATACAGCCTTGACGTACTCCTTTTCCGATTTGGAACCAGTCTGTTGTTCCAAGCACAAAACCTCCCCAAATCTGGATTTTGGGAAAAGATAATAATTTATCTTTTCTTATCTCAGATAAACTCTGAGCCTGATCAAGGTAAAATGAAAAAAAAAATAAAAAGGAAAAGGAGAGATATCACAGATACAGTAAGGCTTTACAAAGGGATTTTAATGTGTCATTCTATGACCACAAATTTGAAAGCTTGAAGGAAACAGGCAGAAGTCTTGGAGAGTTAGAATATACTAGAATGGATTCATGAAGTAGACAACTTGATTATATTATGTACAGTTAGAAGATACTGGCAAGGTATTACAGAGCCACTGTTACATTGCACAAATACCTTATCAATTCTTGGATTTGAATTTTTAAACAGTTAAATCTGAGGTTATTTAAACAATATAGGCCATAAAAATTGGTGGAAAACTCCCAACTCATTTATAAGGCCAGCATACCTTTAATTTAAAAGTTCCAGTGAAGACTGTATTAAAAAGCAACACTAAGGAAGTGCAGTTTGTGCTTCAAGATTGACAAAATTTAAATAAAATATTGATCATTAGAATCCAGTAATAACAAACAAGTGATATCCTATGACCAAGTTCAAGGATGTTCAATATCAGAAAATATATCAACTTAATTGTTATGCCAAAGTTTAAAGGGAGAAATTTATGGGACTGTATAAAAATTCAGTCATTCATAACACAGTATTTAAATGAGAATTGAGAAATCTGTTAAAATACAAATTCCTAATAATAATATATTAAATGATGAAACACAAAAAACTAAAATTTATACTGAGAACTAGATGGCTCTCATACTCTTAAACATTGTTTTTGCACTCAAAACAGATGTAAAAAGACAAGAATATGGGATATCTGGTATAAACTCAGTATAAAGAATGTTTTTTGACTTATTTAAGAAAAGAACTGGTCCATTGCCTGGATAAATGCACAATAAGAATCTAGAAAAGAAATGTGGGAAAAAAATATTCCAGTAATGACCAAGAGATATAAAATACTTAGGAGTAAATTAAACAAGAAAAAGCATATGACCTGAATGAGAAAACTACACAGTTTCATCGATGGCCTCAGAATAAGAGCTAAAGGAATGGAAAACATAATCGTGTTCTCAGACGGGAAGGTATTACACTGTGAAAATGTCAATTCTCTCAAAATTGAACTATTATTCAATTTTATATAATACTGGTAGTGTTGTTCTGGATAGATTTAAAATCTCAAAGCTTATATAAAAGTAAAAAAAAAAAATCCCTGAGAGAATCCTAGAAAAAAGGTATCAGAATGTATGACTAGTCACTATGAAAAATCAATATTGAATTTGGGAAGGAAGATAGAATAAAAATGAGGTGTGTTCAGAGAAACAGACTGAAGCAGAGGAAGACAGGAGAGATCACATGATAAAGAGATTGTCATAGTGAATGAAGTAAGTCAGATACAGAAAGACAAACATGATACGATATTGCTTACATGTGGCATCTTCTTGACATGAAAGCCATGACAAACCTAGACAGTGTTTGAAAAGCACTCTGCCAACAAAGGCGCATATAGTCAAGGCTGTGGTCTTCCCAGTGGTCACGTATGGTCATGAGAGTTGGACCACAAAGAAGGCAGAGCATCAAAGAATCGATGCCTTCGAACTATGGTGCTGGGGAAGACTCCTGAGAGTCCCTTGGACAGCAAGGGGATCAAACCAGTCAATCTTAAGGGATCAACCCTGAATACTCATTGGAAAGACTGATGCTGAAGCTGAAACTCCAGTATTTTGGTCATCTGATGCAAACAGCTGACTCATTGGAAAAGTCCCCAGATGCTGGGAAAGATTGAGGGCAGAAGGATATCAGGACGTCAGAGGATGAGATGGCTGGATGGCATCACCGATGCTATGGACCTGAACTTGGGCAAACTTCAGGAAATGGTGAGGGACAGGGAAGCCTGGTGTGCTACAGTCCATGGGGTCGCAAAGAGTTGGACACGACTGGGTAACTTAACAACACATGTGGAATCTAAAAAAAGGGTACAAATGAATTTACCTGGAGAAGGCAATGGCAACCCACTCCAGCACTCTTGCCTGGAAAATCCCATGGTTGGAGGAGCCTGGTAGGCTGCAGTCCATGGGGTCGCTAAGAGTCGGACATGACTGAGCGACTTCACTTTCACTTTTCACTTTCATGCATTGGAGAAGGAAATGGCAACCCACTCCAGTGTTCTTGCCTGGAGAATCCCAGGGATGGGGTAGCCTGGTGGGCTGCCATCTATGGGGTCTCACAGAGTCAGACTGAAGTGACTTAGCAGCATGAATTTACCTACAAAATGGAAATAGAGTCACAGAGGTAGGAGACAAACTTATGGTTACCAGGGGGTGAGGGGAGGGGGAGGATAAATTGGGAGATTGGATTGACATATATACCCTACTATATATACAAAATAGATAACTAATAAGGACCTACTGTGTAGTACCAGGAACTCCACTCAGTATAGTAATAGCCTATATGTGAAAAGAATCTAAGAGTGGATATATGCATACCTGATTTACTTTACTGTACACTCGAATCTAGCACATCATCGTAAATCAACTATTCTCCAATAAAAATTTTAAAAGTAAATATGTGTGGGTTTTTAATCATCACACTGTGCACATTAAACTTATACAATGTGAAAAAGAAGAGAGCGAGACACCAGCAACACACAAAGGGTGAAAAGAACAACATAGCAAATATCCAAGTGACCAGTCATCCAATTGTTCATTGTTGCTACTTCTCTACCTGCTGTTCATTTAGGCTGGAGGCTTTAGAATAAACTGCTGCTGTCATCAGCCGTGTCTGAAGTACTAATTAACATTTTATAATAACAGTCCTTCAGTTGTTTTTATCCTTAACTCAATAGAGACCTGGCTATAAATAGGATAACCACAATAACTCTGGGGAGAAATTATTCTCTAGACACAGCACTCATCACGATTTCTTCAAGTTGCCAAGTAACCTACCAAAGCCCCAGGCAAGACTAGGTTCATGGACTAGAGATTATATTCCTTCTGGAAGAGTCAGTGGATGTCAGACGTTTCTTTGCAGGCTTTTTGACAGTGACATCACAGACAAATGTTTTAGATTCTGACCCTGTATAAAGTCCAGTTCTCTATACATTGCCCCCCGCCCCTGCCCCCTCCCCTCATACCTTGCCTGCGACGTGAATTTGTCACACAAACACACAAACAGAACTGGAAAGTTTCAGGAGGAAACAATTTATGTACTCTACGGAGATGCATTATGATAATTTCTGTTTTATTCTTTTTTAAAATGCTCCTTGAAAGCCACTACCTTGATATCATCATCCACAGTTTGAATAACACCAATGTTTTAACTTTATGCACTTCAAAAGATTTAAATACAAAAGAGTAAAATTTTATCTAGTGACAACTTGGATACATTGATATATTCATGTTGCATAAATTATGAAAATTATTTTTGAATTCTCAAATTTTTGTTTAAAAATGTATCACTTATTCGAAGATGACGTTGAACTTTGGAATGTGTGGGGTATATGCTGAGGCAGGATGTTTTCTGATTATTTTCATTATAATTGCTATTGGCAAGATTATATTGCATGACCAATATATTTCTCTACAGACTTTTATTTAAATTTTAGAATGGGCAAAGTATACAAGGAATCTAATAAAATATGAATGACAAACATGAAAAGACTTTCAACCTTATTAGTAATCAGAGAATAATTTGTTGTAGGAGTTTATACTGAAACAGCCACTTGGGTAAACAATTTTGTATTGTCTAGAAAACCTGAATATTTATAATCTAGGAAGCCACAGTTCTGCTCTCAGATTAATACTCTGGAAATATTTTTGTGTAAAAATGGACTTGGAAACATATAAAGAATAATACTTATAATAAATAGCATAGACAGGGAAAAGCCCAAATGTTCATTGGCAGTCGAATGGATAAACTGTGGTTTACGCATATAACGTTAATTCACACAACAGTGAAAATGAATTCCATCCACATATAACAACATGGATGTTAGATAAAAAACGGTACTGTGAGCTGAAAACTTGTATCAGGAGAATTTACAGTGCAAGATACCATTTCTTTCATGTTAAAAAACATTCAAGCTAAAATTACATTGCATAGGAATTCATATATAAGAAAACATAGAAAAGTCAGAAAATTATTAAACTAGAAATCCAGGTTAGGAGATGCCTCTTCAGGGGAAAGTTGAAGTTGTGAGTGCAGTGGGACCCATGATGTACAGACATTTGTTTTAAAATATCCAAAAGCAAAATTAAAAATTTTGTTTGTACCCAGAAATGACCTTAGACATTTTTTTAGAATTTGCTTGAGTTAATTAACTTAGCCAGCCTATCTTCACATTATTAATAAATGTGCAAATATAATATTTATTTCATCTTAGGGATATATTTCTTTGAAAAGACCTAAGTTTTCTCACAGCAATTTTTTTAACAAAAGACTTCAAGAATCATGCCATTTATTTCAATCTGACTCTTCTAAGAGAAAGTAACTAAAACTTCAGAAAGCTAAAAAAAAATGCTGAAAATGTCTCGGATTATTTTTTTCTTTTTAGAAGATACAAGCTTGTATTTTTAAGTATTACAAACATAACAGAAAAAGTACAAGACCGTAAATGAATGAATGTATAACTCAAAGAATGAGCACCAATGAACCCACCTGAGTCACTGCCGCCCACTCAGGTGAAAACAGAACATTACCAGCATCTCGGAAGCCTTCCACATGCCTCTTCTTAAGCTACCAACCCTTCTTAATGTATCAGTTTGAATTACTAATAAATGCAATAGATTATTTGATTACTGTTCAGCAAACATTCACCACCTGTGCATCCACGTTAAGACCACTCGTCTTGCCCTGCGGATGCTAGACTTGGTCATCTAAACTTTTTCACCTAATGGAATGGTGGCAGAAGTACCAGGGTGCCAGTTCTGAGCCGAGGCTTTAGGAATCACAGCAGGTTTCTGACCTCCTGTAGAATGTACCCCCAGGTAGCCACTGGCCCTTCATTTTGACCCCTAGAATGAGACACGTAGAGCAGACCTGAATTTACTAGCAGCCTGAATTAGAGTTGTCCCCGGCAACCTACATACGTGACAGAAAGAAAAATGAATGCTTTTTGCTATATGCCACTGAGATTTTGTTGGTTATAGCAAAGGCTGACTGATAGAACAACCATTTGGTATACTCGATAAAGCATAAGTGAATGAACTCTGGTTATTACTCTGTGAATCCATTTAAGGCTTTGTTCACTTCAAACTCATGTTTATTATTAACTGAAGGATAATATTTAACTCTGACGTATATTTAATTAGATACTTCCTGGTCAGAGATTACTTGATACTTCCTTGGTCTATTTCAAGATACTACTATTTTTAAGGCAAGGAAATCAGTCAATGCCAATATTTTCATTTGTTTAAAAAACACTGCTTTCAGAATAATACTGTGTATCACTGATTTGTCTACATAGTACTCCCCACACCGAGTCTTTTTTTTTTAATATTATATACATAGTAATTTTTTGCATTACGCAATATCAACTTTAAATGTTATTTACCTTGAGAAAAGGTACAATTTATTTTCATTTTTATATTTTTTGTAAGATAGCAGCATCATAATGTTTAACTCATGAAACTGAAGAATTGGTAAAAATAAAAATAAGTATAGTGACAGCTCAATAAATACTGAATTATATGTGAAATGGTAGTTTATATTTCAATGATTATAACCCTGCCTTTCTATAACACAGTTCTAAAATGTTTTAAAAATATTCATTTCTGAAGGACTGTCAAGATTATGGACACATGGCAAATCTCAAGTGTATTCAGCTCAGGTCCATCGCACAAAAGTTTCCTCAATGCACGCCTTTTATGAACCCATTGGACCGGTAGGATCTCGGTGAGCTCACAGACTTGTAAATAAAACATCCTTTATTATTAGGAAGTGTGCTAATGTGGAGACCTGCACAGGGTATGTCAGTGGCCATTAAATGCAGCCAGGGAGTTGAAACTTGTTTATGATATTAACTTCTAAATAAAGATCAATAAGGCACTGAAAAGGACTAACTTGCAATCAAACTGGGATTAATTTGTAAAGATACAATCTTGAAGATTTTAAACACCGCTAATGTTTTGGTGTGTTTTCTGGGACTATTTAAGCAGGATGTGCAGAACCGACCTTTCCAAATTGTGTCACTGAATATTTTAAGCAGATTATTTATTTAAAGCAAATACGTATGCATAGTTTCCTTTATTTAATTCAAGCTTGTTTTGATAGCTTCTTAAGGCTTCCTTCAATTGGACATTTTGTTTTTTTCATTAAATAATATCCATAAATTCAACTGTAATCATTCATTCATAATAAGCAACAAAAATAGATAATCAACTACTTTGCTCACTATATTCCTAGAAGTACAGCAGAACTTCTGCTACAGCAGAAGACTTCTCTAGACTGGGAAAATTTTTAGAAATTATATGTTTTACACAAATTTTTATGGATTTTTTAAACATTCATATTTCAGCACCTTAGAAGACATTCTATAATTTACTTCTCAAATTAATTTCTAAGTTTAAAACAAAGTTAACTTCAAATAAATTTTATCATTGGTTTTATTTTTAAAGATTTATATTTTTTTTCTCAAATATATTTCAAACTTTTCTAGCATGTAACAAGTTCAAGATTATATGGGCATATATTCTTACAAATGCATTTATTATTGTTTACATGATCCACACATGGGATTGGTAATGCGCTGTTTGCAAACCTCCATTTAGTTTGCAAAACGTTTTCATTTTTGTATTATCTTATTTAGTCCTTTCCCTGAGGAGCAGGAATCATTATCATTGCTATTTTATTGATGAGCAAATTGAGTCTCAGAGAGATTAAGTGACTTTACAGGTCACAGGCCTGGAACCTAGTTTCTCTTCACATTATTCACCTCAAATTAAATAAGTTTTAATATAATATCACACCTCTAGAGGGGCCTTCACACATTTTTTTTTAAATTTCTACAACTTGATTAATTACATTTGACCCACTGAAATCTGGAAAGAAAAAATAATCATCTTTCCTCTGCTTTTCTTCAAATTATCCCACTTGAGCTGGAGATCACAGAATATGGCACATTAGGTGAAACATTATTTTTAAGGCATTTGACAGTTCAGTGAAAGTGTCTGAGGTGATGATCTTTGGTTAGACTACTGTTTCAGTTTTATTTGTTGTTGCTGTTGTTTTTTGCTATTTTAAACTGCTTTATTAATTTCACAATATATAATGAACATCTCTCCACACCATAGGTGAAGCTGCTGCTGACAGAAACTTAACAGATTGGGTCAAAAACACAACAGTCAGTGAGAAGCCGGTAACAGGAAGCCCACAAGAACCAACACCAAAAGGTTTACAACAAAGGTCTGTCACGAACATGTAAGTTTAGGAAGCAGATGTCCCTCTATTAGCATCAGGCATCAAGGCATAAGGCGTAACTCATCATGATGGCCGTGGTGAGGCGGTCAGCACTAACTGCCCGCAGATTATGACTCAACTGCTTCTCCCAAAGCTTTTCCATTAGTTGCCTCACCTCCTTCCCAGTGCTTCCCATATTCTCCTCTCTCACCCTTGCCTGTGGCTCTGCAAGCCGCTGAGCCATGTCCCATCTATAATGCAGAAAGGGCTGCCTACCATGGCAGCACCTACGATTTCCTCTAGGCACACAGCTTCCAAAAGGAGGGCCCAAGGCTCTCCTTTGTTAGCGTCTTGCCCCCTTTCATTCTTGTTTTCAGTCTCCTCGTTGGCATTTTCCATGCCGAGATTTTTTATTGCTTGTTCCTCTTTGGACGCCACTGCTTCTGGGCCTATCCTTGCTGTCTCCTGGTCTTCCCCATCCTTGCTGCAAGAGTGACGCTTCCCCTCCTAGTCACCTCCCCCCGCCCCCGCAGCCCCAGCACATCCTACTCTTGGGGGCCGCCCCCAGCACACATACCCTCAGGGCCATCAGGAGCAGGGACTGAGAAGAGAGTGGATAACCAAGAGTTCTCTCAGCTTTAATTTTAAGACCACTATAACAATTCAGGAAAAACTAGGTGCAAGTTTAAATAAGAAAAACACTGCATAGAAATTTCCAGGATCTAGAATGATGAGATGTGTGTTGACCTGGTTAAGGAATTTTCTTTTAAAGCATCTATTGATAAATAAGAGACCATACCATTGTGTGTGGCTCAGTATGTTAGCAAATTTGGAAAACTCAGCAGTGGCCACAGGACTGGAAAAGGTCAGTTTTCATTCCAATCCCAAAGAAGGGCAATGCAGAAGAATGTACAAACTTACCACACAATTGCACTCATTTCACATGCTAGCAAAGTAATGCTCAAAATCCTTCAAGCTAGGCTTCAGCAGTATGTGAACCAAGAACTTCCAGGTATATAAGTTGGGTTTGGAAAAGGCAGAGGAACCAGAGATCAAATTGCCAACATTTGTTGGATCATGGAGAAAGCAAGGGAATTCCAGAAAAACATCTACTTCTGCTTTATTGACTACGCTAAAGCCTTTGACTGTGTGGATCACAACAAACTGTGGAAAATTCTTAGAGATGGGAATATCAGACTACCTTACCTATCTCCTGAGAAACCTGTATGTGGGTCAAGAAGCAACAGTTAGAAGCAGACGTGGAACAACTGATTGGTTCAAAAATTGGAAAGTAGTATGACAAGGCTGTATATTGTTACCCTGCTTATTTAACTTATATGTAGAGCACATCATGTGAAATGCCGGGCTGGATGAATCACACGCTGGAATCAAGATTGCCAAGAGAAATATCAACAATCTCAGATATGCAGATGATACCACTCTAATGACAGAAACGGTTTTTCCAGCAGTCATGTATAGATGTTACAGAAGGCTGTGTACCAAGGAATTGATATTTTTGAATTGTAGTGCTGGAGAAGGCTCTTGAGACTCCCTTGGACTGTAACGATATCAGATCTAAAGTCAATTCTAAGGAAAATCAATCCTGAATATTCATTGGAAGGACAGATTCTGAAGTTGAAGTTCCAATACTTTGGCCACCTGATACAAAGAGCTGATTCACAAAAGACTCTGATGTTGAGAAAGGTTAAAGGCAAAAGGAGCGAGGGGCGGCAGAGGATGAGATGGTTAGATAACATCACTGACTCAGTGGACATGAATTTGAGCAGACTCTGGGATACAGTGGAGGACAGAGGAGCCTGGCATGCTACAGTCCATGGGTTCGCACAGTCAGACATGCCTTAGTGACTGAATGACAACAGCATTAATAAATGAGGTTTTAGCTTTAATTATTGTCCTTTATATAGGAATTATTTCTAACATATATTAACCTACTTTCTTTCTAGAGAATATGTTCAGGAATGATGCTCAAAACATGATTTAATATTTTTTAAAGATTGTGCTTTTATAGTGATTACATCAAGCATATATTTTTCCTGATAAAGTATGGGAGATACAGGTGTTGATGGTATCTGAGGATTGGCTACATAATACCTGCAGGAAAAAAATCATAAGATGAGCTCTTTAGGGATCTGCTCATTCCCTGTATTTTAGTTCCCTATAAATTCTAGATGATCACCATTAATGCAAACGTGTTAATAACTAAAGCAAATCAAAATTTCTTTCAGAAGCTTTATGTAAATATCTCTTTTATTCTTTACATAATACTTGAGTACCTACTCATTCCTCCTTTGTAGGGTAAGGATAACAGCTGAACTTTCTGTATCAATCAGGTTTCTTTGTGGAAGACAACATAAATGAACTCTGGCTGTAACTTCCCTGATGGTCCAGTGGCTAAGACTCGTGCTTCCAATATAGAGGGTCCAGGTTCCATCTGTGGTCAAGGAACTAGGCCCCGCATGCCACAACTAAAGATCCCGCATGCAGCCAGATACATAAATAAATATTAAAAGGAGACTAAACCTTGGCTAACTTATCTGGAAAAAGGTTGTATTGGAAGAAAAATGGGATGGTGGAGAAGCCGCTGTGTACAATGGGCAGGGCCATGACCACTGGCACCGTCACAGCCAGACCCCGGTCGCCACAGTGACGCACACCACTGGGGGTTATCTCTGTATCTTTGCGGCACTCTGTCAGATTCCAAGTTCCAGGTGAGTGCATCCAATTGACGGAACCTGGGTCCCATGCCCTGACTGCTCCCTGGTTACCAGAGAGTGGTGACGAGGACGTGAGCCAAACTCAGCTTTCAAACTGCGAAGCAGGCCCTGTTCCCACCATGACTCAAAATTACGGATTCTCCGCAAATAGAATGGGAGGTTAGAAATTAGGCAGGTAAAAGGCTCACTGTATGACCTCACAAGACTGGGAAGACCTAGTGGGGGGATCCGTGTAAAGTGCTTGGCACAATGCTGGCACAAGGAGGCAGGTGATCAGTTTCAGCACTGTTATCATTATCAACTCAATGAGGCGGGCAATGCGCTCATCTCTAGGGATAAAACTGTAATAGGGCACATTTATAACCAAAAGGCTCAATTATTTTGGAAAGCTTTTATAGGCAGAAACAAATATAAAAACATAGTAATAATACCAATAAATAAGTGCTGCTGCTGCTACTGCTGCTAAGTCACTTCAGTCGTGTCCGACTCTGTGCGACCCCATAGACGGCAGCCCACCAGGCTTCCCCACCCTGGGATTCTCCAGGCAAGAATACTGGAGTGGGTTGCCATTTCCTTCTCCAATGCATGAAGGTGAAAATTGAAAGTGAAGTCGCTCAGTCGTGTCCTATTCTGAGTGACCCCATGGACTGCAGCCTACCAGGCTTCTCCATCCATGAGATTTTCCAGGCAAGAGTACTGGAGTGGAGTGCCATTGCTACAGTATAGTTATGACTTATACTATAAGTCATATACTGTGACTCATATACTGTGACTCATACCTATACTGGAAAAGAAGGGAAAGGAAAACAATTCTGCCCCAGTCAGAACAAAGAATAAAACAGACTGAGTTCTGAATCCTGAGAGCAGCATCATGAAAGGGCTTGGCATGTCTGAATTCCTGTGACTGGGGCAGGTTCAGGATTGTGAAGGATTCTGTGTATCACCGAAATGAGTGATTTCACTGATTACCAGGACTTGGTAAAGGGGGTGACCTAATCAGACCTGGGGGATGGGGTGACTCTTTAGGAGTTGTGAGAGAGTGGATGAGAGTGAGCAGAAGCAGTGTCACGAGTTTAGATGGGAGAAGATGACGGCCTGTTCTCAGGGAAGATGAAAAGTAAGACAGCAGCTTAGAGATACTGGGTCGACCAGAAAGTTCATTAAGGGTTTTCTGTAAGATATTATGGGATAAACTGAATGAACTTTTTGGCCAACCCAATAATTTAGTACATAGAATGAACTACATTCAGTGCCTCCCGCACGAGGAGTGAGGAATGGAAGGGATCCTGGGTGACTAAAAAAACCCTACAACTTCTTATGATGAGCGGATGGTCATGCTATCATTATAATGATAGGCAAGGGAATAATTTGAAGCAGTTGGGAGAGGAAAGAGAATGAGTTTCTGCGTGGTCTTTGGCTTGCCTCACATTAAAAGTTGGCATCAAAGAATGCAGCTGAAGCTATTAAATTGGCTATCAGTCAGAGAAGGTGGAAAGACTCAGTAGATACCTATAATATTGATTCCTATCAAAATGAAAGAACCAAATCACAAGATTTTGCATGTGATCTCAGAGGTAATTCTTGGAGACCCCATCTGTGATAGGAAGTCTGTGGATCTCAGTTTAGGAATCCATGGGATAGCACAAAGAGACTTGGGGAAGAGTCTTACAAATACTCAGTGAGTGAGAGCGAAGTTGAAATGTTTACAAACCTAAGTATGGAATACATTGTTAGGATGAGTTCTGGCAGCAGGTAAGATCCAGTTATATCCACTATGCTCAGCAACATATGCTGTTTCCTAGCGTTGCCTATTCTCTTGCTGTTTGTTTATCCGCGCGTCCCATTTATTTAATAACAATAGGCACTGTTAAATGAGATGTGAAGGCCATCATGTCTGGCACCAGGGACACAAAGACAAATTAAGGACACTACCCTGCTCTCAAGGAGCTTACAGTTCAGGTGGGCAGTACTTGTAAACAACTAAAGTACGGATGGGGAAGTGAGTGTTGGAAGACGTACATGCAATAGGTGCTAAGAGAGAGCATCATATTGCACCTCAGTTTTGAAATAAGGTTTTGAGGGAAAATTTCTTGGAGAGGACCAATAGGCTGTATTCTGAAGAATTAACTGTATTTAGTCTGGCAACACTTCAGTTTGTTCTGTACTGCAAGCATTTCAGAAGGGCTTGAATGTAAAGTACAAGAAATGGCAAAAGGCAGTGGGTGGAAATGAAACTAGACAAGTAAGCCCGGCTAAGACAGTAGTCTCAAAGGCCAGCAATTTTCAAGGAAGGTAACTCTGTGAGGAAGCTGTTAGGACAGCTTTATGGATTTTAGCACGGTGATAAACTAGGAAACAATGAAGAGGCATGCAAATTCAATGGAAAAAAAAAAGACAAAGGAGATCCCCACTATGCTAGTCAAACAAAAACAGTTGAAGGATCATATAAGACATCTTAAGGAGTTTGGGCTTCCCTCATAGCTCAGTCGGTAAAGAATCTGCCTGCAATGTAGGAGACCTGGGTTTGATTCCTGGGTCGGGAAGATCCCCTGGAGAAGGAAATGGCAACCCACTCCAGTATTCTTGGCTGGAGAATCCCATGGACAGGGGAGCCTGGTAGGCTACCATCCATGGGGCTGCAAGAGTTGGCACGACTTAGCGACTAAACCACCAAGGAGGTAGTGGAGTGCCGCCACAAGAGTTTACAGAGAGGAATACCTAATCAGGGTTTCATTTTATAAAATGTAAATCTGATGGTACTGTACAGACTGGATTAGGAGCAGACAAGATTGCAGTCTGGGAAATTGGTTTGGCGGCTAAAGCAGCATAAGACACGTGAACGGATGGTGGCCTGAAACAAGATAGCAGTTGTTAGGAAGAGGAACTGGATACACCAGAGAGGCAGGGCTGTTGTTAGTCACTAAGTCGAGTCAGACTCTTTGCGACCGTAGCCCACCAGACTCCTCTGTCAATACTGGAGTGGGTTGCCATTTCCTTCCCCAGGGAATATTCCCCATCAGGGATCAAACCCTCCTTTCCTGTATTGGGCGGAAGGATTCTTTACCTTTGAGGCACCGGGGAAGCCAGAGAAGCAGGGAGCTAGGGGCAAAGAGACAGTAATGAATTGCAAGTGGAGAAGGAAGGGGAGGGAGAGGGGGAGAGAGAAAAATCAAGTCCCTACTCATAGTGAGTTGTGTGTATGGGTTTCTATTGGTCTGTCAAAGCCTTTTACTCTTAAATCCAAAATGAAGTCAAAGCAGTGAACTGAAACCATCCACTCCTTTTCGTTTTGAAATCTAATTAAGTTTTACCTCCTGGCAATCTGGAATTAAATTTCTGAGATTGCTGTCAATTATTTCCTTTCTTGGTTTCTCTTCCTCTTTCTTACTTCCCTATTTTATTCTTAATATCTTATGTTTTAACTCTATGCTAAAATACCTCATCATAACTTAGCTTTCCCCCTAGAACTGTGGAACATCTAAATAACTGAAACTTGTCCCCATCACAATCTTGTAGATTTCCCAAAGCTTTCCCAAATTTGTCCTTGATCAGAATCTTGTAGGTTTCCCTTGCTACTTGGAATGTTTCCGGGTTAATGTTCACAGGGTAATTCTCTGTTGTGAGTACGATTAGCTTTTTTTTTTCCGCGGAGACTTACAGCATTATAGTCATCATATCATTTTCTTTAAAAAAAAAAAAAAGCTTTTTGTCGTAAAGGCAAAACATATTTTCATCATATTAAACTTTCGAATATGACTCACAGGTATGTCACTTGTACAAACAGTAAAACAAACAGATTATATCTGGGTTCTATTAAGTGTATACGGCGGTGGCAGAAGGGCAGAAGAAATGCAAAATTTCCATCTCAGACCCCCGTTCCCAAAAGCAGAACAGCAAGTCTGTTGCACGGGGAGGTGACCACTCTCGTTGGGCAGCTCAGCCCGGGGCTGCGGGGGAGTCCGCCTCCCCCCGCCTCCGCCAAGCGGCCCGGTTCCCCCCAACCCCCCCCTCCCCACCCCGTCCTCTCCACAACTCAGGGTCTTCGCCCTGTCCCCGAACGACTTTCTCCGTCCGGGAACTGATTCCTGCTGCAGCCGGACTGCACCGTCCCTGCACCCACAGTCCGCAGGGGGCTCTGCAGTCGCCGGGAACCACAGCCCCGTGAACCAGGCGGTTTCGCGGGGGCAGGAACTAGGGCTCCCGGCCAGGCAAGGGGCGGCTCCTCCGGGAGCAGCCGAGCGCCCACCAGGTCCGGGAGGCTCGGCGCCGCGGGCTGGAGCTGAGGGGCGGGGCGGCCCTGAGCCGAGCGCGCCTCCTCCCGGCGCGCCCCCGCTTTTGGCGCGCGCGCCCTCCTCCCGGTGCGCGACCCCCTCTCCCGGTGCGCGCCCACCCCGCGCGCGCCCCTCCTCCTGGAGTGCGCCCCCTTCCCCGCGCGCGCCCCTCCTCCCTGAGCGCGCCCCCCCGCCCTCCTCCCGGCGCGCGCCCCCTTCTCCCGGTGTGCGCGCCCCCTCTCCCGGCGCGCGTCCCCCTCCCTGGCGCGCGCCTCCCCTCCCGGCGCGCGCGCCCGCTCCGCCCGCCGGGCCCGCGGCCTCCCCGCCCCCTCGGGCGCTCCGTAGCCGTGACGTGCGCGCGGCGGGGCCAGGGACTCGGCAGGGCGCCGGCCGGCGGGTGGAGACGGACCCGGGATCTGTCCGAGCAGGAAGCGAGCCGGAGACCGGTCGCCGCCGCCGCCGCCGCCGCCCCGTCCTGGTGCCGGCACTCGCCGTCGCTGTCTCTTCGCCCTCGTCAGCCCCGCACCCCACCCACCAGCCTTACCGGCGACAGGTAGCCCCGCCGCCGCGCACCTGCCCTCGCGTCCGCATCGGTGAGTGTCCGGGGCGCCCGCGCCTCGCCCTCTGCTGCCTCGCTGTCCGAGCCCGGCCTCGCTTCGAGGCCTCCGCCCGCCGCCCGGGGTCGAAGAGCCGGCTCGGTTCTTCTCCCGAGGACGCCGAGGGTGAAGCAGGTAATGAGTGGGCCCGGGCGGCGGCTGTTCCCGGGAGCTCAGGGCTGGGTCTCATTTCCACAGGACAATGAGAGTCTCCTTTCATGGGTTTATCATCACTAAGATACCTTTGTGTATCATCTCTGGCTCCCAGGTTGAAACAGAGCACTCAGGTGTCCAACTCAGACCTGGGCGCTCCGTGACAGTTTTCTCTTTCGTCCACGAGCTTAAAATTCAGTGCAAAAAGAGTGCTTTTTGTTCTGTGAGAATCAGCTGCTATTACTATTAATCATATAGGAGCCCGGATTGGGACTATTTAAAGTTGCATTTTTAGTCTTCGGTTAGTCTAGTGTTTTGGGTATGTTAATTTATGTATCTGCTACTGAACAAGAGCTTTTCATATTTGTTAGTTTCCAAAACTCTTTAAAACGATTAAAATTGCTCAAGCTCTGGGATAAGGAAGTAGTTTGAGAGGGTTATTGTTACTCGAGCATCCGTATCAGAAATATTTCCATATAGTTCTAGAAAAAGTGTTACATTTTATCTGGAGTGAAGTTTGTAGTGGAGGAATGCTTAAATCCTAATCTACAGATCTAAGGAGCTAGGAACACTGCCCCAATTTAATAGGCTCCTGTTCCTGCTAAGTAAGTTTTCCTGGTTGGTGTGCTCTGACCGTGTAGAGGCAATATAGCTAAGTATCGTCAGGGTTTGAGAGTTTTAAAAAGTGTTATTCTTAAGATTTAGCTGAACACTGTTCACACCATAAAATGTGAATCTTGAACTTGGTCATGGTACAAAGGTTGGCAGCAAAAGGACGTTTCTCTACAAATTAACTAAACTTCTTAGATTCCTTGGCTTGTGGTTTGCCATTGGAAATTGTTTACTGAAAAAATTACCTTGGTGTCTTTTATTATTAATTTTAGTAACACCACAACTTGGTCTATAGCCAGAGCTTGAAACAAAGCAACCTTTTAAAATAACTCATTGACTTTTAAATATCCAGCTTAATTACTTGCATAGTGGTAAACGAAAGTTATTTTAGTCTTATGCACATTTGCCCAGTCGCACTTGTATGTTCTGTGTGACATGCTATTTATTGTTGGCTTTTAAGTTACATTTTAGTGTTCAAAAACTGACTTTAAGAGGGAGTAATGGAAGTGGTGAGCAACTTCAAGAAAAGATGATGATTAAAAACTCTCTATATAATATTTTAAACTATGTATAATATATATATTTTTCATTAGTGCCTGGAAACATGGACAAGAAAAATGTAATAAGCTGTTGCAGAATTTAATGTAAATCCATGCAAAGTCTTAAAAATATCCTAAGTCGTAACCCGTGGACTTAATCTGAAATGGATTTTTTCCTCTGTTTATGTTTGTGTGATCAAGTTTTAAAATAACAGTGGCCAGGAAATCTGAGAGAAGCTGAGGCCGTTTTCTCATCCTGTTGTGACTTTGCCTGGAGACTGTGGTAGATTATGTAGTCCATTGTTTAGATAACCCGGCTATCTCCGGGTTCTCAAATACAACTTTCTTTTTTTTTTCATTAATTAATTTTTATTGCAGTATAATTGCTTACAGTGTTGTGTTACCCTCTGCTGTACAGCAAAGTGAACCAGTCATACATATACATATACCCCCTCTCTGGTGGATTTTCCCTCCCATTTAGGACATCACAGTGCTTTAAGGAGAGTTCCCTATTCTGCACAGTATGTTCCCATCAGTTGTCTCTTTTATACATGGTATCAATTGCGGAGATGCGTCAGTCCCAATCTCCCAATAAAACGCAGCTTTTTAAATAACATTTTAAAGAAATGACCATGAGGTTTGAATAAATATAAGCACCCCAGACTTTTTTTTTAAGAAAATTTTACAGTCTGCTGATAATCGAAGTACCATGTCTGTTACGTCAAATGTCAGTTTTACAAAGATATTTAACTCTTGTGAATTTTTTATTTCTATATATTAAAACATTTTAAGTAAAAGATTGAAAAAAAGTATGATAACTGTAATAAATTCCATACAGTTTATCTGTGATCCTTATGAGATATTTGGTATTAGTATAATTGGTCACTGGCTCTTTAGTAGGATAAAATTGTCATTTATTAGGCACCTGTCGTGAGCAGAACAGTGAGGAACTTGAGCTACAAAATAATTTTCAAGGTTGGTGGTCTTGTGTGTGCTCTGGTGCTCAGTTGTGTCCGACTCTTTGTGATCCTATGGGCTGTAGCCCACCAGGCTCCTCTGTCCATGGAATATTTCAGGCAAGAATAGTGGAGCAGGTTGCCACTTCCTACCGAGGGGATCTTCCTGACCCAGGGATCGAACCTGCATCTCTTGAGTCTCCTGCATTGGCAGGCAGATTCTTTACACTAGCACCACCTGTCCTAACTTGTCCCTTGAGGAAATTTAGGCTCAGAGATTAAATATTTGCTCAAGGTAATGAGGTCCTGTCAATTCCTGAGAGATTCTGGATTCACACTCTAGTCCTCTGACCGTGAAACCTCAGACCTTTCCACCAGAGCAGGTCACCTTGATCTCAGGTGCATTTGGTAGACTGTTCTGGTAAACCTGCAGAACTGGTATTGTGCTAAAGAATGTAACTGCAGATTTGAAGGAGGTATAGAGGCGTGATGTTGAGAAAGGCTGGACATGGCCTGTGGAACTAATTTTGAATTCTGTTTCTTCATTCTTAGGTAGACAGCCTTAAACAATGATATGATGTTGCTTTATCATTTTGGGGGTAAATTTCAGAATATTACACGTATTGTGCACTTTTAATTTTGGTGGGTTATAGGAACTAGAATCAGACTGTAATGTAGCACTGGTTTTCATTGTAGCTAAAATGAATAGCATAATATTCTTGGTTAGAACTTAAAAATGAGGTAGACTATTGCCCATAAATACAGTAGTTGCCTTTTAAATAATACATAATTAACTGTGTAATACTAAGGGGGGAAATGGTTTTTAGATCATGATTAAATGGTGACCTGTTCGATTAGAACAGTTTTTTTAATGGCCTGTGTTTATTTCAGGACTGTCCCTTGAGCTATAATAGACATAAAGAACAAAAATGAGCACACAAAGTCCACCTTCTGTAGCAAATGAGTCATTTCGGCAGTAGAATGTGGTTGAGTAAATGAGCAGAAAAATGGTAGGAAGGCGGAGTTGGGTGACTTCTGTTACAGGTGTTTATTTGTTTTAAACTGCGGGGAATTTCACATCTGGAAGATACTCAAATTCAACTGTAAATACAAAACCATCATCCAAGGGCTAAGTGTAAATTATTAATGGATGATCTGTAACACATCTGCTTTTGTGTGTGTATGTGTGTGTGTGTGTGGATAATCAAGAACTAACTAAAGCTTAATAAGCTTAATTCTGTTTTTGATAATAAGCTTAATTCTGTTTTTGAGGCATATATAATGTTAAGAGGAACCAGGACTGTCTGCATTTAAAATATTTACACTTTTATTTGACACATTTAGTGGACTGTTAATAATCTTAAAATATAACTATTAGGATATCTTCCTAATTATGGTGTTCAAAGATGAATCTTTTTTTTTTTTCTTATTGAGTAGTGTAAGAATGATACAAAATCACTGCAGATGGTGACTGCAGCCATGAAATTAAAAGACGCTTACTCTTTGGAAGGAAAGTTATGACCAACCTAGATAGTATATTCAAAAGCAGAGACATTACTTTGCCAACAAAGGTCCGACTAGTCAAGGCTATGGTTTTTCCTGTGGTCATGTATGGATGTGAGAGTTGGACTGTGAAGAAACCTGAGTGCCGAAGAATTAATGCTTTTGAACTGTGGTGTTGGAGAAGACTCTTGAGAGTCCCTTGGACTGCAAGGAGATCCAACCAGTCCATTCTGAAGGAGATCAGCCCTGGGATTTCTTTGGAAGGAATGATGCTAAAGCTGAAACTCCAGTACTTTGGCCACCTCATGCGAAGAGTTGACTCATTGGAAAAGACTCTGATGCTGGGAGGGATTGGGGGCAGGAGGAGAAGGGGACGACAGAGGATGAGATGGCTGGATGGCATCACTGACTCGATGGACGTGAGTCTGAGTGAACTCTGGGAGTCAGTGATGGACAGGGAGGCCTGGGGTGCTGCGATTCATGGGGTCGCAAAGAGTCGGACACGACTGAGTGACTGAACTGAACTGAACTGAAGAATGATACGGTGGTTTGAGAAATGACCACAAGTCTGCAAGAGTTCTCCCTGTGAGTACTGAAGCGTGGGAAGTCAAACCGGAAGAACAGATCCGGCTAGAAACCTTGCTAGTGTCAGAGAGAGGGGGAAGGCCTTTTCTATTCACAAAGCAGGCCTCCAGTGAAACCAAAATACCTAGGCACATTCCTCGGGTGATATTCACATGCCTGCCAAGTGATGTGCACAAAGCCAGGCGGTGCTCCCGCAGAACCACAGGCATCGCTCATGTACCTTACGTCACTTGTTCTTTTATTTGAAGGTAACCTGCCGCTTAACCTGTACAGGTAAGGTATTCGATATCGCAGATTTAAAATACTTCTATTCTAAAGGTGCTTTATGGATCAGCACCTTTTCCAACCAGTATTTACTGAGGGTCCATTGTGTCTAAATACAGTTGTTAATGGGCACTGGTTCTTCCCTGTCCTGGCAGATCTTTGGATTTAGGGTACAGAAAGCATGGCACAGATGTGAAAAGAAAGATAATCAGAAGCATCCACTTAAAACCTGAAGACGCTTACGTCAGAAGTGAACACCTTACACGTGGGGTGCTTTCCCGTTTTGGAATTCATTTATGTACTTTTGGTCCTAGAGAAACTTGATTAAGTAGATGTGGTAAGTTTATTCCTAATCTGCAGATGAGAAAATGGAGACCAAAAAAAAAAAAAAGTATTGGGTTGGCCAAAACGTTCATTCTGGTGTTTCCTAGCATCTTATGGGAAAACCTGAACTAAACCTAATGGCCACTGCAGTGCTTTGTTCAAGGCCGCATGGGAGGCTGCTTAGGAGCATCCCTGAGAATTGGACCTTCTGCCCTCATATTCCCATAGATCCGCCCTCCTCCAGGTCTCTTAGCTCTTAGGTGTTAGTTGGGGTTAACCTTTCAGTCAGTCAGTTCAGTCGCTCAGTCGTGTCGGACTCTTTCGACCCCATGGACTGCAGCACTCCAGGCTTCCCTGTCCATCGCCAACTCCCTGGTGAATTTACTCAAACTCATGTCCATCAAGTCTGTGATAACATCCAACCATCTCATCCTCTGTCGTCCCCTTCCCCCCTGCCTTCAGTCTTTCCCAGCATCGGGGTCTTTTCCAATGAGTCAGTTCTTCTCATCAACCTCTCAGCAGTGACTTATTTCATTTTATGGATTTAAGT
Source organism: Bos taurus (assembly GCF_002263795.3). NCBI lineage: Eukaryota > Metazoa > Chordata > Mammalia > Artiodactyla > Bovidae > Bos > Bos taurus. The sequence continues at coordinate 15,403,517 of NC_037336.1, forward strand.
CAGATGGGTCAGAAAATTCTGAATAATCAGGGTCACTAAAGTGATAATTATTAAATATGTACTTTTACACATTGTTTTTCCTTTTTCTTCCTTTTTTTTTTTTTTTTAAATGTAAGGTGGAAGACGAGCATGATGCATTATTATGGAACTACTCTAACATTTTAACATTTTCAGTAGATTAATGGAGTCATGTTGATAGTTATCTAGTTGTAGAGTTTTTAAGAGAAAACTGCAATTAGTTTTAAAAAAGGAGAAAAGTATTCTGGGGAAATTTTGAAAATAAATTTTATGACTTGGCACATTGGTACTGATCTGATGGTTATCTTGCTTTTGTAAAGACTCATAATGAGCTGTAAGGTGTGACTCTGTTGGTATGTATATGCCTTCATTCATTCCACAAATATTTGAGTGTCTATCACGTGGAGGCATGGTTCTAAGTGTCGATAAGGTGATACATTAAAACCAAGTCCTCGTACTGAATGACATTTTATTGTTGTTTTGAATTAAGTTAATTATAGACTCTTCATTCTAGTATGTGATTAACAGGGCTGACCCTAAAGTTGGGAAATACTTGTCAAAGTGGTGCAATTTGAGGGCTACTGAAAGCCTCATTTGCTCTAAAATATTCTATTCTTGGCCTTCAGTCCCCTGAGTCACAGCCCTGTTACCAGTCGACTTTTGGTAAATACTAATATGTTCCACCTTTTTTCACAGTTTCAGGAAACAAGGCTGAGAGAAAAGTAAAGGGAGAAGAGTGGGTTGGCAAAGTATAATTTTAATGGCAGCTATTGTTTATTGAGCGCTTGCCGTGTGTAGGTACTGTCAGACGAGTGCTGTGTGTACCTTAGCTCAGTTAATCACTGGGTTGCTTCAGTGCCCTTGGCATTGTGACTTGTGTCTTGGGAAACAGAGACACAGGCATGTTAAACTGGCTCGAGCTCCCAGCCAGTACTGGGAGAAGCTGGGACTGAACCCCTTGCCGTCTTCAGTGTGTGGTCGCAGCCGCTCACGTGGCGAGAGTCGACAGACTTGCGTCGTGCCGCCCACAAATCATGGCACAGCGCGCAGGGGGAAGGGCTTGGTGAGTGAGGGGTGGGCACGGAGGGTCAGGAGAGCTTGTTGGGCGAGTGGGGGGAGTTGGGGGAGGCAGGGTGGGCTGCCGTCTATGGGGTCACACAGAGTCGGACACGACTGAAGCGACTTAGCAGCAGCAGCAGCAGGGACAAGGTGGGTTTTTGTTGTTGTTGTTTGCCTTATTGTTGACCCCTGACCCGCTTCATTCCAGCCCCCAGGCTCCAGAGTTGCATTTGTGAAAAGGGCTTGCTTATCCAGCCCCAAAGTGGGAAGGCAGGCAGAGGGGAGGGCATCCGGGTTTTGCTTCTTGTTACCAGGGTCACACGGCTTCGCTTCTCTGGGCTTCAGTTTGTCAGATGGAGGCTACAGTATTACCTAGCTGGTGTGGTTCTCATGAGGACTGGATTAGATACTAATACAGCGAAAGCACATAGCTAGGGTACAGTATTATTGTTACCGAGTTGGGGTTTTCCCCATGTTTAACGTGGAATGTTCATCCAAAAGGAAAAACAAGCTATGTATTGGAGATTCAGGTGAAATCTTGAAGGGTTGACCTGTTTTAAACAGGTGCACACCACAATTATCTGGGGAACTAGTAAAAACACGTCAGAGAGGTGTGGGTGGGATGTGAGCAATGGCATTTTAATAAGCTTCTCAGTTGATTTATTTGTGCACCAAAATTTGAGAACCACTGGTTGACACCTTTTCTTCATCCTCTGCTTTGGGAGGGTGTTGGCAATAACACCAAAACATTGCTTGGATTAACCAGGCAGCATGTGGTAGAAGGAAGTGAAATATCGGTTACCAGAATCTCTCCATTGATTGTTTTTTTCATTTAAGCTTATTTGGAGCTCACAGCATTTATCTTGAGAGGACAATGCAGTGTTAAATTTCACACGTTAATTGTAGAGAGTATTTCAGCTTATTAACCAGTTTCATTTGGAAGGGAGCTGGTCATGTTTAATTTTTAAATGACTATACAAATAGTAGTGGAGCTTCCCAGATGGAGCTGGTGGTAGAGAATCCACCTGCCAGTGCAGGAGCCATAAAATACTCGGGTTCAGTCCCTGGATCGGGAAGATCCCCTGGAGAAGGAAATGGCAACCCACTCCAGTCTTCTTGCCTGGGGAATCCCATGGACAGAGAAGGCTGGTGGGCTACAGTCCTTGGGGCCACAAAGAGTCAGATACGACTGAGCGCACATGTGTGTACACACACACACACACACACACACACACACACACACAGCAGTATTATATAAATAATCCTCATTTAAATCTTAAGACCTTTTTAAACTTTTTAGCTGGATTTCTTTAGATAATGCACTGTTTCTGAATAACCACTCTTGGGCTTATTAGCTACAGCAGGTGAGGTCCCAGCAGGAAGAGATTCCATCCTGGATGGTGCCAGCGAAGAGACTGCAGGGCTTAGAAGCAAACATGGAGTGGGGAGGTACCCAGGGGATAGCAGTGGTGAGAAGCCCTCAGTTCTCCAGAGATCCTGGGAGTAGAGAGCTGGCCTCGAGGAGGAGAAGGGCGGGTGGGAGCCCAGGCTTCAAGGCAGGGAGCAGGGACGTTCCCGGGGCTCTCGGCATCCTCTGTCTTCTGGGTCTTGGCCAGTGGCTTCTGTTATCAGGCAGCTGGGGAGACCAGTTATCATGGCTCTGAGTAGGGAGCCTTGGGCAGGAGTGGAGCAGAAGAGGGAAGGGGGTGCAGTGGAATGACTCAGGCATCAATTGGAAACTTTGGGATTCTGTTGCATTGCCTTGGTGCATTTTAAATAATTTCTAGTTTTGTGATGCGTCTGCAAAGTACTTGAGACTACCTGTCTTTTACATGCTTTTTTAGAAAATACTTCCTCATTTAATCAAACAATTAGGAAATTTAATGACCCATATAGCCTGATGAAAAACATAATTTAGGCAGGTTAACATATAGCACTTTAATTCATGTGTTGTTATGCCTTAGTAAGTCTTTCTGAAATTTTCTTCATTGGGTAGTCTTGGTTTGATAGAATGAATGTTTTTCATTAAAAAAAAATCTTTTACTGATTAAGCTTAAAATATTTTGGTAAGATAAGTCCTTTGCCTTCTGGAATTTATACTTCCTATTCACTTGGACTGATAGCAGGAACACCAGAATACAGTTCATAGAAGTAGGACTATTATGAAATAATTGTTCTTCTTCCCCAAGTCCTTTTAAAGACACATTAAATTTCTGTATGAATCTGTCACAGTGTACTGTTATACAGCTGCCTTCTGCTAATGCCAACTTTACCTAGTTAATCTGAATTGTGGCTAAAAGTTTAAACCTCTGGTCTTCACTTTGGATAGATTCCTGAAGATTACTAAAGAAAAAGATTTCTCGCCTTAAAGAGGTGGCGTGAAGATCGCTAGTTTATGAGCATTACTCGAGACAAGGCAATTAGAATAATTTACATTTCCCCTCTTACCGGTTCCAGGGGAAAGAGTCCAAGATTTTATTCAGATTAAGCAGCAGCTAGACTGGGTCTTATTCACAGCTTCCAAAAAAAGACCAAATTAATCAGTAACCAACACCTAGGTATGAAACTTTAACATACAAATAAACGATACGTCTATGTAAATGTTAAAACTGGGAGGGGGGTTTGGAAAGGGAACAAATAAGTTTCTCAGCTTGTCTTTAAAAGAGTATGGTGGAAAAAATAAACAGGTTTGGAGTAAACAAAATCACACCTGTGCTTGAAAATCATATATTTAGATTTTTTTTTCCTGTAAGTGAGCCTTTTTCTGAAAGGAACGAGTTCAAACTTTTGTGAAATCTTCTGAAAGCATATTGTTTATTTTGATTTGATGCTGATAGAATTAGTATCCCGCAGGAAAGGATCGAGGCTGTTGGCTTTTCCTTGTTATGCTCTTTGAATTTCCTTGATTTGAGGATTGAGTTATTCCAGAGAGAACTTTTCTCCCTTTCCTTGTTATTTTTTTTCTAAAATTAGATGAAACAGCTGTGTTTTGGTTTGTGGGCATGATTTGCTGTCTGTTATCCTTTTGGTATTTTGGGGAAGAACAAAGTATGCATGTGTGTGTGTGTTGCGAGGGAATGAATTACTTTCTCTGTGTTTCTGGCCTGTCATTATTGAGTTGAAGATGAGAAGAGCAAGATGATTTATGTATCTGTTGTGCTTGAGGCTGCAAACAGAACTGTGACTTGTGTTGGCTGTCCAGATGATGGAGAAAACTATTTTAAAGTGTAAAAATAGTTGTTTTGTATCCACCTGCTAATGAGGAGGTTTGTATTAGTTTGGAGATTCCCAGGGGTGCTAGTCCTGAAGAATCTGCCTGTCAGTGCAGGAGAGGCGGGAGACTCCAGTTTGGTTCCTGGATTGGGAAGATCCCCTGGAGGAGGAAATGGCAACTTGTTCCAGTTTTGTTGCCTGGGAAATTTCCATGGACAGAGAAGAAAGATTTTGTATCAGATGTGGTGGCGAGGGGGAGGGGAGGAAGAGAATTGAATGAATTTGAGCATATGACCAGATTCACTTCAGATGGTTTTTTGGCCAACCCAGTAAGTCAAAGAATAAAATTTGAGTCAGAATTTTGTATTTTATAGAGATAGATTCTACTGATGAGTTTGACTGATGAGTTTGCTTTTGAAAGGGGGGTGGGTGTACAGCGTAAATTAGGAATTTATAAACCAGTTGTTTGCTATGATGATTTTCACGAGTTATTAGCATAAATGGAGATAGCTTGACAGCTGCGTGGAATGTCAGTGTGTCAGAAAGTGGGCTGTTTATTAACAGTGTGCCTCTGAAACTGGCCCAGAATCTCATGCACTTTGGTCCTATTCTCTGCGATCCCGCTGTTTGGCAACAACATTGACCTAGACTATTTTCGGGACCTACAGACACCTGAGTACTTGAGCATGCTTGAGCAGTCAAAGACAGCAGTGTCTCATGATGGTGATTGAAGGAGTGGGCCCAGAATGACTCTCCAAGAGTACAGTTCTGGTAGCTCCTGAGGGCCAGTGACGTGCCCCCACTTTGCGAGCCCTATAGTCCTTTCCTCATTAATTCTAATGTGGGCCCTGTGAGGTGGCTCTTCTCACCTCCTTTTGTAGCTGAGAAAACCGAGGTCTAGCAACTTGCCTAGGTGACCCTGTAGTGGGGGCAGGGCTGAAGGCGTCTTCAGGGGGTCTGTCCCGTTTAGAATGTTAGTTTCCTCTTTTGTGTGTTCTTTTAAAGACTTGAAGCTTTGAGGATTAAGCCACTGTGTCCTTCTCTGTCTAAACGAGGGTGATAACATCCTGACCCTTAGGCAGCAGCGGCGTGGTTTCTCGTCCAGGGCGGATAGGTCCTCTGCGATGCGCTCTGGTGTCCCTGCCCACTAATTCCTGTTGTTCACAGGGCCGCGGCCTCTCGGACTGATGACCGGGGAGACCTTGTGGGCGTGTAGAGGCTAAACCATTCTAGATGACGTTTTAAATTCCTTAACCACTACCCCTTTCACTTACCTTATTAGTCTGCTTTAAACAAATGTATTGCTGTCAAGTTTTGTATAAGTTAAATAACTAAATTGTAATTTTTTGTTATCCTTGGAAAGCTGCTTGTTTAAAGGATCCCAATAAGTGACTTCTTTTGTAAAGGGAAGAATCCTTTTGTAAAACAAATGATTGTTTTCTAGATTATACTAATAAGTCTGGGTCTTTCACATACGACCTTTGTATAAACACAGACCCGGCTAAACAAACATTTCATATGAATATGCCTAAATTGAGTTTGACTTCATACTGTGCTTGATACTGTTAATAAAAAGGGATTGAAAAAATGGGTTTATTAAGTGCTGTTTGTTGTATTTGTACTAAAATGTACTTTAGTAGGCTTATCAAGACGAAGAATAATGTTTTTTAAGCAGTGGGTTGAGGTTAAATATATAGCACAACAGTAAATTCTTTTTGTGTCATAAAAATTTATTAGGTAAATGTTAGTGTTCTGTTTAAATGCCAAAGTAAGTGTTTTACATGAGTCTGAAATACATCCTCTAAAAATAACAGATAAAGTTTAGAGTGAGAGTTTATGAAACAGTTGTTATGGTTGAAAAGCGGACAGACTGTTGGTTTGGAATACACAGTTTCATGCAGTCCTTAGTAAAATATTTATTTCCTGTACCTAATACCTTGTTAATGAGGCCGTGAACCCAGTTCCATTGTAATCTGTGTTCTCTCCCTGAACACTCAACAGAGACTGCTCTGTAACCTCCTAGTTAATAGATCCAGTGGCCTCATTTAGATCGTTCTTCTTTTCCAACCTCTTTCAGCTGCTGCTGCTGCTAAGTCTTCCTTGAACTCTTCCTTCTCAGCTCCTGTGCTCTTGCACTCTCCCAGATCTCCAACGTTTGCAGTCTAGTTTTTGCTGCTTGATTTTCTCTGCCCATGCCTTTACTGTTCATGTCTCATAAAATCCTGTGCTTGGCACTTTGCTCTACTCGCGCTGTTCTTATTTTTGATAATTATATCAGCTCTCATTTCATGCCGCTTTCCTCTCAGATTGCTTTCTGTGTTATCTTGAGCACCTTTCCAGACTGATGCTCCACAGACATCTTCATGAACTATAGAAATCATCCCTGAACGTATCGTCTTCACAGACACCTTCCCATTTCACATATTTCCTCCCAGAACACCTCCAGGCAGAAGCTGCTTTTCCCCCCGTTTCCCTTACGATCCCCTCCTTAAGCTAGTGGTTCACGCTCAGAACTTCACTCACCTTTCCTCACGTCACTCCTCACACTCTGTGAAGGTCGGCCATCGCTTTCCTGCCCGGGGCCAGGTGCAGCCTCACGCCTGCTCTCCTGCACGGCTCCCTGCATTTGGCCTTTACCCTCGGCGTATGGGCTGCCCTGTGCATTGCCTTTAGAGTTCTCTTTCAGAGTAGACATCTGACTGTAATGATCTCTTCCTCAGTGAGAGTCCCTGTTTACCGCTTTAATACATTGGCAAGTCCAGACGTTTATTGTGGGATTTGACACTCTTTGTGGACTGATCTCTTGGCCCGCTTTTCACCTGCGCATTCGTCACTCTTTGGCCATTGTCCTGTGCCCAGGCCCCATCGACCTGCTCCCCAGACACATCCCGGTTCTCGAATCTCCCTATTCCACTTCAAACAGGCCTTTGTCTGGAATACTTGCCTTTAGTCAGGCTTACCCATCTCTCAGAACCTGCTTGAATTAAATCTTTGAAAGTAGCTTTCCCCAGTTTAGTGTTTTGGAAGCATGCCTGTATTATAGTATTCATCACTGGTGATATAATATATGTGTATCTTCTTTCATGCTCCACTTCTCTTCCTAGATGGTGAATGACTCAAGTGTGTGAACTGCCAGCAAATGATTTGGCGAGGTTTTATTTAGATCAGCAGATCTTGGGTCTTAGGACTCCTTTATACTCTTTAATTATTGAGGACTCTGTAAAGATTTTGCTTATCTGTTTAGTTATATTTACTGATGTTTGCTGTATTAGAAATTTTAAAAATACTTAATCTGTTTAAAAATAAAAATTTATGCATTTTAGCAGAAATGACATGTTTTATGAAAAACAGTTATTTTCCAAAACACCAATTAGTGAAAGAGTGCTACTATTTTACACTTTTGTAAAACTCCTTAATGTCTGACAATAGAAGATAGCTCGATTGTCATATCTGCTCATGATTTGGTTTGTTGCATTATTTTGCTTTTTTTTTTTGGTTGAACTTTGGATGAAGAAAATCTGGCATCCTACAGATATCTTATTGGGGAAGGAAGTATTAATTTGACCTTGTCAGTAAATTGTGTACATATGCTTCAGTCATTCATCACAACTAAGATCAGATCAGTCGCTCAGTCGTGTCCGACTCTTTGCGACCCCATGAATCGCAGCACTCCAGGCCTCCCTGTCCATCACCAACTCCCCGAGTTCACTCAGGCTCACGTCCATCGAGTCAGTGATGCCATCCAGCCATCTCAGCCTGTGTCGTCCACTTCTCCTCTTGCCCCCAATCCCTCCCAGCATCAGAGTCTTTTCCAATGAGTCAACTCTTCGCATGAGGTGGCCAAAGGACTGGAGTTTCAGCTTTAGCATCATTCCTTCCAAAGAAATCCCAGGGCTGATCTCCTTCAGAATGGACTGGTTGGATCTCCTTGCAGTCCAAGGGACTCTCAAGAGTCTTCTCCAACACCACAGTTCAAAAGCATCAATTTTTCGGCGCTCAGCCTTCTTCACAGTCCAACTCTCACATCCATACACGACCACTGGAAAAACCATAGCCTTGACTAGACGAACCTTTGTTGGCAAAGTAATGTCTCTGCTTTTGAATATGCTATCTAGGTTGGTCATAACTTTCCTTCCAAAGAGTAAGCGTCTTTTAATTTCATGGCTGCAGTCACCATCTGTAGTGATTTTGGAGCCCAGAAAAATAAAGTCTGACACTGTTTCCACTGTTTCCCCATCTATTTCCTATGAAGTGATGGGACCAGATGCCATGATCTTTGTTTTCTGAATGTTGAGCTTTAAGCCAACTTTTTCACTCTCCACTTTGACTTTCATCAAGAGGCTTTTGAGTTCCTCTTCACTTTCTGCCATAAGGGTGGTGTCATCTGCATATCGAGGTTATTGATATTTCTCCCGGCAGTCTTGATTCCAGCTTGTGTTTCTTCCAGTCCAGCGTTTCTCATGATGTACTCTGCATAGAAGTTAAATTAACAGGGTAACAATATACAGCCTTGACGAACTCCTTTTCCTATTTGGAACCAGTCTGTTGTTCCATGTCCAGTTCTAACTGTTGCTTCCTGACCTGCATACAGATTTCTCAAGAGGCAGATCAGGTGGTCTGGTATTCCCATCTCTTTCAGAATTTTCCACAGTTCATTGTGATCCACACAGTCAAAGGCTTTGGCATAATCAATAAAGCATAAATAGATGCTTTTCTGGAACTCTCTTGCTTTTTCCATGATCCAGCAGATGTTGGCAATTTGATCTCTGGTTCCTCTGCCTTTTCTAAAACCAGCTTGAACATCAGGAAGTTCACGGTTCACATATTGCTGAAGCCTGGCTTGGAGAATTTTGAGCATTAGTTTACTAGCGTGTGAGATGAGTGCAATTGTGCGGTAGTTTGAGCATTCTTTGGCATTGCCTTTCTTTGGGATTGACCTTTTCCAGTCCTGTGGCCACTGCTGAGTTTTCCAAATTTGCTGGCATATTGAGTACAGCACTTTCACAGCATCATCTTTCAGGATTTGGAATAGCTCACCTGGAATTCCATCACCTCCACTAGCTTTGTTCATAGTGATGCTTTCTAAGGCCCACTTGACTTCACATTCCAGGATGTCTGGCTCTAGGTCAGTGATCACACCATCGTGATTATCTGGGTCATGAAGATCTTTTTTGTACAGTTCTTCTGTGTATTCTTGCCATCTCTTCTTAATATCTTCTGCTTCTGTTAGGTCCATATCATTTGTGTCCTTTATTGAGCCCATCTTTGCATGAAATGTTCCTTTGGTATCTCTGATTTTCTTGAAGAGATCTCTAGTCTTTCCCATTCTGTTGTTTTCCTCTATTTCTTTGCATTGATTGCTGAAGAAGGCTTTCTTATCTCTTGTTGCTATTCTTTGGAATTCTGCATTCAGATGTTTATATCTTTCCTTTTCTCCTAAATGGTAATTTCTTAAAGTCCCAAGTGAAATTCTAAACCATATCAGTAAATTTTTTGTATCTTGTGACATTAAAATTTGTTATTCAGTTTTGCACTTTAAATGGGTCTTCTCCTTGTATGTGATTTCATAATATAATGTAATGGTCATTTGGAACATACTATTTCCCTGAGTTATGCAGACCTTCAAAATATATGTAATCTCATCAAAAAAGTCAAGTGTTTATACTTCTCCAGGATAAGTTGTTTTATGTTCAAGGTGACACATACAGGTTTTCCCAGATTCTGTTTTCATTTGAATTGTATCATTGTTAAGAAATACTGTGAGTTGCTTTCCTTGATGTGACAGGCTTCACTCAGAAAAACAAAACTTGTTTACCAAAAACTCAAGTTTGAGTTTGTTAGTCAAGGTTTGTTAGTCATTCTTTCCAGTGAAAATAGCGTTTCATGAAAAAACATCAGTTCCTGAAGACGCTAACTCAGACACTCTTGTGAATGTTTTCCTTGGGGCAACACTGTACTTTGTTTTAGGGTGGAAGTAATTTGTGCACCATCCCCGTGTATATGACAGATTTATATTTGAGGATCAAAATGTCATAAAGTTGGGGCTTCTCTGGTGGCTCAGTGGTAAAGAATCTACCTGTCAATGTAGGAGATGAAGGTTTGATCCCTGGGTGGGGAAGCTCCCCTGGAGAAGGAGATGGCAACACACTCGAGTATTCTTACCTGGAGAATCCCATGGAAGAGGGGTCTGGCAGGCTACGGGCCACAGGGTCACAAAAGAGTCAGAGTGACTTGACAACAACAGCAACAACTTTGGAGGTATTATTTTTTTATTGAAATATAGTTGATTTACAATATTGTATTACTGTTGCACAGCAAAGTGATTCAGTTATATATATACACTGCTGCTGCTAAGTCGCTTCAGTCATGTCCGACTCCGTGTGACCTCAGAGACGGCAGCCCACCCGTCTCTGTGATTCTCCAGGCAAGAACACTGGAGTGGGTTGCCATTTCCTTCTCCAATGCTTGAAAGTGAAAAGTGAAAGTGAAGTCGCCCAGTCGTGTCCGACCCTCAGCGACCCCATGGACTGCAGCCTACCAGGCTCCTCCGTCCATGGGATTTTCCAGGCAGGAGTACTGGAGTGGGGTGCCATTGCCTTCTCACATACATATATTCTTTTCCATTGTGGTTTATCGTAAGATACTGAATATAGTTCCCAGTGTTAAACAGTAGGACCTTGTTTATCCATTCTGTGTATGAAAGCTTGTATCCGCTAACCCCAGCCTCCCCTCCATCCCTCCCCCAGCTCCCTCCCCATTGGCAGCCTCCTGTCTGTCCTGTGTGTCTGTGAATCTGTTTCATAGATGGGCTCAGATGGGTTAGTTTGTGTCATATTTTAGATTCCACATGTTAGTGATGTCATGTGGTATTTGTTTTTGTCTTTCTGACTTACTTCCTTGGTATGATAATCTCTAGTTTCACATCAGAGGTTAAATGAGGCAGCCTCCTTTTTACTGTGGCAGCCGTGACCGTTAGTACGGTTTGGTTCCCCTGCCTTGATTCTAGCTAAAGTGGTAGAAGTTTTACCCATCATTGGTTCTGCATTATTAGGGCAAATGCCTTAGTATCACTTTGAAAGTTGTTTTGCTGTGTTGACTGCGAGGGTCTCAGAATCTCCAGCAGTCCTTTGGCCACACTTGGAGAACTGCTGGTCTGGATCATTGCCCACTGGAGTTGTGTGTTCAGGTTTTCTGTAGACCTGACGTGGAGATGCCTGGAGAGTTAGAATTAGACATTCAGTTCAGTTCAGTTGCTCAGTCATGTCTGACTCCTTGCGACCCCATGGACCTCAGCACGCCAGGCCTCCCTGTCCATCACCAACTCCCAGAGTTTACTCAAACTCATGTCCTTTGAGTCAGTGGTGCCATCCAACCATCTCATCCTCTGTCGTTCCCTTCCCCTCCAGCCTTCAGTCTTTCCTAGCATCAGACGTTACCTTCAAGTTAATTTAATTCATACTCCTTGTCAAGAAGTTGAGGAATTGCAGCACTATTTACAGTAGCTAGGACGTGGAAGTAGTCTAAATGTCCATCCACAGAGGAATGGATAAAGAAGATGTGGCACATGTATACCGTGGAATATTACTCAGCTAAACAAGGAATGATACTGGGTCATTTTTAGTGATGTGGCTGGACCTAGAGTCTGTCATACAGAGTGAAGTAAGTCAGAAAGGGAAAAACATGTGTCATGTATTCATACATATATGTGGGATCTAGAAAAATAGTACAGCTGAACCTCTCTGCAAAGCAGAAAGAGACACAGATGTAGAGGACAAATGTGTGGACACCAAGGGAGTCGGGGAGGTGGTAAACTGGGAGAGTGGGATGGACGAATGTGCGCTGCCACGTGTGAAATGCATAGCTAGTGGGAACCTGGTGTGTGGCTCAGGGAGCTCAGCTCAGCGCTCTGTGGCCATCTAGAGGGGTGGGGTGGAAGTTGGGGGGGTGCATGAGGGGTAGGGGTGGGCTGGGGACTCCTCCAAGGGGGAGGGCATATACGTAAAGATACAGCTGCCTCACGTCACTGTACAGTAGATACTAACACAACATTGTGAAGCAACTATGCTGCTACTGCTGCTGAGTCGCTTCAGTCGTGTCCGACTCTGTGTGACCCCACAGACGGCAGCCCACCAGGCTTCCCTGTCCCTGGGATTCTCCAGGCAAGAACACTGGAGTGGGTTGCCATTGCCTTCTCTAGTGCATGAAAGTGAAAAGTGAAAGTGAAGTCGCTCAGTTGTGCCGACTCTTAGCAACCCCATGGACTGTAGCCTGCCAGGCTCATCCGTCCATGGGGTTTTCCAGGCAAGAGTACCGGAGTGGGGTGCCATTGCCTTCTCCCTTTTTTTCAGCTAGTTGGCTATGAAATGGCTTGCTGTGATCAGATGGAAGATTGGGTGAAAAATTAAGATAATTCAGCAATTAATGTCTAATTACTACTAAGAGAAACCTCTATATACCTTAGTAAAAATGAGTATCATCAGCTTAACATTTGAGATGGTGCAGGATATGATTATATAGAAAATCGAAAAATAATTGAGCATCTTTTGGAGTGTATTTCTTTTAAAAATAATTTTACTGTGGAAGGTTTTAAGCGTATTCAGAAAAGAGCGTGTGCACCACTTTGTACCACTCAGATTCAGCAATTAACAGCTCATTGTTAATCTTATTTTACTTTTTAAAAAAAAAAATGATGTATCATCTAGAAGCACTTCAGTTTGTAGGAGAGAATATTTCTTCACACTTCGTACTTAGAGGAATTGATATCTAAAATAAGTCTGAATTCACCTCTCAGGGGCTTTTTCCTAGCCTAACCAACAAAGCCAGAAACAAACCCTCCTCTTTATACCCTGTCATCTCTGTGTTCTTCTGCTTTCTCTTTCCCTTACGAGCAAATTCTCTGCACGCTGTTTTCTGTTCTTCTTCTGTTCACCCTTTTACTCACTGCAGTGTTATTTCTGCTTCAACTGCTCCCAGATCGCCATTGCCCTTCCCGTTTGCAAATCCACCCGCTTACTTTCAGTTGTCAGCCTCTTCTGAACCAGCTGATGATGAGGACAGCGTCTTCTTTTTCAGACTTCTTTCTCCTTTGGTAACGTACTGTCTCCCAGGGTGCTCCCTTTCTGTCTACTCTTCCCAACTGTCCCTTTCTTTTTCATTCATCCTTTAAAATGCCTTGTTTCTGGCCTCAATCCTGTTCTCTTTTACTTAATACTAGTGATTCTCTATTCTGTCAGACGTGGGACCCCCTTTTCAAAACAATTGTAAAACTCCATTTACTACATTGAATTAACCTACACATACATGTATATGCATATGTGTATGCATGTATAATTAAAAATATAGTGATGTTACATAAATGAAGTAATTATTATGTATCACAAATATATTTATATTAAACAATATATATTATATAAATTAAATATATTTATATTAATTACATATTACTACACATACTTCAGTATGTGAAGGCTTAGATACTCTTATACTATAATACAGAACAAAGTAATCCATTGCTAACATCTGTATATAAAACAGTCATGAATGCAGCTACTTCAGTTTAGACTAACATAGAGCTGTGTCATATTGGTGACTCAAATACCATGATCAGCATTGCTCTGTAATAGAATATTCTCCAAAATAAAAAACATCTTCGGTGAGAATCCAGATGAAAGACAGTCTTCTCTCAATTTATGTGATATTTTATTTCGGGAAAACTCAGTAAATGTTAAAACAGTGCAAAAATATTTTAGATATGATCCTCATCTCTACTGTCTTCTCTAAGTTCGCTACTTATTTTGCCTTCTATGTATCATTAATGGCATCAGAATAATTTGAAGTAAAATGTAAAATGCTCTTTATATCCCTTCCCACAGGAGTCATATCAGTTTGAATTGTCCTTCTAGACCTTTGTTTTGGCTGCATTAATTTTATTGGATCATCACCTTTAATTCATTATTGAGTGATTTCAGGTGAAATACTGAAACTTAAATTGAGTAGAAAATACAAATAATTAGTGAAATAATGAAAATATTTATTCTGATGTAAATTTGCAAATGTGATAGTTGTAAATATATGTAGTTCTTTTAAAAATAGCATATGGTTCACAGATTCCACTCAAATTAATAGTAATTCATTGCAACTGATAACAAATTTACTACAGGAATCGTATTTTGTCTCCACAGGTGTTATATTGTTAGCTTTTTAATGGCCATATGTGTTGCAAAATGCATAAATAAACCTTTTATCTATAGTTTTAGAATATTGAGATCCCAATAATCTGCTCTATTTTGAATATGAGTTTAAATACAAGAATTTTTCTTTATCTTATGAGAGATTTGCCCCAGATGGAGATAATCTAATTTTTACCTTCAAGGAGATTGTGAGTATCAAAATGAACAGAGGTTAGAAGTAAATTATTGCTGTAAGATATGTTAATTAGTTTTCCACAAAGATATACTAGAGAGAGATTGTCATGAAGATACATAAAGAGGTATGTAGTTGAAAAGATGGCCAGAAATAATTTTATCATGTTGTTTATTATTATAGCATTAAATATGTGTTGTGCTCTATTTAGTATCTGCTGGAGTAGGAAACGGCAATCCACCCCAGTATTCTTGCCTGGAAAATTCCGTGGATAGAGAATCCTGGCAGGCTATAGTCCTTGGAATCTACTCTTTTTCATATACCTTTAGTTTTATAGACATTTTCCAGTGACTTATATGTGTAATTGAAAGCAAGATACCTTTTAGTTGACTTTTCTGATTTTTTGATGTCACATTGACAGTTCAGCTGAACCTTGACAGGTAACAATATAAAGAATCTAAGTGTTGTAAAAAATGGTAGTGTAGATAGCTTTGCCTAAGAAATATATAGAAACGTAGACTTAGGAGATATCCAGGTAAGTTAGCAATGCTTTTCCTTACGAAAATTTTCTGTGAAAAGGATTCTGCAAAATGCTTTTTTACTGGCCTTTGCTAAAGTGTGTATATATTCCAAGAAATTGATTAATGAACAAAAGGGAAAGAAATGAATGAATGTATGTTTTAACTCACGATACATTTATCTATAATTGTTCCTCATCAGAGCTCCAGTATTTATATTTGGACACCAGATGCTAAATGTTTTCTCTGTGAATAAAATTTAAAGGGAAAAAAATCAGTCAAAATTACAACCTGAACATTAAAATGAAAGCGAAAGTGTTAGTCACTGAGTTGTGTCTGACTGTTTGTGACCCCATGGACTGTAGCCCGCCTGGTTCCTCTGTCCATGGAATTCTCAGGCAAGAATACTGGAGTGGGTAGGGGGATTCTCTTCTCCAGGAAAGCTTCCTGACCCAGGGATCAAACCCGGCTTTCCTGTCTTGCAGGCAGACTCGGTCTGAGCCATCAGGGAACTCCAAATTGCGTAAGATAAAGAGATTATATCTGAGGAAGAAAAGGTAGTGGTGAGGACATGACTGAAATTAGTTCAGAGACAGCCTGGAGCACTGGGATTCTGAAGGGCTGGGAACTCACGGAGTCACAACCGTGTGTGGAGAAGTCAGCTCTGTTCAGAAGTGGATGAAGTTACAGATGTATTTTTGGTTGGAGAGGCAGAGTATTGAGAAGTTTCACAGCTTATTGCATTTTTTTTTTTTTCCTGTCAGGTAGACATTAGGTCATCACAAGTTTTTGTAAGGTAAAGGTGATATTGGGGCCTTACTGAAATTCCACAGTTGGGAGATGATATATGGACTGTATTAGGGGTCTTGTGATTTTAGGAAACATACAGATAATTAAAGCAAATTGTCCAATTACCTTGTTCAAGGATTTGGATTTTAATAATATTTACTTGACTTTGCAAAAAAAATTTAAATTAATTCCATGAGGTTAGGAAGTAACTATACATTTATCTATATGCTGTTGCTGCTAAGTCACTTCAGTCGTGTCCGACTCTGTGCGACGCCATAGATGGCAGCCCACCAGGCAGCCCCGTCCCTGGGATTCTCCAGGCAAGAACACTGGAATGGGTTGCCGTTTCCTTCTTCAATGCATGAAAGTGAAAAGTCAAAGTAAAGTCGCTCAGTCGTGTCCGACTCTTAGCGACCTCATGGACTGCAGCCTACTAGGCTCCTCCATCCATGGGATTTTCCAGGCAAGAGTACTGGAGTGGGATGCCATTGCCTTCTCCGCATTTATCTATATATGTCTCTTAAAAACAGAGTAAGAAATGGTCATGATTATGACATAGAATCTGTAAAAAGTAAAATAATACCATTGGTGAAAATACTATGCTAGTGATGGTAGTGAAAGGGGAGAATGAAAGAAAGTCTTAGAAACTTGAAATTTCATATTCTGGGAGGGCAGGATGTTTATGTATGGAGGGTATTATAAACACTTGATTGAATTTGCCCAAATTTTGTATAAAATTATGTCTATTCCTCCAGTTATAATAAATAGTAAATAAGAATTCAAATGTTTGGCTTATGAATCCTAAACTTTGCAACTGAACCATTTTGAAGAAACTAGGGTTCAGAATAAGAGCCACATATTTGGAGAAAATTTCAGGGGATTGAAATTGATTAATTGAAAAAGAAGAATAATGATGTGATTCAGACATGTTTTCAAATACAGAAGACAATGATCACTTATCAGACAGCATTTTTTAGTGGAAACAGAGGAAATCTTGCTTGAGTTGCATTCTGAGGGATTTAGACCAGTATGTTAATTCAGGTTCAGTTTCAGTTCAGTTGCTAAGTCATGTCCAACTTTTGTGACCCCATGGACTGCAACATACCAGGCCTCTCTGTCCATCACCAACTCCTGGAGCTTCCTCAAACTCATGTCCATTGAGTCGGTGATGCCATCCAACCGTCTCGTCCTCTGTCATGCCCTTGTCCTCCTGCCTTCAGTCTTCCCTAACATCAGGGTCTTTTCGAATGAGTTAGTTCTTTGCATCAGGTGACCACAGTACTGGAGTTTAAGCTGCAGCATCAGTCCTTCCAATGAATATTCAGGACTGATCTCCTTTAGGATTGACTGGTTGGACCTCCTTGCTGTCCAAGGGACTCTGAAGAGTTTTCTCCAACACCATAGTTCAAAAGCATCAATTCTTTGGTGCTCAGCCCCATGAGTCGCAGCACGCCAGGCCTCCCTGTCCATCACCAACTCCCGGAGTTCACTCAGACTCATGTCCATCGAGTCAGTGATGCCATCCAGCCATCTCATCCTGTGTCGTCCACTTCTCCTCCTGCCCCCAATCCCTCCCAGCATCAGAGTCTTTTCCAATGAGTCAACTCTTCGCATCAGGTGGCCAAAGTACTGGAGTTTCAGCTTTAGCATCATTCCTTCCAAAGAAATCCCAGGGCTGATCTCCTTCAGAATGGACTGGTTGGATCTCCTTGCAGTCCAAGGGACTCTCAAGAGTCTTCTCCAACACCACAGTTCAAAAGCATCAATTCTTCGGCGCTCAGCTTTCTTCACAGTCCAACTCTCACATCCATACATGACCACTGGAGAAACCATAGCCTTGACTAGATGGACCTTTGTTGGTAAAATAATGTCTCTGCTTTTGAATATGCTATCTAGGTTGGTCATAACTTTCCTTCCAAAGAGTAAGCATCTTTTAATTTCATGGCTGCAGTCACCATCTGTAGTGATTTTGGAGCCCAGAAAAATAAAGTCTGACACTGTTTCCACTGTTTCCCCATCTGTTTCCCATGAAGTGATGGGACCGGATGCCATGATCTTTGTTTTTTGAATGTTGAGTTTTAAGCCAACTTTTTCACTCTCCTCTTTCATTTTCATCAAGAGGTTCTTTAGTTCCTCTTCACTTTCTGCCATAAGGGTGGTGTCATCTGCATCTCTGAGGTTATGATATTTCTCCTGGCAATCTTGATTGCAGCTTGTGCTTCATGTAGCCCAGCGTTTCACATGATGTACTCTGCATATAAGTTAAATAAGCAGGGTGACAATATACAGCCTTGACCTACTCCTTTTCCAATTTGGAACCAGTCTTTTGTTCCATGTCCAACTGTTGCTTTTTGACTTGCATACAGATTTCTCAGGAGGCAGTTCAGGTGGTCTGGTATACCCATCTTTTTTAAGAATTTTCCACAGTTTGTTGTGATCCACACAGTCAAAGGCTTTCGCATAGTCAATAAAGCAGAAGTAGATGTTTTTCTGGAACTCTCTTGCTTTTTCTGTGATCCAGCAGATGTTGGCAGTTTGATCTCTGGTTGCTCTGTCTTTCTATCACATAGAGATAATCACTATTGTTGGCATATCGTTGGGTGATCTTCTAGTATTTTTTTTGTGTGTATATGTGTGTGCCTATATATTCTTCACAAAAATGAAATTAAACTCCCCTTCCCCATGTCCTTTTTGGAAAGCCTTAAAAATTACATGCATTTCCATTTTTGTACAATGATTTGGGAAATTTCATTTATATACCTGGAATTTATGAGTTGGGTCCTCTGAGTATTGTTGCTGTATAAAGAAAAATAACTACCTTTAGATACCAAAGTGTTGTAGCCCTACTTAATAATTACTTGATAACTTAAGTAGATGAATGTCTATTTATAGCCCAAGGCAAATGTGTTCTTATTATGGTATTATAGGTATCATGTAATACATGTTTATTGTTTTTTAATTTCGTATAACAAAATGGTTGTGAATTGTGTATTTTTCTAAGGATATAATTAAAAAGCATGATAATCCAGTATTTTTGCACCAACTGGGATGAATGAATTTATACTAATTTTGTGTGTTAGTTATTTATGTCCCACTCTTGGCAACCCCATGGACTATAGCCCATTAGGCTCCTCTGTCCATGGGATCCTCCAGGCAAGAATACTGGAGTGGGTTGCCATTTCCTTCTCCAGGGGGTTTTCCTGACCCAGGGATTGAACCTGGGTCTCCTGCATTGCAGGCAGATTCTTTACTGTCTGAGCCACCAGGGAAGCCCAGATATGAATTATAGCCCTGTGCAAATTTAAAGAATTGTTAGATTTCCTTCTTATAATCCAACAGTTTGAAAAAACTTGCCTTTTACTTTTTTTTTTTTTAATATTAATAGTGTTTTAATCAATATGGGCTACTTGCTTTTAAGTCATGACCAATTATTCATTGTCTGTTGGCTACTTATGGGCTGAAAAACAAGGTTTTCATGTATCATCTTTATGTTCTCAAGAAAATAGGAACTTAAGTATCCAGTACAGCCCCAGGAATGTTTGTAGTTGCTTTACATAAAGAAAAACAAAAAAAGCTATAATTAGGAAATAATTTTTAACCTCACACTTTGTAAACCAAATTCTCTAACTGGTATTTATGCATTTATGCTGTTAATTCACATTTGGATGATAATCTTTAGTCCTTTAAGACTCTAGAACTTAATTTATCCATCTCCCTATCCATTCACTAATTGTTGGCACCAACTGTGTCTGAGGAACCTTGCTAGGTGTCAGACACTGAATCAGGATGAATTCTGCTCACCACCGTTTATAATATGCCATATAAAGAGCTGCTGCTGCTAAGTCGCTTCAGTCGTGTCCGACTCTGCGACCCCATAGACGGCAGCCCACCAGGCTCCCCTGTCCCTGGGTTTCTCCAGGCAAGAACACTGGAGTGGGTTGCTGCCTTTTACTTTTGACATTCTTTTTATTTGCGTAACTTTATGCCACCAAATTGCTGATACCCTTTTAGATTTTTTTTAAAACCAGTGTTAGAGAATGAATGTAAGTAGTATTTTACGTGGCTATTGACATCTATAAATATTGAAATATACTGAAGCATCATGGGTGTTTCGTTTTTTACCTTTCAAAAAATGGCTTCTTAAGTAATGGTTAGAATTTTGTGGTGTAATTTAGAGAAACCAAGTTTTCCCCTTTGCCTTTTTTTTCAGAGCTAAGTCTTGCAGCTTGTAGAATCTTAGTTCCCCAGACAGGAAGTGAACCTGCACCCTTGGAGTCCTAACCACTGGACGGTCAGGGAATTCTCTCCCTTTATCCGTTAACATCCCCTCTTCCCTGAAACCTTGGGGGATTATTTTGCTCTAAACTGTGCAAGAGTGATGCTTAGTATTATCATTTATACAAGGTAAAGGAGGTGCTGTTTTGCAGTCCTTAGTTTCTGTCCCAAGAGACCATGTGCTCTCTATAGTAAATATGATCCTCGCAGGACTTGAAGCTGTGGCTGCTGGGTTGCCAGTGGTCAGGCTGGAGGCTGCACAGCTGCTGGACTGAGCAAATTCCTGTCTGGTTATCAGCAGGTAGGGAAGAGTGCCTGCAGGTCAGCTCTGGGTCGGGAGTCCAAACAGAAGGTGCTGCTGCCTGGGCTCCGGGCTGGGGGCTGGGCTGGACTTGGTCCCTGGATGCTTCGAATGGGATAGGTTGGCAACTGTCCAGATCGGACATATACCTTCTTGGGTTCCAGGCCTACCTTGGCTTGTCTTCCGGCAGCATGCAGAGAGCAGCACCCAGTGGATGCCTGGCCCTGCAGGAGACCCGTCTCCTGCCCTGAGAGCCTTGCTGCTGATCTGTGGCTCCTTTGTGAGTGCTGTGACCTCTGGGAGGTCAGGAGGTGCACGTGACTTGTCAAAAGGATCCTCTCCTTTTCCAGTTAGGCTGTTCGAGGCTCTAGCTTTTTCGGTTGTTATTCGTTAATGTTATTTTGTTATTGGTTAACAGTTTTGGTGTTTAGCAATACATTTGTTTGAGGGACTATGGCTTGTGTCAGAAATTCTTAGGACTACTTTTATAGACCCGTGAAGGTGGCTTTTAAATGGCCTTAACTCATGCATTTGTGGGAACAGTAACATTCGCAAGTAGTTTGAGTCCTGACCTGCAGAGCACATTGGCTGTCAGCTGCTCAGTCGTGCCCGCCTCTTTACGACCCCATGGACTGTCCTCTGTCCATGGGCTTCGCCAGGCAAGAATACTGGATAGAGTGGGTTGCCATTTCCTTCTCCAGAGCACATTGGAGTTTTGTTTTATTTTCCTAGAATGTGTAGCATGCCGCTGCTTTAAGGTTTTGTTCTGCTCGGCTTTACTCTGTTTAGAATGGGTCTCCTTTGTCCTGGTCCTTGTCCTTGCTGTGTCCCCCACCCCAGTCTCACCCAGTCCCTCCCCCTTGAATTCTCTCAGCACTTCTTTTAAGTGTTTCTCTGCAACACTTTTATTTACCTGGTTTATTTACCTGGTCTTTCTCCTTCAGTGAGTTGTGAACACTAGGTTTATTCTTGTGTGTTTAGGACCTAAGACTTGGCCCTGTTTAATTAGATGCTCAGTAAATGTTTATTCAGTGAATAATTGAATCACAAATTTGGACTACAGATATATTGTCTGCTTCTTTGAAAAAGTTTTTTCTCCAAGTAGAAATTCTAGGTCATCTTGTCAACCTAAAACCTCTTAGAAAATTACTTTAAAGATAACTTAAAAAAAAATTTCCTGATTATTAAAGCAGGTGAGATTGGGATAGTCAAGGGTTTAATGAACCCAGGTACCTATAATATTGCTTAAAAAAAAGAAAAGCCTTGAAACTAATGGTAACGGTAAGAAAGATCTGTTTAAGGAAGGTGAGACTTCAGCTCAAAGAACCCTTTCTTTAATAATTTGGAGGATGTGGTGCAGGATACATGGTGGAGACCAGGTCTGCTTGTTTGCATAACTGTTAGGGTTTGATCAATCATTTTGAAAAATTAGAAAGCTAAATGTAGTAATTTGCGCATATTCCGCCTTTTGACCTGCATCCTGAAGTTTTGTGTACTATTTTTCTTGGCCTGAACAAGTTTACCAAGTAAGAAAGACTGTTGTAAACACACATACATGTATAGAACCAGTTAGAGTTTCCATACAATTTGTTATGTTTTTAAATGAAAGTTACTTTAAAGATAACTCTTTTCTTTCTATTATAAAAGCAGTCACTATCCTTCAGAAAACTTGAAAAATATGAAATGTGTAAAGGAGAAAAGAAAACTCATTTATAATGGCACCAATTAGAAACAAGAAGTATTCATACTTTAATATACATATTTTTAAAACTTTATTAATTAACTCTTATTGTGAAATCAGGTAAGTATTATGCTGCACTTTCTCTTTTCCTAATTAATGGTAATTTGTCCTACATTTATTTTGGAGCATGGTTGAACAGTTATTTTAAAACTGTAATATTTAATCATTTTCGTTTTATCACACAGTAAAGTCTGATAGTTTGGATTGTTATTAGGGAAATTTTATTTTTTAATTCCTCCATACTCTTTTTTTTTTTTCCT
The DNA here is from genome assembly GCF_002263795.3 of Bos taurus. Lineage (NCBI taxonomy): Eukaryota > Metazoa > Chordata > Mammalia > Artiodactyla > Bovidae > Bos > Bos taurus. Next base: position 15,426,053 of record NC_037336.1, read on the forward strand.
TTTGGCTATGCCACACAGCATGTGGGATCTTAGTTCCCTGTCCAGGGATTGAACCCATGTCCCCCACAGTGGAAGTGCAATCTTAACCACTAGGGAAGTCCCATTTCCACTACTCTTTTTTTAAAAAATAATTTATTTAGTTATTTTTTGGCTGTGCTGGGTCTTCATTGCTGCATGCAGGCTCTCTCTAGTTGCAGCAGTTGGGGGCTGCTCTTGGCTGAGGGCTTGGGGGTCACATTTTGGTGGCCGCTCTTGTGGAGCAGGGACTGTAGGCTCCTGGGCTCTGTAGTTGTGGCTCACGGGCTTCATTGTTCCGCGGCATGTGGAATCTTCCCGGAGCAGGTATGGGACCCATGTCCCCTGCTTTGGCAGTCAGTTTCCTAACCACTGGACCACCAGGGCAGTCCTCCTCTGCTCTTTAGTAAAGCCTCATAACATTTTTTTGAGTAATATCTTTTTCAGTGTATTCATTTTAATCAACTAGCAAGTGATTTGCCACAACAAAACAGTATACTTCCAGCTGACATTCCCATGGACACCACCTTTTCTCCCTCTAGAAACCAAGCCTTGTTTTCAGTTTGGTGTGTATACTTCTGTTTCTTTTAGTGTTATTTATAGTTTTATGCTTGTCATTTTGTGTGTGTTTTGTGTATTTTGACATGAGTACTCTGCAAAATGTTTTTCAGTTTTGTTTTTTCATGTAACCACATGACTTACGTGGCCATGTTGGAAGGTTAGATCTACTTTATTGCTTTTAATTTGATGGTTTTCCGTAGTCCAGGCATTATGTAGTTGTTCAGCTGTTTTCCTTATTGCTAGATACTTAGACGGTTTGTAGTTTTTCTCTCTTACTTATAATGCTATAGCGAATAGCCTTGGTGTATCCTAAGAAGTGCTGATTCAGAGAATTTACCACTCCGTAGAAGAACTTGATGTTACTGGATTTTAATTTTTAATCAGTGTAATGCGTGAAAAAAAGTATCTTGTTTAATTTTATGTAATAATATCTTTCTTAAGGGGAAATATCAGAATTTAATGAAAAAGATGGGTGATAAAATGTGGATTTCTGGTGTAATTCTTTACAGAGACATGTCTGGCTATTTGAAATACAGACTTGGTGTTTGAAAGGTAAAAAAAAAATTGTTTTGAATTCATCATTTTGTATAAAGAAACACTTACCCTACCCCCAATTCATTTTAGTTAGTTTAGGTTTCATTTGACTTGAGCTAAAACACAGGGACAAAAGTATTTTTTGCCTTTCAGTTTTTAGAATCAAATGTTTTAAAGTCTTAAGACCTTGAGAAATGTCCTCAAACTTAAAAAGGTGCAGTTTGTTTAATAAAATATGGAATAAAGATATATTTTTGTGTAGAGGAATGGAGAGATAAGAATACATTTTAGTTTGACAAATAGACAAGTAATAAATTTACATTAGAATTCAAATACTGTAATTGAGTGTAGCATTTGCAGTGTTAAGTTTAAGCATTTGTACATGTATCAGTGATTTTTGGTTAGCACTGGCATGGTCTATATGATAAGCAAACAGAAACAGATACGAGTATGGTATTAAAAGGACCTGATCATAAAGTCAAAGAAGGTGATGGCACCCCACTCCAGTACTCTTGCCTGGAAAATCCCATGGGCGGAGGAGCCTGGTAGGCTTCAGTCCATGGGGTCACTAAGAGTCGGACATGACTGAGCGACTTGACTTTCACTTTTCACTTTCATGCATTGGAGAAGGAAATGGCAACCCACTCCAGTATTCTTGCCTGGAGAATCCCAGGGACAGGGGGAGCCTGGTGGGCTGCCGTCTATGGGGTCGCACAGAGTCGGACACGACTAAAGCGACTTAGCAGCAGTGGCAGCAGATCATAAAATACCCAGCTAAGTGTGTAAATAGTCCCCTCTGACATGAATTTTACTTTTTTTTAAGTGTTTTTCTGTCTCCATTATTTATGGTAGTCAAAGCCTAAAGCATCTTACACATACTGTACAGTACATTTTCTAGTGTATTTTATGATTTCTTAAGAATTGAGCAGCAAATGAATTGTTTACTTCTTTTTAAGGTGTTTAGTTTCATATGACTGATATTGGTTTAGTGAATATAAATAATAGGAATAGCTCTGCCTACACTTTTCTTATTTCCTGGTGGAAAAAAATAATGCTTTAAAAAAGAACCAGAATAAAAGGTAATCTTTCCCCTGTGTTTTTGACTGCCAGTTAACTTTCTTGAATTATTTTTAAAAATTTGATTTTTATTTTATATTGGAGTATAGTTGATGTAGTTGTGTTAGTTTCAGGTATACAACAATACCTTTGTTAATTAAGTTCTTATTAAAAATGCTTTTTTAAAAAAGATGAGCACCTTTATTTATTTCTTTTTAAATTTTTATTTTGTATTGGGGTATAGCCCCAATATCACATTGTTGTGATAGTTTTAGGTGAACAGCAAAGGGATTCAGCCATACATGAAAATATATCCGTGCTCCCCCAAGCCGCTTTCCCATCCAGGCTGCCACATAACATTGAGCAGAGTTCCCTGTGCTGTACCGTAGGTCCTTGCTGGTTATCCATTTTACATACAGCAGTGTGTACATGTCCATCCCAGACTGCCTAACTATCCCTTTCCCCTGGCAACCATATGTTAATTTTATAAGTTTTGTGAGCCTCAAGATAAGCACTTTTAAAGCCAGTAGTTGTCTTTCATTGTAATACTTTATTGTAATGTGTCAGTTTTACTTCAGAAACCATTTTGTGATGTTTGTCAACATTTCTGGGTAATGGTAAAACTCATTTTTAAATTAGGACACTGTGAACGTGTGATGTTAAAACTCCACTTAAGCATATTACCAATTTTTTGTTCTTTACGGAGACAAGATATGTTCCGTAGAGATGAACTAGTAATGACACATACCTGCTTTCTTGAAAACTTTTAGCATCTGACACTATCGTTTGTTCAGATTCTAACCTTAACATACAGCTGTTTAGTCATTTGGATTGAAGAGGGCGTTGGCTACATTATTTGATCAACAAATATTTAATAATTCCCTACATACGATACATTCAGTGCTGGCAGTATATGAATAGGCAGGACACGGAAACAGAACTCTAAGTAAAGAGGTTAAAATTTAACAAAGCACGAAACAAAACAGAAACTGACGCTGTTCTGTAAAGCTGAAAGCAAATCTAGAGGAAGGGACACCTGATTGTGAGGATTATCAGGGAGGAGTGCTTTACTTGATTCTTGAAGCTGTGAATAGAAGTAAATGACACATGAATGAAATGAAGACTGTAGGGAAAGGGGAGTGTGAATTGCGTGTCTGTGGATGGGCGACTCTTCAACGTGTTTGGGGAGCAGAATACATGAGATGTGTCAAAGCGACCCCAGCAGAAGTTGACCTGTTCAGGCTGGTGAAAGGGAGATCGTCCAGGCTTCCCAGGTTTGCAGGATTGTATGTGTTTCTTCTAGTGTCACTTGGAGAAACTGTTTCTTTGCAAGATAAGATAAGACAAAGGTACGGGAGGGTGAGGCGTCACCTAAACCACCGGAACAAATGAGCAGCAGTGCTGTAGTTCAGTGAGACTAATTATTCTGAGCAGCCTCACTCCAAATATTACAAAGTGCAGGGTGGCTGATGGCGGAGGTCACTTTGCGGTGGGTTTCCCAGTTCTCTGGCTTTAATGGAATTTTCATAAACGCATTTGCTTTGCATTTGGATCTGAATTTGTGCTGGGCATTTTGTTGGATGTTAGTGATAGGTTGAAATACAATTCATATTCATTAATTACCTTAATTTGTATCCGCTTAAAATAGCTTTATGTTGTAGTTTTATTTTGGTTTCTGTCTCTTCCTTACCCTTATATTCAAGGTGACGGTACTCACTCTTCTTCCGCAGAATCTTGGTGTGTTTTTTTTTTTTTAAACTTTTCTCTATAGCTGGTTAGAAAGAAAAGTAGAAAGATGACTTATGGTTTATCATTTAAATCTGGTGGTGGTTACAGATCTCTCATTTCCCCTTGCCCGCCGTCATTGAGTTCTCAGTGCTGTGTGAGCTGCTGTTTTCCTGGCCAGTGTGTGTTGCCCTGGTTGTTCAGCTTTCATCCTTGCTGATAGCCCGTCCCGAGATTCATGTTTCTCTTCTCTTCTCTCCCTTTCCCCTTTTCAGCCTGTTTTCCACCTGTCCTTGTTTCCTTGCCCCATGTCTATTATTTCTGTGCTAACTATCTCTTAAGCTGAAAATAGAGATTCTCTGTTTGTCTGACCAAGCGTTCTGGCTGTCTTCATGAACCTCTCTGAAGTGGATTTGCTGCAAACCTAGCTTTTCCCAAAGAACAAGCCATAGTCTTAGATATCCTCTGGGGGTTTTTTACTTTTTAGTCTTGCTTTCCTCAAAGTGCCTCTGGTTTTCTCCCAAAGCTTTAGTTTTCTCTGTCCTTTGGGAAACTGCCTGCTGGCATAGGTTCTTGTTTTGATTTCAGGTGAGAATTTCTGATTGGATGCACTGACCTGGGAACCCCACTTGTGAAATTAGGACATTGAAACAGCCTTGGTTTCAGCGCGCCTCCATCTCTGCTGCGTTTTGGTGGAGCCCTTTATTGTGCTAATGGAATATTTTACAGAGGGGTGTGCTGTGTGTGCTCATTCACTTCAGTCAGGTCTGACTCTCTGCGACGACACCATGGACTGCAGCCCGCCAGGCTCCTCTGTCCTTGGGGATTCTCCAGGCAAGGATACTGGAGTGGGTTGCCATGCTCTCCTCCAGGGGATCTTCCCAACCCAGGGATCGAACCCACGTCTCTTTAAGTTTCCCACATTGGCAGGTGGGTTTTACCACTAGCACCACCTGGGAAGCCCCTTACAGAGGGGTATTTCCACCCTAAGATGGCATCTCATAGCTGTCCTCCCTGCGTCAGTGGTGGGGACACATGCCATAATCAGACAAGGCCTGGGGCTGTGTCAAGAGGTCAATAAAATCGATTATTTTGACAATAGCAGTAATTCTCTCCTACTCAAGTCTAGGATCTACCCATCTGTGGTCATTTTTATTATCATTTAGCGTTCACTAGCCGTTTTGAGAGAGTTAGAAATTTCTCATCTAGACTGGAACACAGTTACATGATCTTGACTCATATTTGTGAATCTCCTAAGTCGGGGACAGAAGAAGGCAGGCATCAGATGTGTTTAAGGGCTGCATCAGATTTCTGCTGTAAGGTGAAGGACCGGGTGGAAAAAGTTGGGATGCGATTCTTGTTCATCAGAGTTTGCCTTCAGTAGGGCCCTGGAGGAAAGACTGTCTACATAAGTGGTTAAGATATCCTGAAGGGATGTATTTATTTGAGGGGTTGGGAGGGAAGTTTGAAATAACTAGGGCTGGGCACAGAGAAATGGAGGTGAAGCTGAAGCCAGACATAGTGTAATAAAATCAGTCTGGGGAAAACCAGCAGACCACAGGGTGTGACAGTAAGAAGACCAGAGAGGGAGAAAGGTTCCTACTTTAGGAGGCAAAGAAAAAGAGAATGGAGCTGGGAAAGAAAGTACCAGCCAACTTGAGATGGAAGAGTACTCATATTTCTGTGGTTTGAAACCATTATAGAGAAAGTGAAAGCTACCTGCTGTTTAATTTGTTAATCCTTGGAACTGGGAGGAGAGACCCACAGTTAACAGAGTAGGGGTCCGTCTGTAACTCATTATGTGTTAATACTCAGTGCATTCTTCTGTCCTCCAAATATGTATTTTTCATCAAGTAAATGTAAATTTTCATTTATTTATCTAGTGGCTTACCCAGTAACTATTTCATTGAGTGCTAACCATGAGATTTTCCCCAAGTTAATCATTTGAAACACAGAGTAGCAATCTTTCTCATCATGAAGAAGAAAGTCATAACTCAGTAACTGGAAGTTCTGCTAAAGTGCCTTCTTTGGGGGAAAATAGAATTGTGTAGTAATTAAGATCACAAATTTTTAGCTTGTCAGATTTGTGCATCTTTTTCTTTGTGTTTCATCTTCCTCCCTCCCCCTCACGTTTAAAGTTCTTCCCTGTTCTGAGGTCATAAAGATAATCTCCTGTAAAACTTCCAGAAGCTTTATTGTTTTCTTTTCACATATAGATTTGTAGCTTACCTGTATATAATTTTTGTGTTTGATGTAAAGTAGGTATGAAATTTCATTTTTTCCCAGACGTGTTTCTGTTTTTCTAGCAGCATTTGTTGAAAGGGGAACCTGCCCCCTGCGTTGCTTACTCCTCTGGGTTGCTGCTTTTGTTGTTAAGCAGGTGTGCACGTATGCTTCCTGGTGCTCGGATCTGTGGTGTTCCATTGGTCTCTTTGCCCATGTTCCGTTCTCACACTGTCTTGTAGCTTTATAATAAATCTTACCTTCCCATCTCATTCTTCTCAAAGATGTCTTGGCTATTCTTGGCCTTCACATTTCTGTATAAATTCTAGAATCAGGTTGTGAAGTCCTAAAAAAAAGACCTATTGGAATATTAGTTGGGATGCATTGAACGTAGAGGTCACTGAAGAGAACTGACATCTACACTGTTGAGTCTTTAGTGTTGAGTCTTTGCATTTAGGATCATAACGTGTTGCTTTATTTAGGCCTTTGTTAATTCCTCATGATGGTATTTTATAGTTTGCTCTGTAATAGTCTTACTTGTGTGTGTTTTTCTTTTTTAACTTTAATCTCAGACTTTCATAAAAGTTTTTTTTTTCTTTTTCTTTTTTAAATTTTATTTTTAAACTTTACAGTATTGTGTTAGTTTTGCCAAATATTGAAATGAATCCGCCACAGGTATACATGTGTTCCCCATCCTGAACCCACCTCCCTCCTCCCTCCCCATACCATCCCCTTGGGTCGTCCCAGTGCACCAGCCCCAAGCATCCAGTATCGTGCATCGAACCTGGACTGGTGACTCATTTCATACATGATATTGTACATGCTTCAATGCCATTCTCCCAAATCTTCCCACCCTCTCCCTCTCCCACAGAGTCCATAAGACTGTTCTATACATCAGTGTCTCTTTTGCTGTCTCGTACACAGGGTTATTGTTACCATCTTTCTAAATTCCATATATATGCGTTAGTATACTGTATTGGTGTTTTTCTTTCTGGCTTACTTCACTCTGTATAATAGGGTCCAGTTTCATCCACCTCATTAGAACTGATTCCAATGTATTCTTTTTAATGGCTGAGTAATACTCCATTGTGTATATGTACCACAGCTTTCTTATCCATTCATCTGCTGATGGACATCTAGGTTACTTCCATGTCCTGGCTATTATAAACAGTGCTGCGATGAACTTTGGGGTACCTGTGTCTCTTTCCCTTCTGGTTTCCTCAGTGTGTATGCCCAGCAGTGGGATTGCTGGATCATAAGGTAGTTTTATTTCCAGTTTTTTAAGGAATCTCCACACTGTTCTCCATAGTGGCTGTACTAGTTTGCATTCCCACCAGCAATGTAAGAGGATTCCCTTTTCTCCACACCCTCTCCAGCATTTATTGCTTGTAGACTTTTGGATCGCTCCACCAGAAAATTACTAGAACTAATCAATGATTATAGTAAAGTTGCAGGATATAAAATCAACACACAGAAATCCCTTGCATTCCTATACACTAATAATGAGAAAACAGAAAGAGAAATTAAGGAAACAATTCCATTCACCATTGCAACGGAAAGAATAAAATACTTAGGAATATATCTACCTAAAGAAACTAAAGACCTATATATAGAAAACTATAAAACAGTGGTGAAAGAAATCAAAGAGGACACTAATAGATGGAGAAATATACCATGTTCATGGATTGGAAGAATCAATATAGTGAAAATGGGTACACTACCCAAAGCAATTTATAGAAAAGTTTTAAGAACAGTGTTCTTTACAAAAATTCCTGTATTTTACAAAAATATCCTTTACCGAGATTCCCTAAATGAACACCTTACCACATTTTCTTTATTCCCCTCATAATGCTTACAGACAGAACCCTGTTCCTTTACCCCTAAACACTTCTGTATATATTTCCTAATAACCAAATGTTATCTAAAATTTTCAGATCATAATCAGAGTTCATGCATAGCAAAAATAAACCCCAGATCCTAAGTTGTATTTGGTCATCAAGTTGCTTTAGTCTCCTGTCATCTTTCTTTGTATTTCATGACCTTGAAATTTTTGCATAATTCAAGCTAACTCTTTTGCATGAAGTCTCTCAGTTTACGTTTGTCTAATGTTTTCTCATGGTGGGATTTAGGCCGTAAGTTTTTAGAAGGGGTATGAAGTACTGACTAGAATTTTGATCATTTGATTAAGGTGGTATCTGTCACTTTACATAGAAAGTTACTGTTTCTGCTCTGTAATTAGGTATCTATGGGGGGATGGACATATTCTAAAATAGATTTATTCCTCGGTATTTGGTGCTATTATAAATGGTATCTCAGAAATTGTTTTTTAAAGATTTTTTTTATTGTGGACCATTTTTTAAGGAGTCTTTATTGAATCTGTTACAATACTGCTTCTTGTAATCACGAGGCATGTGGGATCTTAGTTCCCTTACCAAGGACTGAACCCATGCCCCTTGCATTGGAAGGCAAAGTCTTAACCACTGTACCTCCAGGGAAGTCCCTGGAAATTTTTAATTTTTAAACTATTGTTCATGTGCAAAAATGTCATCCACTCAGTACATTGATCTTTATTTCACACATTTACTTAACTCAGTTATTGTTCCTATAATTCATCTGTAGATTTGAAAAGTATCTTTTTGTATATAGTCAGGTCTGAAAATAAGATTTTTATTGTTTCTTTTCCACCCTCCATGTCTTTTGCTTTTTCCTTGCCTTACTGAATCTGCTAAGACCTCAGCTAAAATGGTGAGGTGGTGGTAACAGGCTCCCTTATTACACAGTGTCTGTTTTTAAAGGAGAAACTTTCTGTGTTTAACCAATACATATCATTTTTCTTTTTTCATAGTTGGTTAGATCAAATTAAGGAATTTATGTTTTCTTCCTAGTTTTCTGAGGGTCTCTTTTTTTTTTTTTTAAAATCACAATTGACTGTTGAATTTTACCAGGTGTTTGTAGTGTAAATGAATCCTAATAGTTGATTAAAAAAAATTCAAGTTTACAGAGGTATAGTTTACATACAATAAAATTCAATTTTCAAGGAGTATAGTTTAAGATTTAGAATAGCTCCCTTTCCTCCCAAAGTGCCCCATCCTCAGCTCATGATCCCCTCCACAATCTGATTCCTGTTATTTTAAATTCATTTTGCCTGTAAATGCTATCTAACACTATATATTCCTGGTGTCTTGTGTATTTTTTTTTAATGCTTTTGAGTTTCATTCCTGTTGGCTATCAGCACTTCAGTCTTATTTATTACTGAGTAGTTTTCTATCGTATAGATTTTTGTTTATCTGTTCATCTGTCAGTGGTTACTGGAATTGTTTCCAGTTTGTGGCAATTAAAAAAATTGCTGTAAACATTTGGTTATAAGTCTTTGTGTGGCTATTTCTTTTGGGTAAATTCCTAGAAGTAGGATTTCAGATAGTATGGTACACAATATATGAGAGTTCTAGTTGTTCTGCATCCTTGCTAACATTTGGGAGTATCATTTTGTAAAATTTTAACCTTTTTAGCGGATGCATAGTAGTATTTCATTGGGGTTTTAAGGTGTGTTTCTCCTATGATTACAGTGTTGATTATTATTTTCTGTGCTGCTTTTGCCATCCATTATACTTTTGAGTATCTTTTCATTGATTTTTAAATATTGAAACAAAGTTGCATTCTTGGAACAAATGAAATATGGTTGTGATACATTGTACTTTTATTTATTACTGGATTTGGTTTGCTGATGTTTGTTTAGGATTTTTGTATCTATGTTTGTGAATTTTATCATCAAGTTTGCTCTTTCGTCAGGATGAATTGTGGAATTCTTTGCATGAGGGCTGTGTAAAATATGTGTTGGTTTAACTCCTTGACTGTTTTCTTTTGAGAAAATACTGGCTAAATGAAGTATATAAGAAAAGTTGAACTATTTTCATATTTTATGACAAACATGTAGGACTAAAAATTTATTTCTGATGCCAATTTTATTTCTGGAGTATACAAGGTATAGTTAGTTCTGCCAATCCTGTGCGTTGCTCTCTAAATCCCTCTGTGTATCGCAGTATTTATAGAAGGTGTGTTGTGCCCTTGGCTTGAGGATACACATATATGAATCAGATGTCCTCATCATTAGGTGCTTCAGTTTAGGGGGAAGAGCTTAAGTGAACACTAGTATAATAACATTTTCTCATGCTTTATTGGAAGATTTTATGTGGGATAAAGTGGGACCAAATATGAGGAAGAGTGGGGGGAAGAGATTGGGCTGAGGCAGGAGAAGCTTCAGAGAGAGCTGACGCCAGAGCTTTGGTTCTGGAATGATCTTGTCAGAGGAAGCTGATCAAGCAGTGGCTTGGGGAGTATTATGCTTGGGTTGAGGATGGCTGGAGAAGGAGGTGAGAAAAAGTAGTTACCCAAAGAAATAAGCATTTGCCATGCTATTAAAGAAATGAAGACAGTTAAGGCAATGTGATATTCCTTCATATGCAGCGTAGACTTTAACTGAAGACAGTAATGGAAGGTCCTCTGTGTGTTACCACCGGTTCACCCGATGGGCTGAGGGAGGCGGCCGGAGGCTCTGCAGGCTCACTTGCCATCCAGATGACTGGATCAAGGCGCAAGTTGTAATGCGTGTTACGCCTTTCAAACTTGAGCCAGGCTCTGCAGTCCATTGCTGTGTTTCACTGAATCTAAATTCCATCCTGCTAAGTCACTTCAGTTGTGTCTGAGTCTGTGTGACCCCAGAGACGGCAGCCCACCAGGTTCCCCCATCCCTGGGATTCTCCAGGCAAGAACACTGGAGTGGGTTGCCATTTCCTTCTCCAATGCATGAAAGTGAAAAGTGAAAGGGAAGTCGCTCAGTCTTGTCCTACTACTAGTGACCCCATGGACTGCAGCCCACCAGGCTCCTCTGTCCATGGGATTTGCCAGGCAAGAGTACTGGAGTGGGGTGCCATTGCCTTCTCCGAAATTCCATCCTAATAACCATCAATTCTAAAGTACATAATTATTTTATGTGCTGTTGAAAGAGAAAAAAAAAAACACTACCAATTAAGTCATGACACACCATTGATTGCTGAATAGATCTTAGTTCTAAACATGTTAGCACGTGAAAAAAGTACATGTTATGATTGTTGAGATATGTGGTATTTCGTTTAATCCTCACAATAACAGTGTTGGTAGGTGTCACTCCTTTGTAAATCACTGTATTGTGGTTTTTCAGAGTGGCTCTTATTGGATATTCAAACCTGTGGTTTTGATTCCTCAAATGCTGAATTACACAACACTATAATTTAGTTAATTGTCCTTTATCATTAAACATTTAGTTTATTTCTAAGATTTTTCTTTGTTTTTCTGTTTTCTTTTTCTCTTCATTGTCTTTTTTTTTTGTAAGTACTTTACAGAATTTAGCTAAACTTCTCATTATTTTCTTAAATATAGATGCCTAGAAATAAGAAAAGTCTAAGCATTCTTAAAACAGCATACAGGATCTTAGTTCCCCAACCAAGAACTGAATCCTTGCCCCTTGCAGTAGAAGCAGGGAGTACTAACCAGATCTGCAGGGAAGTCCCTTAAGACTCTTGAGTTGTATTGCTTTTCAGAACTGTAATACCAGTTTATATTTTTCACAATGATGCTTGAAGATATAAGTTCCATCATAACTTCTTTAACATTAGTTATTACAGTAAAGGTTTTTTCTAATTCTGTAGACAAGAATGGCATCTCATTTTAATTTGCATTTTTCTGGTTATTAGATTGAAGACTTGTTCACATTAATTTTTATAGGAGCTTATCATTGATGTTAAGTTTCTGGATTTTTTTAATGGTAATAAGTAAATTATAAAGTGAAGATTCAATTATGCAACTGTTATGACATTTTTAATTACTAGATTTATTTTTCTTCTGCAGTAGCATAATGGCCAAATTTTTAATTATAAAAAATAATCGTTATAGTTAGAAAAATTTTGGAGTCCTATTGAATTTCTTATTTTGATCTGTTGCTCAATTTGTGTGTGTGTGTTTTTTTTTCCCTTAGATGAGATTTTATATTTTGAAGAATTAATGAACTTAATATGTATAATGTTTATGATCCTATTAATGGTAGGATAAAATTGTATCTGCTGTGAAACCTGAATCTCTGAAAAAAATTTAAATTATAATGGTATATGATTAAAACATAATAATATATATTACATTAGGTGGTAAAAATAATTTTGGCACTTAATAATAGAGAGATACTGTAAAATCTTTTCCTCTTGATTTTATTCCATTACTAAAAGTACTTCATCAAAGAGTCTGATTTTTCAGCTGATATAAGAATGAAAAAAGTATTTTTCATTTTGATATAAGAATCTTAGATTAATTATGAAGCATTTGGGTTGAACATTTAAAAAGTTTTCCCTTGAGCCACACTATCTGCTGTTTCTGAATGGCTGTCAGCAATCTATTTAGAAGTGGATAGTTGAATCTTTTTGGGGAGCAAACAAAAATTGAATGTTAAGTAATATATATTAAAATGCAGAATTTTCTTGTGGCTCTGATAGAAACCAATTTTTGAAAGGAAGTTGAAGGGCTGGCACAGTTTAATGGAAAAGCAAATGGATGGACAAAGAGTAGCCTTGTTCTAGTGTCCAGTCTTCTATGGCTATGGATGAGTCACTTAACTTTTCTCTGCCTTTGTTTTTGGAAATGAAGACAATAACATAGGTCATTGATTGTTCATTATTGCAGAAACAGTTAATTCTGATATTCTGCTGAAGAGTTGGTCCACCAGTCTCTGCTGTTACTTGGTTCTTGGTTTTTAAGTTTTGACTTAAGATGAATTTATTGAACGGCTTGATCCGATCTAGCGTGTTCTGGCCGGTTTTGCTCTGTTGATATTAATGGGGTACACTGGATGATGCCATGGGCTGTCAGTGTCTTGTTAACAAGGTAAAATTAGATTATTCTCTAGAAGATAGGTTGGACTGTATAATTATTTTTACAGAGTTAATAAGGGAGAATTTGTGCCAGAGAATTCAAGATCCTAAACCTGTATTTTTGTCTTGCCGAAAGATGACGTTAATGTTTTCTCTCACGCTTACTCTGCGTGAACGCGCACACACAGCACCACCCCACACATAGTTTCTCTGAAGTTTCCTGCATCTTTCTACATCTGTTTTTATCCAGATGTTGAATCTTAGAATGTAGTATTTGAGAATACTGAAGTAAAGCAAAAATGTAAAAGTTGTAGGCCTTTTGTGGGATTCGTACTATGTGGTGGGCACAGCATGTGAAGAGTGATGGGCAGGAGCAGTGGTTCTGCTGGCTTCTGCTGCTTGTGTTTTTCATTTATTGTGCATTTTCATCTATTGTATGTATTTGAGTATTTCAGTTAACATTTCTGTGAAACTAATTTTCTTTTCATGACTTTAAAATTTAAAAGATACTAAATGGTTTTATTCTACCCTGGGATTAAGCCTCTTTCCTCTTAGGGAAAACAATCCCAGTTTTATAATGAGAAGTAGAATACAAGTCACTGAGCTCACCAGAATTTACTTACGTGAAATGCATTTAATTGTGCTCTGTCACTTCAGTCGTGGCCAACTCTTTGCAGCTCTATTGGACTGTAGCCCACTAGGTTCTTCTGTCCATGGGATTCTCCAGGCAAGAATACTGGAGTGGGTTGCCATGCCCTCCTCCAGGGAACCTTCCCCACCCAGGGATAGAACTCATGTCTCCTGTATCTCCTGCATTGCAGGTGAATTCTTTACTGTTGAGCCATTGGGGAAGCCATTTAATGGCAAACTTTAAAAAATTAAGTTAAGAAAAAACTCTTTAAAAATTGTTAATGTGTTAATATTAAGGCAGTGGTAGATGAGGAATTTCCGGAGAAGGCAATTGCACCCCACTCCAGTACTCTTGCCTGGAAAATCCCATGGATGGAGGAGCCTGGTGGGCTGCAGTCCACGGGGTCGTGAAGAGTCAGACACGACTGAGCGACTTCACTTTCACTTTTCACCTTCATGCATTGGAGAAGGAAATGGCAACCCACTCCAGTGTTCTCGCCTGGAGAATCCCAGGGACGGGGGAGGCTGGTGGGCTGCCGTCTATGGGGTCGCACAGAGTCAAACACGACTGAAGCGACTTAGCAGCAGCAGCAGCAGCAGCAGCAGCAGATGAGGAATTTCAGCAAATTTGGATAAAGGAGTATTAAACTGACTTAGTTAAGCAGAGGAATCTATATTCTAAGATCTTGCAGAGACAAAACCCAACAAGAGCAGATTAGATCAAACTGAAGAATCCCTGCGAGGCCTCGGGCTCAGGGATTTTGGTTAGTGCAGAAGTGAGGGCTGGAGGCTCGGGACAGAGGATGGTGGGCTTGGCCAGAAGTCTGCATGTGAAGAGCTGAGGCCTCCAGTTCCGTAACTGTCTCGCCAGAGACAGAGACCTGGTTGTCTGGAAAACGGACCTTTACCCGAGTAAGGTGAACAGATACTGCCAGCGGCTTGTGCCCACAGAGAGGCTGAGTCCTGCCTGGGTTACTGAGAATGAATACTGCCCTCTGGGCGATTACAGAGCTTCTGGTCAGAGCCTTCTCGTGCCTTGTAAACATGAATGGAAAACAAACATGTTGAGGAAAAGCCTTCTCACGAAAAGAGAAAGAACAGAAACAATAGGAAAACACACAGCAACAAGGAAACCAAGACGGTGGAGGGAAATTAGAAATGTGATTACAGAATAAAAATTTCGATGACAGGAATAGAGAGTTGAATGGGGGCATTTAGGTGGAATAAAGAGGTGAGGGATGCATGACAGAAAGGAGGAGAAAGGGAGAGGACTCGGAGGAGCAGCATCAGGTTATAGAACTTTCAGAAAGAGAACAGTGAGGCTTTCTAAAGAAGTAACATTGGAGGATTTGTCACTTTTGTGTGACTTGTGCCCCCCAGCGTGAACGTCCTCTCCTGAGTGTATAGCTCAGTGAATCCAAGTACCCCACACCTAACATGTCCTCTGGGAGTTTCAATCCTTGAAGCTTGCAGTTCCGAGGGGATAAGAAAAGGAGTATTAAGTATGGGAAATCTGAAAGGCAGAACAGTCCTTGGATGCTAATTGTTACACCTTTGAAATCCTGAAGAGAAACGACTTTCATCCTAGAATATAGTGTGTGTGTGTGTGTGTGTGTGTATGTGTTCGTTCAGTCTATCACTGATACGAAGGTGGACGTGAATGGGCTCCAGCGTGTACCCAGGAGGGAAGGGCGCCTCGGTGATGCTGGGTTGCGGGTCCAGAGAGCAGCTGGCTGGGAGGGGAGAGGGGAGGACAGGGCCCTGGGGTTGGTTATATAAGCCTTCTAAAATAGTATATTTGGTTTAAATACTCTGTTCTTAATTTAAAATCAGATTAATAAAAAAAAGTTAATATAAAGTACGTCATCATGAAGTGCTATCAGTATTGCATAGGACTCTTGGGAAGATTGTAATTCATGCAACTTGAAGTGAGCAGCTTAAACTGACAGAAAAGAAGACCAAAATCAGGGTGAGAAGAAATTCATGAAGAGTACTCAGTGGTTCTAGCGGATTCTATTCCAGGACAGTAATTCTTGTGAATTGAGACTAAATTGTAGCTGAGTTGAATTTTAATTGTTGAATAATTACTGTGTAATTTTATGTCCACAAGATGCATATGATTATAAAAATAGTAACTGAGGACAAGAACTACTCTGATTTAAAGTCTTTGGACTCAGTTGACCTTAACAGCTAGTAACTTTACAAATAAAGTTGATACTGTAAAAACTCAAGATTGAATTTTGGTGTAGGTGGAAAGCAGCAGCTTTAAAGGAAACCATTCATAGCTATGTTGGAGTAAAGGCAAAATGCCCAAAGTGCAATGGAGGAGAGAGTTTTCACCCTGAGAGCTGAATAAAAAACAAAACAGCTCACTTACTTTTCACTGTTTAGGGAAACTGAAGCCCTTTAACCCTGGAAGTAGCATTTCTTTGAGGTGTCATGTTTTATGAGCTGGGAAGATGTAGGAATGTTTGGATTGTGTGGTCACTATTTTACAGTTTTAGAATGATTAATTGATTTTGTTTGTGAAAAGTTAACTGTTTAACTCTTTAAGTGCTTTGACAAAAGCATTGTAGTTTCATAAAACACTGTATGAGGGATCATAGCAGTGTATAAATTGTGTTTGTCTCAAGTCTTGCTCAGAAAAATAAAAAATCCAAGTAGATTTTTCCACTCAGGGAAATCCCAATTACAGTGATTTATTTTGCTACTTATACTTTTTAATAAAAATCTACCTTTAAAAAAAAATCTAATTTTCACCTAAACTTTGTCGACTGGTAAATCTTTGTGTTTTTATCCATGTTTTGAGAATCTCTTGTGTTACCCTGTTTCTGTCACTTACTTTTCCAGCACATTTGTGGGAATTGCCTGGTTGGATGGCCAGCAATGAATGTATCTGCTTGGAGGGTGTATGCAGTCCAACAGATTGTAACAGTGTTCTTTTAACTTTGTCTGAAACATCCAGTCAGTTACTAAGCCTGTTCTGTTTTTTTGTCTGTTCATGCATTCACTAATTATTTATTGCTATCTGGTTTCCGTCCTATTTTGTCATTCTATCTGACGCTGCTTGAATTTGCTGCTTGAATTTGGATTTTTTTTTTCCCCCTCATCATATTGGTTTCTTAAATACAGGCTCTTCTACCAGAACACAGTGATCTTTCTCATGCAGATCTAATCAGATGGCTCTCCATTGCCTGTGGAATAAAGAATTAAGAGTTAAGGCCCTTTATACGTTGGCATGGATCTGTCTTGCCAGCTTTCTTTTTTTTCTCCTCAGTACCCTCCAGTTTCAGTTCCGCAGTTCTGATTTTTTCCTTTTGCTCTTTCATTTGTCTGGAATGCCCATCCCCGATTCTCTACTTGTTGAAATCCTTGGACTTTTGAAACCCAGCTTACATCACTCTACCTAAAGTCACACCCCTGCGTTGACTTCAGTCAGGTAGCCAGAGTCATCCTGTCTTAATGCTCACATATGAGACTATCTTACTTTGGTCTCTGGTCTCTTATTTGTGTAGAACAGCAGGGCCAGGGAAGAACACAGGTGCTTGTAGGCGGGAGAGGAACAAGGATGATAGATCCAGAAGCATTGTGATCATTGTGAATGTCATCAGTGTTTGAAATTTTCAAATTAATGTTTTAAAAAATGTGTAAGCCCTAGGAGTTTATAAGGCAGGCAAATGTAGACTTGTCTATAAAGCAGGAAAATACTTCCTTTGGTTTTTTTCTTTTTTCCCCCTTCCTAATTTACTTGTTAACAAGGAAGGTTTGTGTAGGTTGGAGTTTGAATCTTTACTTCAAAGAGTTAAGATAGCCACTGGGTCTTGATTTTTTGCCTGTTTGGATGCCTGAGTTAGTGTGCTTAGGTGGAGAAAGGTGAGGAAAGAGAAGATGGTGTAGACTAACTTTACCCACGTTACAACTCTTTGGGGCAGCGTTGCAGTACTGGTTTTCTGACCACCTCCCTCCTCACCCCTGCATTTGGGCACCTGGGATATTGTCATCTTAGTTATTCTCCCCTGACCCTGCTGTGAAATAACTGGTGTGAATTCTTTAAATGGCAGTGGGAGATAACTTTGTAAGTTTTTGGAGTTTTTAGGATGTGTTATGTTTGGTCCATAATTGTTTGATGGTATCTGCTGAAAAAAATTGTATTTTGTAGGAAAGCATGTTTTTAAAATACTTATACAGCTTCATCATCCTATGACTACTTCAAATGGTTAATATTTAAGATAAGTATGCAAAGTGAAGGTGTTAGTTGCTTAGTTGTGTCCAACTCTTTGCGACCCCATGGACTGTAGCCCACCAGGCTCCTCTGTCCATAGACTTCTCCTGGCAAGAATACTGGAGTGGGTTGCCATGCCCTTCTCCAGAGGATCTTCCCGACCCAGGTATCCGACCCAGGTCTCTTGCACTGCAGGCAGATTCTTTACCATTTGAGCTACCTGGGAAGCCACAAGATAAGTATAGTTACGCCAAATATAAAAGTGAGAAGAAATGAAATTAGCTGAATCACTCAATATTCTCCATACGAGTTGTTTTGGAATGGATTTGTCAGAGATTTAACATTTTGGTGCTGTAATGGTTGCGTGTCCTGCTAATGGCTGGTAGTCGAGAAAGAAGAATGACTACTAAAGTCCATAAATGTGTTTCAGTTTGTCCTTCCAAACCTGGTGCAGTTCCTGTTGGAAGATATTATTGAACAGCATATGGTTGACTCAGGCTCCCACCTCATAATCCTAGGACATTTGGTCGAAGTCCGATTTTGTGGAAAAGATTTATTGTTTCTCTTACACTTGCTTGTTTTTTTTTTTTTTTTTTAAACTCAAGTGTCTGAGATATATTTACTTTGTGACTTTAATTAAAAGTTAAAACAGAATTTCTGCTCTGTTGAAAAACTTCTTTCTCTGAGCCTTTGTGGTTATTAAGAGTGTTCTGTGGGAGTCCCAGCTCCATTGGCAATGAGTTCCACTGCATCAGAGAATGCTTCACGGTCCCACATCGTGTGGAGCAGGACTGCCTGGGTCACAGTGACATTTACCACCTTCTTCTTGGATTCTTGTTTGCTCTGTATTGGAGTCATAGGAGACATGTGACATCAGCCCTTATCTTTAACCCAAGAAAATAGAGAATTTTTTGTGAGGCTGAACAAATGTGAATGGGTTATCATACCATTCAGAAACACCCACCATGAGGTGTGCTCCCTAACGAATCAGTAGCTGGACCTGGGAGCTGCTGAGAAAGTACTGAAGTGCCCACCTCGAGGGCCCTCAGGTCCAAGTGGATCTCCTTAGTCTGCTTTCAGTATTCCAGCAAGCCTGACACTTGCTCTGGTGGGACTGGAGTAGGCACCCTGAAGTGTCAGCTTTCTCAGTTTTTGATTTTGAATCTCACTGCAGCGACCCTAGCTATTTTACATTTGGTGAGACTATAGAATTAATTTGTCAGTTTAACAGATACCTACCTGTCTTGTGCCAAGCATTGTTCTGAGCATCTTGATTTATAGCAGTGAATAAAGCCCCTGGATTGAAGAAGCTGATATTCTAAATAACCAAAACATATAATTAGTATGTCAGATGGTGAGTGCTATATGAATTACAAAGTCGAGGGGAGTGTTAAGGGGTGCTGGTTTCGGTGGATGGGTGGGGTTTCTCTTTTAGTGAGATGATGAGGGAAGCCTCCCTGAGAAGGTGACAGTGAAGCAAAGTCCTGAAGAAGTTCGGAGAAAGCAGTATTGTTCACACAGAGGGTTGCACCAGTAAAGACCAGAGGCCTGAAATAAACGCATGCCTAATGGCTCAGCTGGTAAAGAATCTGCCTGCAGTGCAGGAGACCCGAGTTTGATCCCTAGGTTGGAAAGATCCCCTGGAGAAGGGAGTGGCAATCCACTCCAGTATTCTTGCCTGGAGAATTCCATGGACAGAGGAGCCTGGTGGGCTACACCCCATGGGATTGCGAAACAGTTGGACACGACTGAGCGACTAACACTAATAGTGTGTTCAAGGAACAGCACAGAGCGGGAGTGGAGTAGGAGGTGGGGTAGCATCAGAGGGGTGGGGTAAGGGAGGGCTTTTGTGAAGGGTCCTGTGGGCCCCTGGGGAGAGTTAGGTGTTCTGTGAGTGGTGGGAGGCATTTGGAGAGAGTGGAGCAGAGATAGGCACTGGCCTGAGTTATAAAAGGATCCGACTGACGGCTAGGCCAGCCCTGATCCGTGTGGGCGAAGGAGAGAGAAGGTGAGCCCAGTCAGACGCTGCGGCGGCAATCTTAGCGACAGGCCGTGTGGATGCGGGCTGGGGTGGGGCCCGTTGCACTGGTGAGACCCTTCCAGGTTCTGGATAGAACTCGAAGATGGAGCCAAGAGGGTTTGCTGAAGGACTAGACAGAGAATGGAGAGAAAGAGGAAGGTTGAGGAGGACTTCAAAGTTTGTGGCTCATACACGAGTGAGGGTGACATTGTCACGTGATGAGAAGAGGACCAAGAGAGGAATGCATCGAAAGGGGAGGTCGGAGGCCACTTTAGGATAGAAGGTGGAGGTGGCTGCCCTTTCCTAAAGAGTGATGCTGAGCGCCGAAGAATGGATGCTTTTGAACTGGGGTGTTGGAGAGGACTCTTGAGAGTCCCTTGGACTACAGGGAGATCCAACCAGTCAATCCTAAAGGAGATCAGTCCTGGGTGTTCATTGGAAGGACTGATGTTGAAGCTGAAACTCCAATACTTTGGCCACCTGATGCGAAGAGCTGACTCATTTGAGAAGACCCTGATGCTGGGAAAGATTGAGGGCAGGAAGAGAAGGGGACGACAGAAGATGAGATGGTTGGATGGAATCACTGACTCCATGGACATGGGTTTGGGTGGACTCCGGGGGTTGGTGATGGACAGAGAGGCCTGGCGTGCTGTGGTTCATGGGGTCGCAAAGAGTCAGACACAACTGAGCGACTGAACTGAACTGAACCTATGCGAAGCAGGCTGTGGGTGTTGGGTGCCTGGAGTGAGGGGAGAGGAGTCAGCTGAGGTGGAAACTTGGGCGTTATCAGCATGTGGTGGGGTAATGCATGAAGCCTTCGGACTAGGTGAAATAAGGCTTGATGAGGGATGAGAGTAGATAAGAGGAAAGGCCCAAGGATTGATTCCCCAAGAGTTTCTGACCTTGAGGAGATAAGGAGAATCCAGCCAGAGAAGTTGAGGCAATCCAGGGAGCACACCAGACGAGCTCAGGATCCTGAAAGCTGTGAGGAGCTGCTTCAGGGGCGAGTCCTAAGCTCTGTCTGTCAGGTGGAGCTGCTGGTTTGAGTAAGATGAAGACTGAGCCCTGGTCATGTGTCTTAGCAGTGTAACGGGGTCTCTAGTGACCCTCCAGCGTAGGGATGAAGTCTGCTAAGGCAGGGGCTCAAGAGGTGAGGAGAAGAGCGGAAATGGAGGCAGTGAGTGTAGACGGTGAATGGGAGGGTAGTTGATTGTGATGAGGGGGAGATGGGTGGGAAGCAGAGATAGCAGCTCTGTCTTTGTGTGGCCCGAGGGGGTAGGATCTGGTGGATAAAAAGAGGAATTTGTCTTAGGTCTGAGGAAGACTCATTCGGTCTCAGTAATGGACGAGAAAGCAGAATATATGGGCACAGATACAGGATGGTAAGTCAATGCGGTGATGAAAACTCGAGGCATGTTTGATTATTTTAAAAAGTGAGAAGAATTGAATTTTTACAGATATTTTGGTAGATACTGTCTTCAAAGCATATTGTAAAGTAGGGTTGGAAGTAGTTGCAGTCAAGTAGAATATCTGAACATTCTTATTGCATTATTTTTACTGATGTAGCAGTTCAGAAAGAATAATATAAAAATATAACTGAATTAATAAAATGAAAAAGTCCAGTGAAAAACTCCAGTCCTTTTCATTATCTCTGTGACTCTCTGTTAGTCATTTAAATGCAGTATTAACTGGCAGACAGAACTAACTCCACGTATCATCATGTTTTAGTGAAGGGCAGGAAAACCTGGCGTGCTGCAGGTTGAAATGGGGTTGAAAGGAGTCGGACACGACTTAGTGACTGAGCAACAGGAACAGCAGCAATCATCATGTTTGTCTTTCAGCACAGAGCACCCAGGCCAAAAAGAAGTTCTAGTTTGTGCTTCCCTGTAGTCTGCCCATTGAAGGATTTAAATCCAAGTTAAGACTTTACGAATAAGAAATAATAAACATTTTAATGTTCATGAAAGCAGCAGTAAGAAGGTTTTCATAAAGCCTTTACATACATATCTTTTAACTTTCATTCATTTCTTATGCCATTAAAAAACAGATCAGGACAGCACAGGATTATCCAGCCAGGTGTTTCTGCGGGTCTAGTAACTAACATACACCACCACGTGCCGACACCCCTGCCGAGGCAGAGCTGTGTAGCGCAGTGACTATGAATTTGGGCGTAGTTGCACAGGACTCTAATCCTCCACACTCGTTTCTCAGTTGTCTCTATTTGGCTAACTTGCCCAAACTTCTGAACCTCACTTTCGGAACAGGGATGGTAGCTGCCTCCCAGAGCTGTAAAAATGAACTGAGATAACATGTGGGAGTGATTCAGTGTGACGTCTGTGCATAGTGAAGGTCTGGGAAACATTGTGATTCTGTGGTTGCCTTTGACAGGCTGAGCTCCATCCCAGCTGTGAGAAGAAAAGTCATTGTGTCGTCAGTCCCTGTTTTGTGTGATAAATGTGTCATGCATGCACACACGCAACCCTAGTTAGTACAATTAAACAAACACACCCTGGGACTTCCCTGGTGGTCCAGTGGGTAGGACTCCATATTCCCAATGCAGGGAGCCCAGGATTGAATCCTGATCAGGAAGCCAGACCCCACATGCCACAGCTGTGACCTGGTGCAGCAAAAAAAAAAAAAAAAAAAAAACCAACAAATTCTTAGTCTTATGAATTGCCTGAGAACTTCATTGAGTATCCTGGATTATGTTGGCTCATTTATGGGAGGGTGATAGAAATGACAGTGAAGCAACACCGTCTCCCCTTCCTTTCTAATTTTTGTGTTTCTCTGAGTTTATTCCTCCTGATTCGTTTTGTTTGTTTAATGAGTTCCTGTCTCAGGAGAACGGTGGCCTGAATTGGATTGGACTTGTAGCCATCTCTTAAAACAACTCTGCTATTCATAAGTGAAAATATTCAACTCCTCTTTTGGGACATTTTTTTGTAGTTGTTCAATTGCTAAGTTGTGTCTGACTCTTTGTGACCCTATGGACTGCAGCACGTAAGGCCTCCCTGTCCATCACCAACTCCTGGTACTTGCTCAAACTCATGTCCATTGGGTCGGTGATGCCATCCAAGCATCCCACCCTCTGTTGCTCCCTTCTTCTCTTGTCATCTGTCTTTTCCAGCTTCAGGGACTTTTCCAATGAGTTGGCTCTTTGCCTCAGGTGGCCAAAGTGTTAGAGCTTTCAGCATCAATCCTTCCAATGAGTATTCAGGGTTGATTTCCCAGAGGGTTCAAATGCCAGAGATGTCACAGATGTGTTTAAAGGCCTGAAGGATGTTCAGACTTCTTATTATCTTGATGAATGATATTGTACAGTCTAGACTGTGGATTTGCTCACACAGAAACTTTTACTTCCTGACAAATCTGAGTCACATGGAACAAGGGCCTGCAATTTAAGCTGCAGAATGTTTTACTTTGAGCAGAGTGGGGCCATTTTACGTAGGTAGGGTGACCTCAGAGAAGGCAGTGGCACCCCACTCCAGTACTCTTGCCTGGAAAATCCCATGGATGGAGGAGCCTGGAAGGATGCAGTCCATGGGGTCGCTGAGGGTCAGACACAACTGAGTGACTTAACTTTCACTTTTCACTTTCATGCACTGGAGAAGGAGATGGCAACCCACTCCAGTGTTCTTGCCTGGAGAATCCCAGGGATCGGGGAGCCTGGTGGGCTGCCGTCTATGGGGTTGCACAGAGTCGGACAGGACTGAAGTGACTTAGCAGTAGCAGCAGCAGCAGGATGACCCTAGAGAAAAGGCATTTCTTTAACTTGAAGACCAATGTGTCTTCTTGAAATATGATTGTCCTTTTCATTAACCATTTATTAGGAGGCTAACATTTCCTGTTGGTGGAGAAAGTGAAAAAGTCTTCAGTCTTTCACAGACTCCACTTTTGAAAGACCGACAAACTTCCCAGAAGTAGCTTTTAAGTCTAGCACTAATTATCCAGTGGTCAGGATGTAATCATTGGACAATAAATAAAATCTTACTATTAGTCTCAGGGTATGGAAAATTTAAATCACATGGCATAATGAATATCTTGTTGTTCTATTCTGATATTTTAACATCTGTAAAAGAGAATTTGAGCTTCTGAAATAAACTGGGATTTTAATCTCTGAAAAATATAGAACTTTCTTTAGAATGATCTAAATTGTGACCAGCTTATCTTAATGTAGGTTGTCTACATGTATTATTTGAGTGATGTCTAAATTAAAATCAGTTTTGTGATAGTAATTTATGTAGAAGTTCATTTCTTAAATGTAATTATAATTCTTTTCGGAAAATCTTTAAGAACATTACATAACCAGTTCTCATAATTCAGATTATGATTATTTGGAGAAATTTGCCTGATTGTACTGGTTTTCAAATAACCTTATAAGATATCTTAAATATTTAAGATATTAAATATAACCATATGATAACCTTATTAATAAAACATTTGCCTTTATACTCTCTTGTTTGTTAGCTAGTTAATCTTAGCTATACTGGTTAAGCTAAAGTTAACCCTGGTGTTCTGAGGCTACTTCTAAGAATCAATGGGTAGTGGACTTAGCTTTAGACACCAGTGGGCGCATTGGGCTTCCTGAGGTTGTATTTGGAAGTGTTGTATAACCTTTGTAAAAACCATCACTCATTAGGACCGTGGCTGTGATCAACTGGACCTAGCACTACTAAGATCAGGAGAAGTGTCCTAGCTGGCCTACTTGCTCCTTTTTTATGTCTTAGACTAAAAAGCATTAGACCTCTGTATTTTCTTATCAATATATAAGCCTAAAACAGTAGCTGGCACTTGGTAGGTACTCAATAAGTACGCACTAAAAAAATAAATGAGTGAGTACCAAAGTTACTTCTTCACTGAGATAGTCAACTTTTAGATCTTGAGATGTTTTCTTATTTTACTTCTTTGTCAAGAGTTTGTATTTAATGGTGGGTATTTTCTTCCCATTGTTAATGAATGTTTATTGCTGATAAAACCAAGATATTCATGATAAATTTTTAATACAAATGTTTAGTGAATTCATAATATAGTATTAGAGCAATTAAATAATTCCCATGCTTTATAAATAGCTGAACAGGATTAACAGGGAAATGTTTTCTAGGAAGGCTTTTATTTTTTTATTTTTTCTAATTTTATTTTATTTTTAAACTTTACATAATTGTATTAGTTTTGCCAAATATCAAAATGAATCTGCCACAGGTATACATGTGTTCCCCATCCCGAACCCTCCTCCCTCCTCCCTCCCCATACCATCCCTCTGGGCCGTCCCAGTGCACCAGCCCCAAGCATCCAGCATCGTGCATCGAACCTGGACTGGCAACTCGTTTCCTACATGATATTTTACGTGTTTCATTGCCATTCTCCCAAATCTTCCCACCCTCTCCCTCTCCCACAGAGTCCAAAAGACTGTTCTATACATCAGTGTCTCTTTTGCTGTCTCGTACACCGGGTTATTGTTACCATCTTTCTAAATTCCATATATATGCGTTAGTATACTGTATTTATGTTTTTCTTTCTGGCTTACTTCACTCTGTATAATAGGCTCCAGTTTCATCCACCTCATTAGAACTGATTCCAATGTATTCTTTTTAATGGCTGAGTAATACTCCATTGTGTATATGTACCACAGCTTTCTTATCCATTCATCTGCTGATGGACATCTAGGTTGCTTCCATGTCTTGGCTATTATAAACAGTGCTGCGATGAACATTGGGGTACACGTGTCTCTTTCCCTTCTGGTTTCCTCAGTGTGTATGCCCAGCAGTGGGGTTGCTGGATCTTTCCAGTTTTTTAAGGAATCTCCACACTGTTCTCCATAGTGGCTGTACTAGTTTGCATTCCCACCAACAGTGTAAGAGGGTTCCCTTTTCTCCACACCCTCTCCAGCATTTATTATTTGTAGACTTTTGGATCGCAGCCATTCTGACTGGTGTGAAATGGTACCTCATAGTGGTTTTGATTTGCATTTCTCTGATAATGAGTGATGTTGAGCATCTTTTCATGTGTTTGTTAGCCATCTGTATGTCTTCTTTGGAGAAATGTCTATTTAGTTCTTTGGCCCATTTTTTGATTGGGTGGTTTATTTTTCTGGAGTTGAGCTGTAGGAGTTGCTTATATATTTTTGAGATTAGTTGTTTGTCGGTTGCTTCATTTGCTATTATTTTCTCCCATTCTGAAGGCTGTCTTTTCACCTTGCTAATAGTTTCCTTTGATGTGCAGAAGCTTTTAAGGTTAATTAGGTCCCATTTGTTTATTTTTGCTTTTATTTCCAATATTCTGGGAGGTGGGTCATAGAGGATCCTGCTGTGATGTATGTTGGAGAGTGTTTTGCCTATGTTCTCCTCTAGGAGTTTTATAGTTTCTGGTCTTACGTTTAGATCTTTAATCCATTTTGAGTTTATTTTTGTGTATGGTGTTAGAAAGTGGTCCAGTTTCATTCTTTTACAAGTGGTTGACCAGATTTCCCAGCACCACTTGTTAAAGAGATTGTCTTTAATCCATTGTATATTCTTTCCTCCTTTGTCAAAGATAAGGTGTCCATATGTGCGTGGATTTATCTCTGGGCTTTCTATTTTATTCCATTGATCAATATTTCTGTCTTTGTGCCAGTACCATACTGTCTTGATAACTGTGGCTTTGTAGTAGAGCCTGAAGTCAGGTAGGTTGATTCCTCCAGTTCCATTCTTCTTTCTCAAGATCGCTTTGGCTATTCGAGGTTTTTTGTATTTCCATACAAATTGTGAAATTATTTGTTCTAGCTCTGTGAAGAATACTGTTGGTAGCTTGATAGGGATTGCGTTGAATCTATAAATTGCTTTGGGTAGTATACTCATTTTCACTATATTGATTCTTCCAATCCATGAACATGGTATATTTCTCCATCTATTAGTGTCCTCTTTGATTTCTTTCACCACTGTTTTATAGTTTTCTATATATAGGTCTTGAGTTTCTTTAGGTAGATATATTCCTAAGTATTTTATTCTTTCCGTTGCAATGGTGAATGGAATTGTTTCCTTAATTTCTCTTTCTGTTTTCTCATTATTAGTGTATAGGAATGCAAGGGATTTCTGTGTGTTGATTTTATATCCTGCAACTTTACTATAGTCATTGATTATTTCTAGTAATTTTCTGGTGGAATCTTTAGGGTTTTCTATGTAGAGGATCATGTCATCTGCAAATAGTGAGAGTTTTACTTCTTCTTTTCCAATTTGGATTCCTTTTATTTCTTTTTCTGCTCTGATTGCTGTGGCCAAAACTTCCAAAACTATGTTGAATAGTAATGGTGAAAGTGGGCACCCTTGTCTTGTTCCTGACTTTAGAGGAAATGCTTTCAATTTTTCACCATTGAGGATAATGTTTGCTGTGGGTTTGTCATATGTAGCTTTTATTATGTTGAGGTATGTTCCTTCTATTCCTGCTTTCTGGAGAGTTTTTATCATAAATGGATGTTGAATTTTGTCAAAGGCTTTCTCTGCATCTATTGAGATAATCATATGGTTTTTATTTTTCAATTTGTTAATGTGGTGTATTACATTGATTGATTTGCGGATATTGAAGAATCCTTGCATCCCTGGGATAAAGCCCACTTGATCATGGTGTATGATCTTTTTAATGTGTTGTTGGATTCTGATTGCTAGAATTTTGTTAAGGATTTTTGCATCTATGTTCATCAGTGATATTGGCCTGTAGTTTTCTTTTTTTGTGGGATCTTTGTCAGGTTTTGGTATTAGGGTGATGGTGGCCTCATAGAATGAGTTTGGAAGTTTACCTTCCTCTGCAATTTTCTGGAAGATTTTGAGCAGGATAGGTGTTAGCTCTTCTCTAAATTTTTGGTAAAATTCAGCTGTGAAGCCGTCTGGACCTGGGCTTTTGTTTGCTGGAAGATTTTTAATTACAGTTTCAATTTCCATGCTTGTGATGGGTCTGTTAAGATTTTCTGTTTCTTCCTGGTCCAGTTTTGGAAAGTTGTACTTTTCTAAGAATTTGTCCATTTCTTCCACGTTGTCCATTTTATTGGCATATAATTGTTGATAATAGTCTCTTATGATCCTTTGTATTTCTGTATTGTCTGTTGTGATCTCTCCATTTTCATTTCTAATTTTGTTGATTTGATTTTTCTCCCTTTGTTTCTTGGTGAGTCTGGCTAATGGTTTGTCAATTTTATTTATCCTTTCAAAGAACCAGCTTTTGGTTTTGTTTATTTTTGCTATGGTCTCTTTTGTTTCTTTTGCATTTATTTCTGCTCTAATTTTTAAGATTTCTTTCCTTCTACTAACCCTGGGGTTCTTCATTTCTTCCTTTTCTAGTTGCTTTAGGTGTAGAGTTAGGTTATTTATTTGACTTTTTTCTTGTTTCTTGAGATGTGCCTGTATTGCTATGAACTTTCCCCTTAGGACTGCTTTTACCGTGTCCCACAGGTTTTGGGTTGTTGTGTTTTCATTTTCATTCGTTTCTATGCAAATTTTGATTTCTTATTTGGTTTCTTCTGTGATTTGTTGGTTATTCAGCAGCATGTTGTTCAGCCTCCATATGTTGGAATTTTTAATAGTTTTTCTCCTGTAATTGAGATCTAATCTTACTGCATTGTGGTCAGAAAAAATGCTTGGAATGATTTCTATTTTTTTGAACTTACCAAGGCTAGCTTTATGGCCCAGGATGTGATCTATCCTGGAGAAGGTTCCATGTGCGCTTGAGAAAAAGGTGAAATTCATTGTTTTGGGATGAAATGTCCTATAGATATCAATTAGGTCTAACTGGTCTATTGTATCGTTTAAAGTTTGTGTTTCCTTGTTAATTTTCTGTTTAGTTGATCTATCCATAGGTGTAAGTGGGGTATTAAAGTCTCCCACTATTATTGTGTTATTGTTAATTTCTCTTTTCATACTTGTTAGCATTTGTCTTACGTACTGTGGTGCTCCCGTGTTGGGTGCATATATATTTATAATTGTTATATCTTCTTCTTAGATTGATCCTTTGATCATTATGTAGTGACCTTCTTTGTCTCTTTTCACAGCCTTTGTTTTAAAGTCTATTTTATCTGATATGAGTATTGCTACTTCTAGGAAGGCTTTTAAAAGATAATTTAGTGACAGAAGGGAAACCTGCTGAAATATTTTTGAGACATTTGCTGTACAGATAAGTTCTTATGGAACTGAAATGAAATGCTCAATGAAAGATTGTGCTTGATACACACAGAGCACACCAGCCACGGCCAGCAGTTCCCTGGTGCCCAGGTTTCTCAGTGTCTGGACACCAGGGAAGCTAATCGCCTTGAGGATACACTGATACACACGAGAGAAGTTGCCAGTTTAAAGCTTGTGTGCCAAAGGTGCACATAATATTCTTTTGATCAACTGGGCTGGAGCCTGGCCAGATGAAAGAGTAGTCTTTTTAAAAGGCAAATTTGATATATCTGTGCAGCTCCCTTACCCCCAGCTAGAATTTAAGATCCTGGAGGGCAGGGATATTTGCCAGTTTGGTTTACTGCTCTGTTCCAAGTGATTGTTTTACTGTTGGAAGGCTTTCATGAAGCCAGACCACGTCTTTTTTTGTTGGCTTGTTTTGGGCCTGTCATTATGCCCTGAGCGCTTAGCAGTGTGTGGTATATAGTAGGTGGTCAAATAAGTAATAATTTACAGAGTGAATGACTGTGGGAGACGGTCTGTAAGGCTTCTTCTTACCCTGTTTAATGCTTCTTCCTTTTGGGCATCTTGCGCCCACTCTTTCAGCTCAATTCTAAATTAACTTCCGCTAGTGCTCAGTTTCGGATACCCTCGCTACTTAAAACAAGGCATTGTCGTATATCACAGTTACAGAACGTTAAGAGGGTAATCTTTGAAGGTGATGGTGACGTGGCAGGCAGTGACCTGTGTGTGGTGGTTTGGGTCTACGCGTTCTGCTTGGCGTGCATGGTCACTATTGGGATCATCACTGGAGTTGCAGAAAAAAAAAAAAGAATATGGATGTGAATGTATTTGTCACCCTAGCCTCCAGTGTATTTGCTCGCTAAGGAGTCTCTTGGTGATAACACTTTTTACTTTTCAACAAAGCCTAAATGAAAAGTTAGGAAAGTACCTCTCAACGGCTACAGATTACTGTCTGTAGGTTTTTTTCTGTTGATTACTGAACTGCTTACTTATAAAAAGCTGCCATCAGGTGAGTACTAAAAATGAGATAATTTTCAGTTGATGATAGTACACTATAGAGCATTCCCTGTCTTCCTGAATAACTTAAAGAATTTCAAGAGTTTTAGATTTGCTTAGCCAGCCCCAGTGCTGCTCATCTTTTCCCTTCGTATTTTGTGTATACGTAGTCAGCTGTTAATGTGCTTATGGTCTCTAGGGCAGTAGCACTTGTTTAGGTGCTCTTCCTGTGCAGGCATCTCAATATGTAAGAGCGTTGATTGCATTGGTGTTCTAAATGGTTTTCTGGGGCCAAATAGTAGTATGTCTAAAAGAAAAAAAAATTTTTTTCCTGGAATGAAGAAGTTAAACTTCATTGATGAGAGATAACTTATGTCATAAATAATGAGGATTCCAGAAATAATTAAATAAAGTTTTATTTTAAAACAGGTTTTGCTCTAGTGAAAACTTTGCCCTTGATGGGCTTCCCTAGTGGCTCAGTTGGTAAAGAATCTGCCTGCAGTGCCTGAGACCCAGGGTTTGATCCCCAGGTCAGGAAGATCCCCTGGAGAAGGAAAAGGAAACCCACTCTAGTACTCTTTTGGGAAATTCCATGGACAGAGGAGTGGGATAGGCTGTAGTCCATGGAATCACAAAGAGTAAAGAGTCAGACACGACTGTGCAGCTAACTTTCACTTTTTTACTTTCCCCTTGATATAAAATAATATTTAATTTAGTAGAAGGGGGATTGAGTGTCTAGCACCCCTCCAGATACAAGTTACAGCATTGACACAGAGTAAGATAAGTTCAGATCAGAATCTGGGCCAGACTGGCTTGGTTCAAAAACAGTGGGTGTGTTTGATAACAGTGTTCAAAGTAGCTCTTCTGGAGTCATACTGCTCCAGTTTGAATTGGTAATTTGCCTAAGTGTTCTAGGTTGGAAATCATTTTCCCTCAGAATTTTAATGGCATTGCTTTATTAATTTCCTGCTTTCAGTGCTGCTGAAGCCATTTTGATTCATAATCCTTTGGGTATGACTCAGGTTTTTTCCTCCTTTTTCCTCTCATTTCTCTGGAAATGTTCAACATCTCTTTATTTCTAGTGTTCTGAAATTTGACAGTGGTTTTTATTTTTATTTTTTTGAATCTGTTTTCAGTTACTATGTTGAGGATTTAATGGGCATTTTGGTTAGACTGTGGAAAATCAGGCCTTTCAGTTCTGGTGAGTTTTCTTTGGATATTTCAAAGCTTTCTCCCCTCTTTATTTTGAAGGATGCAGGATATCTTCTTTTCTTGGCATTTTGATGCTGAAATCTTTGTCTCATTTTTTGTTTTTTCCTTTTATTTTTCTTCTTTGCCCCCACTTTCTCTTTTTCTCCCCTCCTTGGATTTCTGAAGAAAAAAAACGGCCTCAACTTTATTTTTTGTACCTGCTAATAAGCATTTTGTTTCTGCTGTTATGTTCTTAAAGAAAAATTATCTTGACACTTGTTAAGATGACAAATACAGCTTTATTTAGGACCATAAGAGTGTGTTAGATTGCTTGTGCTGGCATAATAAAATACCATAGACTGGGTTTATTTATTTTCTCACACTTAGGGGGCCAGAAGTCTGAGGTCAGGTGCCGGCATGGTTGGAGTCTGGTGAGGACTCTCTCTGGGTTTCAGATAGCTACGTTTCTGCTGGACGCTCACATGGCCTTTCCCTACATATGTACACTGAGGCGGAGACTTGGCTCTCTTGCCTTTTTTTGTAAGGCTGCCAGTCCTTTTGGGGCTTCCCTGACGACTCAGATGGTAAAGAATCTGCCTACAGTGCAGAGACCTGGGTTCAATCCTGGGGTTGGGAAGATCCCCTGGAGAAGGAAATGGAGACCCACTCCATTATTCTTGCCTGGAGAATTCCAGGGACAGAGGAGCCTGGCAGCTGCAGTCCATGGGGTTGCAAAAAGCTGGGACACGACTGAGTGACTAACACTCCACACTCCACCAGTCCTGTTGGATTTGGATCCTAACTTTATGATGCCAGGATTACCTCCTGAAGGCCCTGTCTCCAAACAGTCACAGGGGGATTACGGCTGCAACATGAATATTCAGAAGAATACAATCCAGTCCACAGCAGACACATACATTCAGTCTATAATAGGGGGTTTACAGTAGGGAGAGAGGCTGGGTTCCACTCTGAATACAGCAAAGACGGCTGGGGACTTGGAGCCAGTGAGCAGGGGTCAGGGGATGCAAAGAACTAAGTGGAAACCGCACGGGTAGGGGATTTCTGCTAAACTGAACTAAAGGGGCTCTTGTTGCAGGCAAGTTAAGGATTTATATATCAGAGGGATGAGGAACTTGATAAGATATCAAGGGTGAGGGAATTTCCCTAAACAGGCTTAGCAGCATTCTTGCTAAACTGGCCTCTGTAGGCCTAACAAGGACCGAATAGACTCTGAAGGCCCATCTGAGGCCTCAGCAGGAAGAGGGCTCAGAGGCTCAGTGAAGTTTGGTCAAGAAGAGAAGTTTTGGTCTGCACACCCTTCATTGTTCCTTGTGTTTCGCTTTCCAGAGACCCTCTGTCGGCTTCCCGAGTGGCTAAGACGGTAAAGAATCTGACTGTAATGTGGGAGACTGGGTTCAACCCCTGGGTCAGGAAGAGCCCCTGGAGGAGGGCATGGCAACCCTCTCCATTATTCTTGCCTGGAGAGTTCCATGGACAGAGGAGCCTGGCAGGCTACAGTCCATGGGGTCACAAAGAGTCAGGGCACGCCTGAGTGACTAACACTTTTCTGTCTCCTTCAGAGAAGAACCTCTAGGTTTCTCTTGGGGCGGTGATGGGAGACAGCAGGGGTTTGCCCAGTGTATGGAGCGTGTGGCCAGCGTTAGGATGTCTCTCTCAGAGAGCTTCTGTGTAGTCTCCCTTATGTTAGACCTCTTTTCACCCTTGCTCCTAGAAGACTGTAGTTTTAAGTCTTTTGAGTGACAGTGGTATAATTTGAGCTGTCTTTCATCTTTCTTCCTTCCAGTCTGGGGTTTGGCTCTTGGGTGTGCTGAGTCAGCTGTCCTCCAGCCACTCACTTCCCAGCTTCCGGAATGTTGTCGTTGTCATCTCCTGGGTTCTCCCCGCCTTGTGGACTGATACCTTTTTAAAGAATCTTTTTGCAGTAGATTTAGGTGTTTGATGAAGGAACAACAGTAGATGTATGCATTTGAGTCTCCTTCAAGTCTATTGTCTTAACTGGGAAGCTGCAGCAAATGGTTCAAAATGGGAAAACAATTTGTATAGTTCCAGGAAATTTGCTGTTCTTTTTTGAACTGTGCAGGTTTTGCTTTACTGTGATTTTCCCCCAGATATTTAATGATTCCTAAATGATCCCTCATGACTGTCCTGTAGTTTCCCTTTGTATGTAGAACTTAACAAGACCATTTTTGAAATTTACTGGTGGCTTTAAAAAGCCTGTGGGGAAATGTAAGGGAAGAAGACAGTGTTGATAGCAACAGTTGGGTGCCATTAGAATGGGGATCTCAACCTTATGTCACTTAATCCTCATAGCAATTCTGTAAGGTAAGTGATATTATCACTTATGGGTAAGGATGAAGATAATGATCAGAGAGATTAACTCACTTATTTAAGAGCTAGTCAGACAGTGGTGGAGCTTCATTTCAAACCTAGACTTTAAGACCTTTCAGTTCCTCCTAGGCTACCAAACTGTGTGAACAGTTCTTTCATTCTTTCAGTGAATGTTGAGTTGCCTGCTTCGTGCTGGGCCTTGGGGCCACAAGAGGACCGTGCCCTGATGCAGCCAGTAAATCATGATCAGACTTAACTTTCAATAGAATTTCTGGTGGTCTGTGAGTGTTGGCAAGAGTAGGAGTAGGCAGTTAAGTTCATTACAAAAGTCCTGGTAAAAGGCATGCTGGTTTTAACCAGGATGGCAGAGGAGCTACAGAGAAGTGGGTGGATTTCAGATACCTATTGGAGGTAGAGCCTGTAGGATTAGGGGGTATTAAGGATTTGGAAGGAGCTGAAAAAACTGAGAATGACTCCAGGTTGAACTGAACGTTGGTGCCTTTACTGACATAAGGAATGTAGTGGAACAGAGTAATAACACAATACTAATAACAATGTTGCTGCTGCTGCTAAGTCGCTTCAGTCGTGTCGGACTCTGTGCGACCCCATAGACGGCAGCCCACCAGGCTCCCCCGTCCCTGGGATTCTCCAGGCAAGAACACTGGAGTGGGTTGCCATTTCCTTCTCCAATGCGTGAAAGTGAAAAGTGAAAGTGAAGTCACTCAGTCGTGTCCGACTCTTAGTGATCCCATGCACTGCAGCCCACCAGGCTCCTCTGTCCATGGAATTTTCCAGGCAAGAGTACTGGAGTGGGGTGCCATTGCTTTCTCCGAATAACAATGTTACATCTGTTATATATCTCCATAAGGAGGAGTCCAGTATGCAGGCAAATACCTGGGTATTCAGTGGTGTTACAGACGGGAGGAGTAAATTTGGGCATCACTTACACATAACTGTTATTTAGCGGCTAAGTCGTATCTGACTCTTTTGCGACCCCATGGACTATAGCTTGCCAGGCTCCTCCATCCATGGGATTTCACAGGCAAGAATACTGGAGTGGATTGCCATTTTCTTTTCCAGGGGATTTTCCCGACAGGGATCACACTCATGTCTCCTGCATTGGCAGGCAGATTCTTTACCACTAAGGCACCAAGGAAGCCCATCACTTACATATAGATTCTATTCAAAGCCCTGGAACTGGATATAATTATTTAGGAAAGGTGTGTAGGTATAGGTGTGGTCATCCAGATCTGAAGCAGTGTTGTTCATTCACTTCTATGGAGAATCCTCAGTTCATTTCTTAACTGTGAATTGCACTTAAATATGATCATGTTTGGAGAAGGAAATGGCAATCCGCTCCAGTATTCTTGCCTGGAAAACCCCATGGACAGAGGAGCCTGGTGGGCTCCAGTCCATGGGGTCACAAGAGTCAGACACGACTTAGCAACTAAACCACCACCACCATGATCACACTGACTGCTTTTCGGACAGCAGATCCCATCATGTAACCACGGCCTGGAAGACATTAACCAGCAAGCGCTTTGCCGACTTGCCAACAGTTAGCTTTTCGATTGAACCATGTACCAGACCTCCTTATCCTTCATGAGGGACTAGGCCTGATGAAGAATCCATGGGGGACATCGAAGATTTGAGAACGCCACATGGAAGGAGAGTGTGGGCACAAGCATCTTTAGGTGTCGATAAGTAATGAGGTGCTAGTGTAACTGAGAGTGGGCAGGAGGTAAACATTGTGACCATTGCTCTCTGTTTTGTCCTGCTCGCAGTGCAGTGAGTTCTCTGCAGTCGCCGTTGAAGGAAGGCGGTGGCAGAGTAGGTGTTCCCCTTGGGTGGAGCAGCCTCTGCTGGGTCCTTCTGTGCAATTGGTAAAGGGTGGGGCGAGGATTACCCGTGCAGGGGTACTCCTGCCTTTCTGTGGATTGTGATTTACATGTTAACTGAAAGAAAGATTGTTACTAAAAAAAAAAACAAACTCCAAAGTGATTCATGTTACTTTGTTCCTTTGAAACAGGAGGTTGTGGTAGCTCCCTTTGAAAATGGAGGACGGAAGGCCGGTGTGGGCCCCGCACCCCACAGAGGGGTTTCAGATGGGCAACATCGTGGATATTGGCCCCGACAGCTTAACCATTGAGCCCCTGGGCCAAAAAGGCAAGGTAAGAAGTTTCTCAGAATGATTTCAAAATCTCATTTCTTGGGTATCTCCCTTTTTAATGAAGTAGGTGGGTTTTTTTTTTTTTAGCTCAGATAAAGGGAAGCAGTTTTCTGGGGAGTGAATCATAGTTTTCATTTGATTGAATTAGAGGTACAGACCCCCGGGGGTGGGAGGGAGGGAAATGATATCATTTCCTAAAATCAGATAATAATTTAGTGAGCCTGTAAGTAGCATATTCTTAAGAAATATCTGCATAATAAAATGTAAACAATAACATTTTTATTCCTGATGCCATATAACTAAAGTTATGAATATGCATCTGTGATATATTCAATCTGTTACCAAGTAAAAATATGAAAAGTGAATGATATGAAATTTTGCTGTTTGCTTTAGCTTTTGAATAATTTTAAAAATAATTTTAAATTGAAATATAGTTGATTTACAATGTTAATTTCTGCTGTACAGCGAAATGATTAAGTGATACATATATATACATTGTTTTTTATATTCTTTCCCATTATGGTTTATCATAGGATATTGAACCTTGTTGTTTATCCATTCTGTAATTACTTTTAAAAAACTTTTTGTTTAGTTAATTTACTGTGTGATTAGAATAAAAATATTTCTATTAAGGAAAGATACTGTATTTAAGTCTTAAACATAACCATCTATTATTGTTTTTTGTTGTAATGGCATTTTTAAACCCTAAAAGCATATTTCTGCTTTGTATACATGGTATCTGTCTCCTTTTAGGCTTAGACACAGACTAGACTGCATAACAAAATGAAAGTCTTGGGGGGAAAGTGACCTGGAGTCTTCATTTTTCATGGAGACTGTAGGGCTTGTTTTGTGGGAGAGCTTCGCTCTTCTTAGTTTAATAAATATTCCTGTTAAGTAGGACTTCTAACTTAAATTTGTTGATATCATTTCTGTTTACTTTAGACTCTGCCAGTGTTCATGAATAATTTATATTCTACTGATACATGGTTAACTAATGCCATATGACTGCCATCCTTCTGGGAACCTTAGAAAAACAAGGTAGATCTCTCATGAGGTCTGTCCACAGAGAAAACTATTCTGTTACTGTAAACAACCCAGGAACCTAAATGCATAATATATAATGTGCCATGTTAGAGGAGGCCAATTAAAGATACCCTCAGGAAAGAAAAGACAGAGTGTTTCTAGTTTTTCCTTTTATTAACAAGTACCTATTTGTACTTAACAATGCAGTACATGTTCTAAAAAAGAAACAATTTTAAAAATGAGCTCAATTATTTGTATATATTTGAAGTTGTAGGGGAGAAAAAATTTTCCTCTACCTTTTTGGATCTCTGGGCCTGAAAATTAAATTGACATAAGACAGAGTCACAGTAGGAACGCATACAACTTCTGTCACATTTTTACATGAACATAGCAGCCTTCGCAAGGGAATGAAGAATTAAAGAAGTAACCAGACCAGGAGGCTTTTATGTCTTTTAGACAAAGAAACAACAAATTTGAGAAGAATTGATAAGGCAGGGGCTTTTGGGCTAAGGGTGGTGAATTGTGGACAAGTGGCAGGGAGGCTGGGGTTAGTCTGACAAGACAGGGTTTTTCTGCACAGATTGCTCTTGTCCTCCATTCCCCCCTGGTGATAAGCATGTCTCTTTCCCCCTGGTAGAGGGAGGGACCTTTCAAGTGGGAGTTTTATCTCTTGCTTTCAGGAATAAAAAGGGTCAGAGTGCACTTGTTACAGCTGCTGTTTCTCAAGTGCTTTTAACTCAAGATTATCAGTATGCCAAAGTAGCGTATTTGGGGGGAAGTGACAGAAATGTAGTGAGGCTTTCTTTGTCCTTCAAAGTCTTTTTTTTTTTTTAATTTTTAATATATTTGTCAGCCCAGTAAATCAAAACCATGAAATGAAAAGTAAATTTCCTAGTTACATTCTGTTATATTAATATGTATTCTGTTGTATCCGCAAGTATTCAGTTCAAGGATGGAAGAAGCTTGCTTTATGGGTATATGCTTTTTTGTATTTTAAATATTTTATGTGCTTTCTGCTGTGCCTTATTAGTATCAATCAGGTACACGCATAGAATCAATTCAGACACTTAAAATTTAAATTGTGGAGTCATAAAAACCCTATGGATTATAGATTATTTATAACTAAAGTTGAAGTTTCTTTTCACCCGAGTTTTTTGAAAGTGCACAAATTCTCAGTGATTTCTTTTAATTCCCCCTCTTCCTACTTCCTGGTCAGAGTCTTAATAAATTATAAAGTGTCATGACAACCATGTGGTTAAAAATATCTGTAAGAGAAGGAGCCTCTTGTGTGGATGATTTGTGGAGTAATGATCATCAGCACTTGAAAATTAAGAAAGTACAGAAAGCAATGGACAAGTTAAACAGATCTGTTTTCTGATACAACAGAAGCGTGGAAGAGGGGGTTAGCTCTCATGGGGAACATGTTTTAGATGATAGCAGTGCCTTTTAAAGTTTTTCAGTTGTGGCACATAGTAAGAAATAGATTTTAAATTGCATTAGGTAGGTGTGTTATTCATGTGTGTATATATGTGTACTGATAACAAATAGATATTACATGTCAACAACACATGTGTGTGTATTCAGATGAAACATCTTTTTCATGCGTGATGGATTCTGATATTTTGATATCTTTTATTCTGTTAAGAACGCCGTCTTGAACCTCTCAGTTGACTTCATGTTCCATATCTGCAGCTGGCTGGCCTTCAGACTAAAGCCCTGAACACGCGGCATTTAAGGGTCAACCTTTCCTTTTCCCAGTCTACATTGCTAGTCTTGTCTTTTGTCGGCCAGCAGTCTCCCTCTCACACTCTTGCCATACCCCTGGTCTTGTGTGCGTTTCTCTTCCTCTTGCAGCCTTCCCCCTCGGTCCTCAGGGATCCGGGTGGTGCTGTGTGTCTCTGCTCACAGTACTACTTTTGCCTGGAATGCCGCTCTCCAGAGCCCTGCGCTCAGCAAACACTAATCCATCTCTCAGGACTGACTGAAGTCACCTCCTTTCTGCAGTTTTCCCACAGATGCTCTGTCTCTTCCTCCTCCTCCCCTGCATTGATTACTCTTTGCTTTGAGGAGTGGTATAT
Source organism: Bos taurus (assembly GCF_002263795.3). Classification (NCBI taxonomy): domain Eukaryota; kingdom Metazoa; phylum Chordata; class Mammalia; order Artiodactyla; family Bovidae; genus Bos; species Bos taurus. The sequence goes on from NC_037336.1 coordinate 15,464,885, forward strand.
ACATTCTTAACCTCTGTAACACTTTATTGGAGACAGTGGTTTACATTTTCCCCTCCTACTCGACTGTAATCTTCTCAAGTACGGGGGCGGTTTCCTTTGTCCATGTCCTGGGGCTGGATGCCCTGTGTTTGCTGGGTGGTAGATGTTTACTGCAGTCTCTTGAGAGGAGAAGAAGCCTCCTTCCTCTAAGAGAAAACAACTGCCTTAATGAAACTAATTTCCTCTTTCTCCTGAGTAGTGGTAAAGCGGGGAAGAAGGTAGCGGCTGGTGGTCATTTGGGGGATGAAACAAGATGGAGAGAAACTAGGTTTAAGGGCTCCCTGCAGCCCTTTCAGCGCCGGGCTTCCCCTTCTCACTGCAGGAATGCTTTGTCCTGCAGCCCTTTGTCTGATCTCTTAGAGGCTCCAAACAAAACAGAGCCAACACCTGAGTCTGGGGAGGCCTTAGCCCGGTGGCTAAGGCTGTGAATGTGGCACGTGGCCCTGTGACATCGGGAGCTATTTCTGAATGTGTTTTTCCTGTAGAATCATTGTTATAAGTTGTGGATTGTTTTATAGTACCATTAATATACTTAACGTGCATTATAGATTAGTTCTCTACTTGTGATTTATCCTTTAAACCTTCCCTCACATATAACATTAAGAACATGTGTGGTGGGTTCCGAATAATTAACTTCTAGATTCTTCAGGGCATAACAGTTTTCTAATTTGGATATGACTTTGAATGGTGGTAGTACAAGCAACCTGGATTTTAAGTTTACTCTGTAAACCGTAGCAGTAGCCTTGTCTTATACTGTTGCATATATATTCATATATAGAATTTATATATATTATTCTAAAATCATTGAGCAGCTTTTCCGTAGAGATTTATTTGATATGGATGGTTTGGAACTTCAACCATAGGAGTAATTGTAGTTGTTTGAGAAATAGAAATGTATAAGCAACTATTAGAATGGCATGGAGAAAATTTAATTCTCTTTAGAGGTAATTTGAGATCATTCTTTCTCTCTTACAAGATACTATCTTAATTCTAAAGTTTCTGCCATAACATTTATTTAAACCCAAACTTATTCATAGATATCTGTAATTTTATGTACCTAATAGTTTTGGATACTGTTTATATTTTTGACACATTCCTATAGGAATTTGTGTCTAATGTGTTTTACTCAGACAATAACATTAATTAAATTATAGTCTGTTGGTATATTTGATTGATTGGCTGTTACTTTTTCCTTTTTTAAAACAATAAAATTGCTGTATATATAAACATTAAAATTTTTATTTTTTGAAAAGTTATTGAAAAGCATGCCTGTGTAATGTACTATGCAGTATGTTAGTATTAACATACTTCTTGTTTTGTGCCACTCTTGGTGTTAGAGCACAGGATTTTTTTTATTGATTTCTATTATTGATTTTGCATTCATAATAATAATGGATAATATATTTGACTAAAGTTATCCTGCTTTTGTGTTAAAGACTTGTTGAACAGGAGGATCTGGTATTACATCTTAATGAAGAGCATATTATTGCTGTTATTGCAATGTATGCAGACAATTAAGCTCCTTTGACTTCTTTACCATTTATAAGCTTCTAGTTTAATAAGCTCTTGTTTTGTTTTTTTTTAGACATTTTTGGCACTCATAAACCAAGTGTTTCCTGCAGAAGAGGACAGTAAAAAAGATGTGGAAGATAACTGTAAGCATCCATTTGAAAAGTAGTTCTCATCATAGAAAAGGAAACTGTTCCTTCCAAAAATGTATGAGTGATTATATTACAGGGTACTCTCTATCCTGGTTGAGAAGAAATGTAGCCTTTTGATGTGAAGGTTTCTGTGAATGGAGGAGCCCACAGTCATAGATGCATTGGTCTCTCACACATAAACTTTGGTGAAGGAGTCTCTTGAAAGTCTGTTATCTCAGTTGTGTAAATACAGGGAATGGGAATAATTTATTTACTGTGAAGCCTGAACTAAAGATCTCGTGGGCTTTTGTTTTTTGGAAGAGTTTTTTGAACCTCATCTGGAATCAGATTTTTTTGGTATATGTGGTGGTTCAGTAATTTGGAATTTGAGTCTAAAACAGCCATGTAATGCCTCTGTTTTAAAGAAAAAACATTAAAAAAATACTGTTCAATAAATACCAATTGAAAAAATGATTTCAGTCCACGCAGTCACAAAGAGTTGGACTCGACTTAGCGACTAAGCCACCAGTAGTGTGGTTAGATGAGAGCCATGAGCAGTCAGGGTTAGAGAGGAGAGAGACTGGGGCAGTAGACAGGCGGGAGGCCCCTGTGATTACAGAAGCAGCGATGAGACCTGCACTGGGCTTGGGGCTGTGGAATTGGAAAGAAAGGAGAGCCATTTCAGAGGCTCAGACTGTGTTAGTTGTGAGTGCCTGCCCTGCGGCGGGTGCTGTGCTGCACTTTATTACATGTGTAAGGACTTGGAAGTGAGTTCAGAGCAAGGAAGGGAGAGGAGGGTCCTCGTATCCACTCGGCTTGCAGAACAGATGAGTGGGGAGTGGTAGTGCTGATGATGGAAACGGAGTGAGTGGGGTAAGAGTGGGCTTGTCTGCCTGAGCGTGTGGTGGAAATGTGAAAATGGAGCTCAGCCAACTGTGGGCTGGGCCAGTAAATCAGGCTGGGAGAATTGAGTGTGTCAGAGTGTTAGTAGAACAGACGTCAGAAAAACAGGATTTCTACCCCGATGCTGCTGTTCTAGTTTAAGACACAATAATTTCTCCAGGATTCTTACTTTGTCATGTCAGCTGTGATGCACTGACTGAACGACCTGTTCCTTTCACATTCTAAAATTGCATCTTTTTTATTTTCTGTGAAATTTTGAGCATCAGATTGGATTAGTGTCATCCACTAATCTTTGTTGTGTCAAAAATGTGTGAAGTCAGCACTCCGTGACTTCCTGGTGGTCCGTGGCTGAGTCCACATGCCCGTGCAGGAAGCCTGGTTCTACCCCTGGGCAGGGAACGAGATCCAGCAGGCCACAACCAAGATCGGGTGTCTCCCTGTAAACAAACAGTAAATATTGTTAAAAATCAGCACTGTCTAAAGTAGTACTGTCTTTCCACTTGAATGGTGCCTGATTTTTTAGCCAACCTTCCTTACTTCGTGTGTGTGCTTAGTCACTCAGTCGTGCCCGACTCTTTGCGCCCCCGTGCACTATAGCCTCCCAGGCTCCTCTGTCCATGGGAGTTCTCCAGGCAAGAATACTGGACTGGGTTTCCGCAGGTTCCTATCAACTGAGCCACCAGGAAAGCCCTTCTCCAGGGGATCTTCCCGACCCAGGGATCGAACCAGGGTCTCCTGCACTGCAGGTGGATGCTTTGCTAGCTGAGCAACCAGGGAAGCCCTCCTAACTGTGTATTCACCTGATACTCACTGGAGACACTCCTCTTGCTGAAAATTTGTTTAAAAATATCATTATAACATGTACGTAAGCTAGATATATTTTAAATTGGCTTTTGGAGTTTACAGTTACCAGGGAAAAGATGGAATTAAATTTAACCTAACAGGTGAATTTTAGCTTGAGTCCAAGTGATTCAGCTTAAGATGGCATTGTTTTATTTTGCTTTTTTTCTTCAGATATCTAATGATTTACAAACTTTCCATCTCAGGTTCATTAATGTATTTAAATGAAGCCACACTACTCCATAATATCAAAGTTCGATACAGTAAAGACAGAATTTATGTAAGTATTTTACCTGTGGTTTAAGTTTTATGGGGGTTATTATTTTACATGCCGCTGTTTGATTTTGTTGAGCTTGAAATTTTCTTACCAGTAGATCACACTTGACCTGAGCCTGTTGAATGGAGCCTGAGCTCCATGAGGATGAGGATTTTTTTGTAATTTACTCCTCTTAATTCCAGGGCTTAGACCAGGCATGGTACATAGTACTTAAGAAATATTTTTGAAATGAAATAATGAATTCAGGGCATCATCTAATATTTTTCAGCCTTAAATCTACCCAATTTGGTTATTTAAAAAAGCACTAATTATTTTGAACTTGGATTTTTAAATTTATGGCATACATCTATAGATCTGTTTAATTAATACACTTTCCACATTGTTCTGCAAAACATTTAAGTCCGACTTAAGGCATACATAATGAAATTAAAAATTTGGATGGCAAAAAATGTAAATTAGAATAGAAGGCAATATGTGAGGAAATTTCAGGAACACTGAAATGCTGATCATGAGCCTGAATAGTTGCGATATTTGATTCCAAAGAGAGAACTTTCCTAAAAGCCCAGGATATTTAAAAATGAAAGTCAGTGCTTCTAATGTATTAAAGAGGGTTTGCACCATAGCATTCAGATGAATGCTTAAATGGTGTGTTTTAATGATCATGATTCATTGGGCATGTATGAGGTTTTATTCTAGTTACAGGTTCCTTTGTTGGCTGGAGATAAATTACCCTGCTGTAGCTCTCCTGTTATAAAGATGGGGCTCGTCATTATTTTTGAAAGAAGAAAACACATGGCTTCTTTGACACTTCCTAGATCAAATGACGTTCTTAATTTTTTATATCACTATCAGTTTGCCTAATTGTACTTACTTAATTCTGACTAAATTACCTTTAGTCTTTGCCATCTGTCCAAGTAGTGACAGCTGGGAAATAGAACTAATCTAGTTAGTCTTTTCCAAAAGAATTTACCCTCGCTTATACACAGTATTAAGTCTTTCCTTTTCTCTTTGTTTCCCCCCCCTCCCAAAAGTCAACTAAATAGTATATTTAAGTTAATATAGATATGGCTATTCTTATTTAGAAATATATTTGGAAGCAAAATTCATTTAATCAGCAGACTAATGTTGAGTATCTAATGTGTGCTAAATGTTTTAGGTACTAAAATAATAAAGTTTTTAAAGTTTGTTTGTTAAAGCAGTGTAACTTGTAACAGGTCAGTAAAAGCTGATATAGCTGTAACCATCTTTCAGGTAGAACTGGCCACTATTTTTTCTTCACATGTCTACATTACTTGGTGGTAGTGAATCAGTTTTACTTCCCTGAGCAAATTTTAATTGTTTTAATATCTTTTTCTTAAAGTTTATACATTTTAAACTACCTTTACAGAATCATCTTACTCAACAAAACAAAACATTGAGATGGTTGGCTTTTATTTGGAATGATTATGCATAAACTTCTCACCCTGGAATTTTCATTGGTCCATTAATGTTTCCTATGCAACGGCGATGTTCTACTGGCCGACTGTGGCCACTGATAACTGAAGGTTTACATGCAGAATTCATTGTACTTTCATAAAAAGATGAGCACTGCATTTGATCAACAAGTCTCTGCCGAATCACATACTTGATAGAAATAATTACTTATTTGTGAAATTTTAGGTTTTTGTTCCTCATGTATGAGTCTGCATCACTCTGGAGAATTTTAAAATTATTTCTATTTGTTCTGGCGTTCTTTTCCTAAGATGTACGTGCAGTTGGGTGTACAACCTCTGTTAGACAGTGGCTGTTTAGCATCACAGCTCTTGTTCGGAAGACCAGTGTTTTCAAAGTTAATGAAAGCCATTAACTGGTGGGTTTTTGCCTAGCCAGTTATGCCTTTTAGTTATAAAACCATTAAATATCAGCAACACACAAGCAGAATGATTATTACTGTAACATAGGTAAGAGAGTGAAGCAGTTCAGAATAGTTTGAGTTGGATATTTTTATACTTCTCATTGACCAGAATTGCCACCGTTCTCCCTTAGACATTTAACATTTTCCTTGGTTACTAAAGTCTCTCTTACTTTCCTTTTGTTTCCCATGGAAAGATTATTAACTGGAATTTATTTTTCACCCCACCCCAGGAAGCAGGTTTGAGAGCATTCACTGAATTTTAGATTAGCAGGCTGAGAGTTTGGGGTTTCCACATCATTTCCCTTCCATAGCTAGAACAGAAGAGAAAAAAATATGGTCCCGTATGCCCTAGTTTGGTCTGCAAACAAAAACCAGTTGCTAAACCACAACTCTCTTTCTACCCACAAAGAATTTTATAAATCCTGTTGGTAGCATTTTGTTTTTCTTTTTGGTCTTTTGAAGCCACGGTGAAATTTCACATTTGAAAGAAAGCTTCATTGCTCATCAAACATTTGGCCCATCAGTGTTCTAGGCAATAGTTAGCATATGGTGTTTTGCAAAGGTCTGGGACCAAGTGGTCACTGCAGAGCTAAATCAATCCTAGGTTTTCAGTGATGGGCATAGACCTTGAGGGTTCCGTGATCTATGCTACACTCTTCAGTGAAGAAAGTAGTCTAGACAAGGAGTACAAATAAGCAACATGCAGGCTGTAGGTATAGAGCAGATGTTGTAAGTGGAGTCAGCAGAAGGTGTCTGAAGACGACAGAGGAGTAGAGGCTCAGCTCTGCGCACGTGGATCTGGTGGTGGTGTCTTGAACCTGGGAGGGAGGGTGGAAGGAGTGTGTTTCCTTTGATGCAAAGGGAGGTCAAGAGAGGCGATTTTGATTTTGGATGTGGCAAGTTTTAGATGCCTGTGGGATAAGAAGATGTAAATATTTATTAAGTGTTGAAGAAATACGGGTCCAATAGAGATCAGGGAATGTTGAGGGCTAGAAATGCAGATTTGGGAGTTCTAGTTACAGAGAGAATTGGGGGTGTCTACTTGCTGTATGTTCTTTCTTTTATGAGCTTTGTTTGATCTTAAATGAAAATAATAATTAGAAAATTTAATGTTTACGCTTTTCCCCCTTAGACCTATGTGGCCAACATTCTGATTGCAGTGAACCCATACTTTGACATACCTAAAATCTATTCTTCAGATTCAATAAAGTCGTACCAAGGAAAATCTCTTGGGACGATGCCACCCCATGTGTTTGCAATCGGTAAGTAATTTCGTTATATCTTAATTTTTATTTCAGTTGTACATACTCATTCAGTTTTTCTTTTGGATTAGTAAAAGACACCATGAATCGAATGTATGAAGGCCTGTGTGCACCTGGCTGTGTCACTGTGTTAGGAGCGTGTCGCTCACACAGGGTGGGGAGGAATACTTTTGCTGCTGACTCATGGGGTGGTTGTACCTCGTTACCTTTGTTAAATGCCTGTGTTCTCTTAAGTGCGTCTATCCAGTTGAAAGTAGGTCATAATAAAATGTGACCTAATGTTTTTGTTTGACTCCATCTTTAAAGTGTCCTCCTTCCACAACTAAGAAGGAGGCCTAGACCATTCGCTCTTACTCTTACTTGTGAGCGTGTTACCTCGGCTAGAAGGGGGATGTGAGAACAAACACCTTCCGTGGCATATCCCTCATCAGGGCATTTTAAATTGTAAAGGATGGACAGTGACACATGTTTCATATTTCTGGAGAATCTGCATGGAAGGGCAGCAGCATCTGTCTTTGCCTTTCTTGGGCACTGTCTCTCATCTTGAAGCACTTTAGCTCTGAAAAGCAGAGATAGAGTTGCTTGAGAGGCATTCCCCATAGCTGGTGACTACAAGTACAGAGATGTTAGCTAAGCCTTGAAGTTCAGACATAACCAGCAGTTAAATCGTGACACGTTTTGGTTCAGGTTTTTAGCGCAGTTAGTTTCTCTTTGTACCTGTGTTTTGACTTAACTGGGCTTCACCTCCAGATTTGGCTGCACATGTTCTGGGTGCTGCTAAGCAGAGTGAATATGTGCACCAAGTCCAGTGCAGCTGGTTCTATGATGCTCTGATGGGCATCTGCATGTGTTCTATCAGCTGGCGAAATGGTGAGCAGGTTCATCACTAGACAGAGTTACGTGTTTAAAATGTAGTTGCTTACTACTAAAAAAGTGTTTACAACGATTCCACAGAATTGGGTGAAACAGATTGCTGATGAATTGGTCAAAGGGATGTGAACAGTCTTGCATGAGTTTGCATTGGGTCCTTAGGGAAAAAGCCATCTGTAGAGCCTTCTTCACTGGTACGGGTAGCACCTGCCTGGGGTGAAAAATAGCTGCCTTATAGGGCCCAACTTGTCAGGACCTCACTTTTAATTAAATTTACTTTAATTTAGTCCACTTTAACAGAATCAAATTGCGCTCATCTTGTCTGCAAAGTCCAAAAGATACAGCTTAAATTGTTGGAGGATAATGAAGATAGTTAAAAATTGTATGTATAAATAATGGCATCTCTAAACAATTGAAAGCAGTTAATTTTGCCGTTTTTGAAATGTTGGTAAATTCTGCAAGATGTTTATGTTTAATGGTAGAATTACAGGAGGGAAAAAAAAGCACCACAGATCTGTTGTGCAGTTGTGTTTTCTTTTTTTCTCCAGCAGAAATTTTGGCTGCCAGATTTCTTAATTGTTAGCTTGTTACTTTTTGTTTAATTCTCTGGGGATGTCATTAGTTATGTATAGTGAGCATTTTTCATCTCTCTGAAAATATGTTCTGGTATTAGGAAAAGCTGAGCCACTGCTCATAATATGGAGACATTCTAGTGCAAATACAAGAGTTGTTTATTTGGATTTCATATCAGTTAGCTGTCAGGATAATTGTAGAGAACATTTAAAGTATATACTTATAGAGATGTTTTGAGTACTTTCAAATGATTTTATTTAAAAATTTTGGTAACTGTAAATACACATTTATAATTTCTTTCAGCGCAAGTGCTTTTTGTTAGTAAATGGACTTTCTATCATTTGGAAATTTTTATTTAATACTTTGTTCCTCACTAACAGTGTGGTATTCTTTTGTCTCCAGCTGATAAGGCTTTTCGAGACATGAAGGTGCTCAAGATGAGTCAGTCCATCATTGTATCTGGAGAATCAGGAGCTGGCAAAACGGAAAATACAAAATTTGTTCTAAGGTGAGGAATATTTAGCTGACCTAAAATGTTTTGAACAAGTTGGCTATTTTTAGTTGTGGTAAAAAATATACAGCATAAAATTTACCATTTTCAATATTTCTAAGTGTACAGTTCAGTAGTGCTGAGTACATTCACATTGTTGTTCAGCCAATGTCCAGAACTTTTCATCTTGCAAAACTAAAATCCTATACCCTGTAAACAACTCTGCGTTCCCCCTGACCAACCCAAATGCCAGGCAACCACTGTTCTTACTTCTTGCCTTTTTGATAGTACTCTGGATACCTCATGTAGGTGAAATGTACAACTTTTTGTTTTTCTGTGACTGGTTTTCCCCCATTAGTATGATGTCCTCAAAGTTCGTCCATGTTGAGGCATGTGTTAGAATTTTCCTAATTTTTAAGGAGTAATATTCTGTCATGTTTATATATCACATCTGTTTATCCATTCACTCATCAGTGGGCACTGGGGTTGCTTCCGTCTCTTGACTCTTGTGAAGAGTGTTGCCTTGAACATGATATGAACAAAGATTTACAAAGATCTCCTTGAGATTTGACCAGATTAACCTTGCATATTTTGCATGCTTTATGACATAGTTTGAAATGGTGGGCTCTGTTTCTGTTACAAAAACAGGCACCTTATGTGGACGCTAAGCTGGAGATTTTTGAAATCTAGCTCTGACATGATATTCTAGGAGGATCCTAGAGGAGAACAGTGCTGGTTAGGCAAAGGGAAATCTCCAACCATTCCTTCAAAATCCAACCATTACATTCTGTTTTCAATATTCCTGCTATTAGAGTGGTCAGAATAATTTTTTACCTGAAGTTTATGATGACTGACCTTGTTTCTACCTCCCCGCAGCCCTCCTCCCAGTGTCAAAGATAAATATTTCTATGTGTAATGTATATCATATTTCAGATATAATAGTTGGTTAAAATCAGAATGTTCCCAAAGAGTTCTAAAAAAATAATGCTGATTTAGATGTCAAAAACCATCCAAATAGGATTTTAAATATCAGAAAAGCTATAATAGAATAGTAGGTACATTTAAATACAAATTTATAATATTTAAGTGAGCCATTCCAGTACATGATTCAGGTTTCAATGTTAGATGTGTTAAATAATATTAAAATTAGAAATATAGGCTGCCAGTTCAAGATGGCAGTATAGAAGGACATACACTCATCTCCTCCTGCAAGAGCACCAAACTTGCAACTAGCTGTGGAAAAACCATCGACAGGCAGAAGGACATTGGAACCCACCAAAAAAGATACCCTATGTCCAGAGACAAAGAAGAAGCCACAGTGAGACAGTGGGAGGGGCACAATCACAAGAAAATAAAATCCCATTCCTGCCAGGTAGGTGACCCACAAACTGGAGAAAAATAATACCGAAGAAGTTCTCCCACTGTTGTGAAAGTTCTCAACTCCACGTCAGGCTACCCAGCCTGGGGACCTGACAAAGAGACTGGGAATCTCCAGAGAATCTGACCTTGAAGGCCAGTGGGATTTGATTATAGGACTTCCATGGGACTGGGGCAAACAGAGACTTCAGTCTTCGAGGGCACAAAGTCTTGCATGCCCCAAGACCCAGAGGAAAGGAGCAGTGACCCCAGGGGAGATTGAACCAAAACGACCTGCTGGTGTTGGAGGGTCTCCTGTGGAGGTGTCAGTCGGCAAGGGCTCATCACAGAATCAGGAGCATTGACAGCCGCAGTCCTGGAAGGTCCCCCATGGCATAAGCCCTCTTAGAGGTTACCATTAACCCTGCTCTAAAGTCCATGGACCCCAGGGCTGGGTCTTCTTAGGCCAAACAACTATCAGGGAGGGAATGTAACTCCACCCATCAGCAGATAATTGGATTAAAGCTTTACTGAGCAAGGCCCTGCCCATCAGAGCAAGACCCAGCATTTCCCATCACCATTCCCTCCAATCTGGAGGCTTACACAAGCCTCTTAGCTTCCTCCATCAGAAGGCAGACAGAAGAAGCAAGAAGAACCACAGTCACACAGCAGCTAAAACAAAGACCACATTACAGGATGAAAAAGCAGAAATTTGTGTTCCGGATGAAGGGACAGGATAAAACCCCAGAAAAACAACTAAATGAAGTAGAGATAGGCAACCTTCCAGAAAAAGAATTCAGAATAATGATAGTGAAGATGATCCAGGATATTGGGAAAACAGTGGAGAAGATGCAAGAAATGTTTACCAAAGATCTAGAAGAACAAACAGATAAATAATACACTAGAAGGAATCAGTAACAGAATAGCTGAGGCAGAAGAATGGATAAGTGACCTGGAAGACAGAATGATGGAAGTCACTGCCAGAAAACAGAAGATAGAAAAAAGAATGAAAAGAAATAAAGACAGCCTAAGAGACCTCTAAGACAACCTTGAAGACAACACCATTCACATTATAGGGGTCCCAGAAGGAGAAGAGAGAAAGGACCTGAGAAAATATTTGAAGACATAATAGCTGAAAATTTCCCCAACATGGGAAAGGAAATAGTCAACCAAGTCCAGGAACACAGAGTCCCAGGTAGGATAAGCACATAGTAATCAAACTGTCAAAAATTAAAGACAAAGATAAAATATTAAAAGGGAAAAATAACAAATAGCACACAAGGGAATTCCCATCAGGCTATCAGTTGATTTTTCAACAGAAACTCTGCAAGCCAGAAGGGAATGGCACGATACATTTAAAGTGATGAAGGGAAGAACCTACAACCAAGAATACTCTACCCAGCAAGACTCTCCTTCAGATTTGATGGAGAAATCAAAAGCTTTCCAGATAAGCAAAAGTTAAGAGAACTTAGCACCACCACATGAGTTTTGGCCTTAAGGTGGCTCCGAGGTTAAAGCATCTGCCTAAATGCGGGAGACTTGGGTTCGATCCCTGGGTTGGGAAGATCCCCTGGAGAAGGAAATGGCAACCCACTCCAGTATTCTTGCGTGGAGAGTCCCATGGATGGAGGAGCCTGGTGGGCTACAGTCCATGGGGTTGCAAAGAGTCGAACACGACTGAGCTATTAACACTAACACTAACACTAACTAACACGAGCTTTACCACAATGCTAAAGGAACTTCTCTGGGCAGGAAACACAAGCAAGGAAAAGACCTACAGAAAATAAACCACAAACAATTAAGAAAACAGTAATAGGATCATAGATACTGATAATTACCTTAAATGTAAATAGATTAAATGCACCAACCGAAAGACATAGACTGGCTGGGCCGATGAAAACATGTATACATGTATACACTTCCACTTACGCATCATTCTGCTCGACTCCCCCAAATTGTATATAATTATTTTATAATGTTAGGTTAATCATGTTTCCATTATGACTTACAATTATTTTTTATTTTTTGTCTGGCTATTGATTGTGAAAACTGATAAACATCTTTTACTATTGCTATGTAACTATTACTCAGTACTATTTGTATTATGATTGGTCAACAGAAAAATAATAGAACTCTATATCACCAGAACTATGGTTTAATAGAAAAACCTGTAATCACTTTAAAATCCAGATACATAGCAGAATTATCTTGGAATTTGTTGAAAAATACAAATGCCTAGATATTGCCTCTTTTTTCTCCAGAGCCCCAGATATGTTTCTAATAAGCAGCCATGTTTAAAAACAACTCTATTATATGATGATATATTATTTTTATCTAGTTCGTTTCACTTTTTCTGTTTCATATTCAGTGCTCCCATTTCATTTAGTTTACGTTTTCCAGTTTTTCCACATCTTGTTTTTCTTTTGATGTTCTTTCTCAAGTCTTTAGCAAGTGTAGTAGAAAAGCTTTTATATAAATATATATATATATATATATATATATAAATAATAGAGAAGGCAATGGCACCCCACTCCAGTACTCTTGCCTGGAAAATTCCATGGACAGAGGAGCCTGGTAGGCTGCAGTCCATGGGATCACTGAGAGTCGGACACGACTGAGTGACTTCACTTTCACTTTTCATTTTAATGCATTGGAGAAGGAAATGGCAACCCACTCCAGTGTTCTTGCCTGGAGAATCCCAGGGACGGGGGAGCCTGGTGGGCTGCCGTCTATGGGGTCGCACAGAGTCGGACACAACTGAAGTGACTTAGCAGCATATGTAAATAATATATATATTTCAGAAAACTTATGAATTTTTGCCTAAAAATTTTATGACAGTTTGATCCCTCTTAGTATCACTTAGTATGACTAGAATGCTAGATTTCTAATTAAAAAAATAGATATGCAATAAACAACAAAGGTTGACTTTATAGCAAAGGGAACTCTAGTCAATACACACTGAGGAAACCAGAAGGGAGAGAGACACGTGTACCCCACTGTTCATCGCAGCACCGTTTATAATAGCCAGGACATGGAAGCAACCTAGATGTCCATCAGCAGATGAATGGTTAAGAAAGCTATGGTACATATACACAATGGAGTATTACTCAGCCATTAAAAAGAATACATTGGAATCAGTTCTAATGAGGTGGATGAAACTGGAGCCTATTATACAGAGTGAAGTAAGCCAGAAAGAAAAACACCAATACAGTATACTAACACATATATATGGAATTTAGAAAGATGGTAACAATAACCCTGTATACAAGACAGCAAAAGAGACACTGATGTATAGAACAGTCTTTTGGACTCTGTGGGAGAGGGAGAGGGTGGGATGATTTGGGAGAATGGCATTGAAATACGTATAATATCATATATGGAATGAGTCACCAGTCCAGGTTCGATGCACGGTACTGGATGCTTGGGGCTGGTGCACTGGGACGACCCAGAGGGATGGTATGGGGAGGGAGGAGGGAGGAGGGTTCAGGATGGGGAACACATGTATACATGTGGTGGATTCATTTCAATATTTGGCAAAACCAATACAATAGTGTAAAGTTTAAAAATAAAATATAAAAAAATAATCTATAATGGAAAATAATTTCAAAAATAATATGTATATATGTATAACTGAATCACCTTGCTATGCACTGGAATCATTGTAAATCAACTGTACTTCAATAAAATGTATAAAGAAAAATATTTTTAAAAAGCCATATAATGCATGCAATATCACTGTCATCTAACTTTTTTTTTTATCCTGTATTTTAAACAGGTATCTGACTGAATCCTATGGATCCGGTCAAGACATTGATGATAGAATTGTTGAAGGTGATAGAACTTTTTAAATTCTTATTTTTTATTGTTAGATATGTACTGAAATTAAGAAGAATCCTCTAAGTAGTCTGGAATGTTCTCACAGAGATCAGAAAACTCCAATCTCTTACAAATCTTTGCTCCGTTTTTATCTTGTCATTTACTTAATGTCGTTTTTCCCCTGACTCCATGTACACACTAAGAGGGCAGAGATTTTATAGATTCAGAATCCCTGGAATAGTACCTGATACATGGCATGTGCATTATCATTTATGGAGCTGTGAGTGAGTGAAAGGAATACATGAAGCCTTCTGGCCTCCTGTGCATTTTGTTGACCTTGTTTTAGTAAAGGAAAAAAGGAGAGGGTTATTTGGAATTGAGGTGCTGGGGGAAATCATTTTAACAAAAGAGTACACTTGGAAGGCAAGAGGCTGTATGTTGATTTCCTTAAGCAGTCAGTGTCTGTATACCCCTAGACAGTCGTTCCATACCCTGTTTGGACTCTGCTGGTCCAGGCAAGTCTGCAGTAGCCTCCGGAGCACAGGTGCCTCTCTGGTCTCCCCTCCTCTAATCTATTCTCTGTGTGGAAGTTAGAATGATCTGTTTTGCTCTAAGCTCTTTATTGGCTTCATATGTCTCTCAGGGTTAAACCTTGCTCTTTGTGGCCAGGTACCTGCCTCTTCTGGTCTGATTGAGTCATTTTTCCTGTGAATCCTCATGCTTTAGTCACATTGGTCTCCTTGTAGTTCTTTGAGGTGTTTCAGGCCTCCTTGACACGTCCCTCACCACTTCCTCACTTTTTCCTACCAGACTGCTGCTGCTGCTGCTGCTAAGTCGCTTCAGTCGTGTCCGACTCTGTGCGACCCCACAGATGGCAGCTCACCAGGTTCCCCCATCCTACCAGACACTCAGTATTTAATAATGATGATGATATTGACATGTGTGGGATCCATTAGGTGTTGTCTGATTTGCTTAAAATGGGTTACCTAACTTACATCTTCACAGAATACAAGGTAGGTAATGTTTTATTCCTGCTCCACAGATGAAAAACTAAGGTAAAAAGAGTCTAAGTGACTTTCTGAGGAGTAAATAGCTCATCAGTTGTGGAGAAGGGACATAAAGACAGACATCTTAATTGCATAATCTACTAAGTGCTCTTTTTAATACTCCTGACATTTAAAAAAAAATTTTTTAGTTGAATAAAGATTTGTCAGGAGCCTTCATGCATTTTACTAGATCATGGCAGGCAGAAGTTACATACACTTTTTCACAATTATGTAAAATATCCATGTACATGAATATAAATTCTACTCTAATAAACATTTTTAAAGTTTACATCAATAAGATTTTTCATATTTCTTGATATAAATAATTTTCTAATTTTATGTACAGTTCTCACTGAGGTATGGTGACACACCAAAGTATAATCGCAGTAAAGTGCCTTTAGTGAGAGAATTGTCGTTTAAAATTGAATGAGTAAATAAAAACAAATTAGGGATTAATTTAATGAAATACTAATCAATATTCCGACTTGATTATGTGAGGCACAGATTCACTTGTGAGTTGGATCTAAGCCTAGTTTCTGTCATGGGAACACACTGTGTGATGTGTAACAGGCTGTAGTTGAGGACCAGTGGAAAGGGTTATTCCACATTTTCCTCCAGCCCCTTATTGGAGGATAGTGTATGTTAACTGGCAGGACCATAGACATCTTGAAGTGACATACATGCTAACATTTCTTTCAGTTTTAGTACTTTCTTACTTATTTTAGCAAGTGAAGCAACCTGGGAGTGATCTTTAACTGGATTTGGAGACTAGTTAAGCTTTCTACTGTGGACAGACAAAGAGAAATGGACTTTAGACTATTTCATAACAAATATTCGAGCAATAAACATATGAAGCAGTTTATGAGATTGTTGAAGGAATGTGTGAGTAAGAGTGACACTAATCTGGTATAATTATAGTTGAGACTATGGGGAGTACATGAATGGACTCTAGTAACTCTTTCAGTAGTGTAGAGTGTATGTGTGTGTGAGAGAGACATTCTAAAATGAAGACAATTAAAATTTTACATTTGTTCATTGGTATTTCAAAAATTATTGTTCTGAGAACCTTTTGTAGGTAATTCTATAAACTGAATTTGTTAGGTTTTGTTGGATGTGCATGTATGTTAAATCTGGAGGTTATGTTAATATATATATTTAAAAGTAGGTCAACTAATAACATTTTGCCTGTATTTTATCATAGGAGGTTTGCTGTTTTCTGCTCATGTAGGGCTGATGTGGAAACTATAAAAATATTTAGAGAGTAATTTTTAAAGTTGAGCTATAAATTTTGTAATCTAATGACTTTTGAAAATTTCATCTTTGTCATAACACTTATATTTTCTTTTGATAAATTTTGAATAAATTTTCCATCTCTTGTGCTTTAATAGGGCCTGACATAAGGGAAGTCAAGAAATATTTGTGGGATTTGACATTACAAGTGAATTCATTCATGTTAGTTTTTTGAGAATATTTTTCTAGTTATATGTATTTATTAATAAATGGAAACACTATGTATATTACTTTGTAATTTTCCTTCATGTTAATTTTTATGGCATATTTTCATTTCTTTTTTAATAGCTAACCCACTCTTAGAAGCTTTTGGAAATGCAAAGACTGTTCGCAACAATAATAGTAGTCGATTTGGGAAATTTGTAGAAATACATTTCAATGAAAAGGTAAGTGAGTGAGTTTTGGGTTAATATATTTGGGAAGTGTTTTTGGAAAAAGCAAAAAGTCTTGATAGAATTGATAGTGTACTTGAACTCATGGCAAATATGTTAAAATTTTTCTCTTACTATTAGATATTTGGGAGAATATATATGTTCACTGTGATCTCTGTAAATTCTAAAGCTTATGTTTTTTTAATAGTTATGTGTTTTTCCCCTTTATTTGATAAATATTGCAACCTCTTTGATAGACAAATGGTTATTAGGAAAGATAGTTTGACACTGGTAGGTTATACTTTAAGACTTCAGATGCAAAACCATAATTTCTCTCTGTTTTGTTTTCTAGAGTTCAGTTGTTGGAGGATTTGTTTCACATTATCTTCTAGAGAAATCTAGGATCTGTGTTCAAGGCAAAGAGGAAAGGAATTATCATATCTTTTATAGGTTATGTGCTGGTGCTTCTGAAGATATTAGGGAAAGACTTCATTTGAGCTCTCCAGATAATTTTCGGGTAGGTTGGATGAAAAGAAATTTCATACAGTTTTTGCAAATTGAATTGTCTTCTATTCTAAAACTTACTTCAGTGGATTTTGATGTCTAGTTACATATAACTTACTTTAAGTTCAGTGTATTGTGAATAGAGTGACTTCTGTAATAAGTGGATCTGTATGGAGGTTTACTGCTCAGTTTATAACACTATATGAGAAGATACATAATGGAGTAGATAAAAGGAAGGATGCTAAACCAGTTATATCAATTGGTTATCAATTTATCTTCAGTAAGTAGTTTATGATAGTTCTGTAATGCTAGCTTTACAGTTACCTTTGACTTACTTACAAAAAAAAAGTTTGACCACTGAATTAATATTAATAAAAGATCCCTATTTGTCTTCCTTAATTCATTTCAACAAATATTTATTGCTTAGCCTTTGGGTACCAGGAATGTGACATAGTTAAAAAGATAAATGATACACAGTTCCTGCTTCTGAGCAATTTAGAAACTGGTGGAAAACATGCACACAATTTTGACTGATAGGTTAAATGAGTGAGAGAGATGCATAGGAAACTGATAATTTTGGAAAAAACCTTACTGGAACAATTGATGCTTGATCAGAATCCTGAGGAATTTTCAGGTATTAACTAGAGGAGGAAACATGCAAAGGGTATTCCTGGTAGATGCAAAAAGATAAAGAAAGGCAAGAAATAGCTTAAAGCAAAGGACAGGAAGAATGGGAGTTGAAGCTAGAGAGTTTGGTCTTTTTTCTGTAGTTAGTAAAGAGTGGTTAAAGGGTGTTAGGAAGAAAGTTGGATATCAGATCTGTACTTAACTTCAGGTTTAGTATGAAAGATAGCTTTCAGCGGGGGGTGGGGTGGGGTGGTAGAGGAGGGGATGGAGATAAATTGCAACCATGGATAAGTGAGTTGGGAACCTGTCGGTGACATAGCAGTTACTCAATGCCTGAATTTGGTTTAGCGATGGCAGGGTTACTGAGGAGAGGATATGTGAAACAGGAGGTAAAATTGACATGACTTGGAGACTGAATTAGGTAAGGAGAAGGCGGAGTCTGAAATTATTTTCCAGGATTTGATTAGGATAACTGGGTGGCTATAAATACCATGTTGGGGCCAGATGGAAGATTTGTGGTGTGTAGGATGCGTCCAGTTTTGGAGTCTGTGGAATATCCAAGTGGAGCTGTTCAGAAGACTGTTGGGTGGGATAAGATCAGGTCAGAGCTGTGGGGATAGGTTTGTGAGATGTCAGTACACTGATGATAGTTAGAACTGTGAGAGTGAGGAGATAAGATTGTGCAGAGAGATTGCATAATGTAGAATAGCATGTGCCAAGATCCAAACTCTAGAGGTAAAGAGGATGAGTAAGACGAGCTGTCTAAGAAAGGAAGCCCAAGTGGAGTTGCGAGAGAAGCATGAGGAAATCAGGAATGCCAAGGATCACAAGTCAGTGTTCAGTTTCAGGAAGTGGTGACTGGGAGTGGTTAGTGTAATTTACAAGTTCACAGCTGGAAAATGGCGTCCCTATTTGGGTCGTGAGAATCGTGGGGGGCAAGTCGGAAGTGCAGTTGGTGTAGAGTTCTCCAGGTGATTCTCATAGTCCTTTTTGGCCAGTAGTCCTCCACTTGAGAATCATGACACACATTTATATTTAATGATTGTTCTGTGTGTGTGTTTGCAACCTGGCTTCTTTTTATTACTTCAATCAATTTCTTTTAATGTATATTTGGACATTTAAAAACTCTGTTGTTCTAAAATGCTGTATAACTGCATCTATGTATGTAGTTCTGCAATGTTTAATCTTCTCCAGTGGTGGTGGTGGTGGTGGTGGTGGTGTAGTCGCTAAGTCACGTCCGACTCCTGTGACCCCACAGACTGTAGCCCTCCTGGCTTCTCTGACCATTGGATTCTCCAGGCGAGAATACTGGCGTGGGTTGCCGTTTCCTTCCCTAGGGGATCTTCCAACCCAGGAATTGAACCCAGGTCTCCTGCATTGCAGGCAGATTCTTTACCAGCTGAGCTATGAGGGAAGCCTTTAACCTTCTCTAGAACTCACCAAATTAATTGGAATTTGTTAGTTGCCCACAGTATCTTGATGACAGTAGAAGAGGCATTTCTCTACAGTGATTTTTAGAAAAAGACTATAAATTAATATGACTCACATGGAATTTAATAATGTTGATGTGGCTTTGTCAACACGGAGTTAAGGATAAAGTGACATGCCTGTTGTCTTAACACAGTGTTTCTTTCTACTTGGGGGCTTGGGAACGTGGTTTCTGTGTCTCAGAATGTAGTCTTTCCTGGCACAAGGACAGCCACCCTAAGAGGGCAGCCTCTGAAATACTTTATCAGGTCAGAGTTTCCTGTCCCTGTGGCATGACCTAGGGGCATGATTTCCTCTTACAAGGGAGTCCTTTTGGTGGTAAGAGGAAAACTAGAGGAACAGCATTAGCTCTTACTAAAAACATCTGCCGTCTTGGATCTACCTCTCTGGCAGGCGGACATGCACCTCTATATTCCTTCCCCCAAATTATCCTGCCTTAGAGTGACTTCGAGTCTTGGTCACTTCATCAGGTTTTTCTCTGGTTTAGTTTAGGCCTCGAATTATAACTTGGGGATAAAGTTGTAAAGACAAAGGAGAAACTGCAGTAGGGTGAACACTCCCCCCACCCCCAGATTTTTTCGTCACTACTGTATACAAATTAGTGACTCTATCCAAATCAGTATACAAAGAATTGTTGAATTACATCTGTTCAAAAACATCCATATTAACTACACATGTATTTTAGAAAATAAAAGGTTAAAAATGCTTGCATTATTCAAAATTTTGAAATATTTTTGCACATGTTCCATGGAAGCATTCATTATAGTCATGCAGGGATCTTTGAATATAAGTAAGGCTTGGATAGAATGAGAATGGGTGACTAGAATAGTTACAGCTTTCTAGTTACAGAAAAGTTAGAAGAAACAAGTATTGTTCTTAGATTTTAATATTAAGTCCATCTGTCCAAAAACCTAGTACTTGATAAAAACAGTTGCAGTAGGTGGATAAAATTCTTGCTAGCAAAGAAAACATTAGTTTTGGGTCCATATAGTTAAGCTACTATTATCCTACTAAATAAAAGAGCTCTTTTTTGAAAGTCAGTTGAAAATGCTTACCAGTATTATTCCTTTTATTTTATTCTTTCCCTCAAGATTTTAGTCTGCAAAGAAAAATTCATTGGATATTATTTTCTGGTTTTAACTGTATTTTAATATTTCATTATAATGGTGGGAGATAATGTGTTGATTATCTTCAGTATTTATCCCTAAATCATTCAATTTACTGTAAATTTTTTCTTGATATCTGTATAATTTAATCTTGGAATTCATGTCATGGGAGAGTAGAATCCTGCTGCTAAGTCACTTCAGTCGTGTCCGGCTCTGTGTGACCCCATAGACAGCAGCCCACCAGGCTCCCCCATCCCTGGGATTCTCCAGGCAAGAACACTGGAGTGGGTTGCCATTTCCTTCTCCAATGCATGAAAGTGAAAAGTGAAAGTGAGGTCGCTCAGTCATGTCTGACTCTTTTCGACCCCATGGACTGCAGCCCACCAGGCTCCTCTGTCCATGGGATTTTCCAGGCAAGAGTACTGGAGTGGGGTGCCATTGCCTTCTCCCTAGTGACCTGATTTAAGAAAAGCTGAGATGTTTAAACAGTTTTCTCATCCTGTTCCCTGTGCTCTTCCTTCCTGAACAACCCCCACCTGTTAAATATGGGTAATAGATTCTGCTGAAGACCAGTACATTATTTTCTTTTCAGTTGTTTCCCTTGTTCTGGGTTTTCAAAGCACTTAATCTTAAAAAACTTCTGGGCAGGGAAGTAAATCATTGAGGTAAAAGCTGAAATTGTTATTTGAATACCTGTGAAGGTTCATAAAGCAAATGTAATTTATGTACAGTTAGTGTTAACTGTTGGTCAGTCTGATCTGATGAAAGGCATGTTTTGAAGGACTGATTGTAAAAACCAGAAATTAAGAAACTCAAGGATATTATTTGTTAATTGTTCAGAATTTAAAGTATTATTCAAAATATTAAACCACAGTGTGGGTCATATCTTGTGAAGATTTAAAATTGCTCCCTTTTAAAAGTAGGAAAGCTTTGTGGTACTGTTTTTTTTCTGTTAATCATTTAATTCAACTTTCAGATTAAGAGTTTTACCATCCCTGGTTTGATTAATAGAAGTAAAGTGTTTATGATGTACAGAAGTACTGATTTTAATTGAGAGATTAAATGATAATCAGGTTATGTGTAGAAATGGTTAGCACTTTTGGATAGATTGTGTTTGCCTTTGTGTTGTTTTCCTGTGGATAATATTGTTAATGATATTTTAAATTTCTTTGTCATAGTATTTAAACCGAGGCTGCACTAGATACTTTGCTAACAAAGAAACTGACAAACAGATTTTACAGAACCGAAAAACTCCTGAGGTAAAGTAGACTGTTAAAACAAATTATAATCTTTAATGCAAAAAAATTGTGCTGAAAGATACATTCTGTTTTTATTCTGAAGCCCAAGTAAGATTTCTTACTTTAGGCTTATGCATAAAAAACCTTCACAGTCACTCACGCTTCTCTCGCCCTGAAACACTTTATTCCTCTTTTGCTATCTCTAGAAGCTGCAGGTTCTGGGTCTTCTTGGTGGGACCTCAGTGCACTTTTTTTCCTGTTATTTTCCAAACATGAGTGTATCAAATTGCCTAAAAATCCTTTGCTAACAGCTTTGAAACTTACTCTCATATTAACCATTAGGATTAAATATAAAATATGCTCTTTATAATTTATTATCTGTGTCAAGGCTGAAATGAGCTTTGATGTACACAAAGAGTGAGCATTGTTGTGAACTAGTTCTTATGTGTTATTGTGATATTTCTCTTTAAAGCAGCATGTTTCTGTAATTTATTATGAAAAGTTTAGTTTTATGTGTAACTTTTACTAAATTATTGTATTTCTAGGATTAATTAAATATAATTATACCATTAAACATTACTTTTTTTTATTCTTTTTTTTATATTTTTTAAAAATTTTATTTTATTGTTCAACTTTACAATATTGTATTGGTTTTGCCATATATCAAAATGAATCTGCCACAGGTATGTAAGCATTACTTTAAAAGCATAAAATCCTTAATATAAAAATCTACAACCTTTATAAATTTTATTAAGTGGTAAGTGGTATGAAGGTGTAGCTACTCAGGCAGCTTAAATTATGAAATACTAAGTCAGGATTAATTATAGGGACTAGTTAATATTGTCTTTATTAATTTTTTAAAAAGATTTGAGTGTGTAATTGAACAAAATTTTATTATATTCAGTTTTTAATGTCTCTGCATTTGAGTTAGATGCATTTGAGTGAGTTAGATGTTTTTGACTACTTCTAAGATAGTGAGAATTATATCTTTAATATATTCATAGAAAAGAATAGAAAACAAATAAAAATCCCCATTATTTTGAATTCTAAACAGATGAGTCTGCAGTTAATGTTTGTTTAAATTGATATTTTATTTATTATTTTAGATACAGATGTCTGAATTATAAATTCTAAACATCCATGGTAGAGACTTTAAGAAATGACATTATTATTTATTACAGTATTCTCTTTTGTTATGATAATCTATCTTTTTACAAGGTACCATTGAAATACAGAAATTGTATTACTTTCACTAAGATAATTGGGACATTCCCTAGTGGGATATTGCTGCTATCCCAAAGCAAAAAAACACATACATATATATACTTAATCTTCTGGCGTGGGAAAGACTGAGTGGAGAGGAAAGAAGACTGTTATTTTACTTTCCAAAGAATATTGCACTGTTTGTACTCTCTTAAGAAGAAAATGTTCACTTTCTGATTCTAGAGTCACCATACATTGTTAAGAATCTTATTCACATTATTGAGTTTATATATGAAAATATGTAAGTGACTAATGGATTTAATATGTTTAAATTACTTTTTATTGTTTTCTGTATCAGGAGGATGAGGTGATCATTTTGACTATTCAGAATTCTTTGCCTAGTTCCATTGGCGTGTCTTTAAGCTGTGTGTAATTTTTAGGAGAATGCAGTATTTTTAGTCTGCTATAATAGCAATATATTCACAGACATTTGATTAGAAACAGTTTGCAAGTGAAGTAACTGATCAATTGCAAGACTAAAAATTCTGCATGATATGTGTTTTCTTTTAAATTTGGCTGCATGTTGTTTGCTTCTTTGAAAAATAAAATTAAATTTCTTTGTCTAGACATTTTCCAGAAATTTTACACATGCATAATTTAACATTTTAAACACTGTGGAAAGGCAGCTACAACTTTAGCTGGGAAGCAGTTGGCAACCCGGAGGAAAAAAAGACTCTCCTAGGGATGTCTAGAATGGCCAGTTAATTCCGACACTGTTACCTCATGTTTAATTTTGCTTATTTATTCTCAAGTTCTGGAAAATTGCTAGTCCAGTCTTTCTGTGTCCAGTAACTTTTGTTTTTCCTCCTTCTAGTTTCTGCAGGGCTGACTTTTCTTCCTTTTTCTGAGTTTATTATAGGTTCTAGTAAAGAACACATTAGATGAACATTCTTTTAAGAAAGAAAGCAAATTTTCTCTTCCATTTTTTCTGAAATGTTTTCAGTCATTGCGTGAATTCTTAGCATAAGCATAATGCTTACTAATATACTTTACCTCATATATACTAATAGATAAAGGCTTAAAAATTAATTCCCAGGCCATGAAAATTGTTGTTAGACTTTCCACTGTTCACTGCTTTTGAATACTGGTACAGCTCAGATTTAAACTTTTATGACAGTTTTTTAAAACTTCAGTTTTTTTTGATCTTTGGTTTTATGTTGATTCAACCACTGATATTTCCTTCATTTTCACTCAATTTATATTTTTATATAATATCTTATCTTTAGAGTTAAAACTGTAATTAAATTGGAAAACATCTCATTGCATTTTTGACTGAAATTTTTATGGAGACAGGTGTAGATTCACACATCATTGAAAGAAATAATATATAGAGCCTGTGTACACTTTGCCCAGTCATTCAGTTTTTGAATGTGTTGAAACACTGAAGTTTTCTGAATGACACATTTTGTTTTTGCATGTTACATAGAGCGTTAGTAGACCTTGTGTAGTTGTGTTGGGGATACTTAAGCAGTGTAGACCACAGGTAATTGATGTCTTCTTGTTTTGTAGCATCTTAAGGCAGGTTCCTTGAAAGATCCTTTGTTGGATGACCATGGAGATTTTGTTAGAATGTGCACAGCCATGAAAAAGATTGGCTTGGATGATGAAGAAAAGCTTGATCTGTTCCGGGTAGTAGCTGGGGTCCTGCACCTTGGGAATATTGATTTTGAGGAAGCTGGCAGCACTTCAGGTTGTTTTTCTTTTGTGTGTGATCTTTTTGTTTTGTTTTAAAAAGAAGTAAAATTCGAAGTTCTGTTATTTAATTGTATATGTACCTTGACTCTGTGCTAGTTTGTTAATCCCCTGCATTTCCAGACTACATTGTGTCACATGATGAAACTTGCAACTGAAGGGTGCTGCATTTTTGGTTATTGTGAGATTTGTTTTTGAATAAATCAGTGATACTGGTGAGGAATAAACTCATTTTATGAAGGATAAGTAACTGACTACTAGGGTCATATTTGGATAAATTTTTGGACTGATGATAGTCTTTTCCAATAAGTGAACAGAATAATCCTCTACTATTTTTAAGGTATTTTGATATTTTTTCTGGTTCACTGATGTAAACTTAGATTAGTTAGTTAGGATAACTGAGTACGTAAAAGCCCATATACATTATTATCGGAAATGAAAACAAGTTAAACTTGATGCACATTGAAAAAGCATTTAAATGCCTTCATGATACAACTTTTCAGCCATATTGTTTCAGTCTCTATGTAAATACCAAGGCTTCCCTGGTGGCTCAGATGGTAAAGAAATCTGCCTGCAATGCAGGAGACCCAGATTCAACCCCTGGGTTGGGCAGATCCCCTGGAGAAAGGAATGGCTGCTCACTCCAGTATTCTTGCCTGGAGAATTCCATGGACAGAGGAGCCTGGTGGGCTACAGTCCATGGTGTTGCAAGGAGTCGGACATGACTGAGCAACTAACTCTTTGTATGATCTTAAGTTTGATCCATGAATGCGGGGGTTGGCTTATGATCAAATCTGACTAGCTGCCTGTTTTTGTTTTGTAAATAAAGTTTTATTAGAATACACAAAGGCATTTATTTATGTCTTATCCATGCCAGCTTTCATGCTGCAGTGGCAGAGTTGGGTAGTTGTGACAAAGACTGCCTGGCCGGCAAAGCCTAAAACCTCATACTTTAGAGGAAAAGATTGTTGATTCCTGCATACATACATTGTTTTAAAAACATCAAAAGCACCATGTAACACAGTGATCAGTAATGTGGGCCTTAGGGTCAGATCCCAGAAGCTTTGTAAACCTTGACTTTTTCACTCATAAAATAATGAAGAGATAATCTCCAAGGGAAGTGTTTTTAAAGTACAGTTACCTTAGCAGTAGTAGGAGGGGGCACAAGAGGAAGGAAGAACATTAAAAAATGAATGTGTCTGCTACGTGTAAGACCCTTCATATATTGTGTTTCATTGTAAACATCATAGTCATAATCTGAACTTAATAAAGATAATGAGATAGAGGATATTATCTCTGTTTTACAGAAGTAGGACCTTTGAGAAGTTTAAGTAGTATGGTCACTAGTGAAGTTGTAGGTATGAGAGCTGGTTCTCCTCACATTTGACTGACTCCGGTGTGTGCGATAACTGCCCCTCATTGCCCTCTGTCACTGAACTTTCTGAGCAGATGGAAGTCGACAGTCTTAATGGCTTTCAGACTGAGTGTCTGTGAGTCTGTGACCGCAGCATCAGATGACAGAGTATGGTATGTAAGAGTACGTTGTCTAGGGCTAATCTGTTCACCGTGTGTTACCTGCCTATGTGATCTGGGGCAGGAACTTAACCTCTCTGAGTCTCGGTTTCCTCACCTGTAAAGTGGGAATAATAAATACCAGGTCCAACCTCATGTCGTAAAGAGGAATAAATGAGTTGAATATTTGTAGAATGATGCAAATACTTATGCCTGCCATGTAGTAATCACTGTGTTTTTAATTCATAAGTAAAATAAAAATAGTGATTAATCCCAGTTTAAAATGAAACAAGCAAAAAGAAAAACCAGGCAATATCAGGTATATACTTAGTATGCATTAAAATTTGTATTAGTTTTTTTTTTGAGGGATTTGAAAATGTAATGAATGTTGGAGTACATTTTCGTTTGCTCTGTAGCATCATTATACCAAGGGAGCATGCAGGAATTCCAAGTATTAATAATATCCAAAAATGTTTAGTTAATGCACACTTTGGAAATATTGCTTGTTTGAAGTGATAGGTGGCATGTTCACACACCTCGTGTTATTACCCTGTGGCGCAGGTGTACACAGAGAATCATGAATGTGGGTCTAGTTAGTTGAAAAGCATTTAATTGTCAAAAGGCACTTAGTAGATATTTACATTGTCTTTTAGTTTTCTTCTCTAACTTCCTTCTGTTGAAGGGAAAATGAGGAGAAAGCAGAGCAGATTGGAATGAGGCAATAAATCAAAAGAATTAATAAACTAAGTCTTTTTTATTTTAATAGCTAAGATTTTATTATATTAATCTTCATCGTTCCTATAATCCTTCCTGTAGATTCAGATGATTTCTTTCTAGTTAGAATTTATTTTTTCCTGTCTCAGAGAGCTCAATTTTGGCATGACCTTGCAATTTGAAAAAGCTCTGGATATTTTGTAATTATTTTATCAGAAAATTTATTCTTTAGTAAATATGGTGACAGCTCCCATTGCTATTTAGAAGTTTGTACTTGATGGAAATGCAAAAAAATACCTATTGGGACTTCATATGTTTTTAAAATTCCACATAACGAAATATATGTTATTATAAGAACAATTGTAAAAAATTGTTCAAAGAAGTTCATTTTTAGAAGGTGTGACATGAAAGCCTTACGTTATTTTATAGTGTTTTTTTTTTTTGCATTTTTGAAACTTTTAATGTTTTAAAAAACTTTTAATTTACTAGCATAAATATTTTATGCTGCTGCTGCTTCTGCTAAGTCGCTTCAGTTGTGTCCAACTCTGTGAGACCCCACAGATGGTAGCCCACCAGGCTCCCCCAAGGTCCCTGGGATTCTCCAGGCAAGAATACCGGAGTGGGTTGTCATTTCCTTCTCCAGTGCATGAAAGTGAAAAGTCAAAGTGAAGTCGCACAGTTGTGTCTGACTCTTAGCGACCTCATGGACTGCAGCCTACCAGGCTCCTCCATTCATGGGATTTTCCAGGCAAACTTTGCAAAATAGTTAAAAAAAGAAGCATTGAAATGAATTGATCAGTTATTGGTGGTAAATTTTTTGAGTTATGTAATTTTAGATCATGTGTATGTGTGTACAAACTAGTAGTAATTTTATTTTCCTGGAATTAAAGGTTTAATATGTCTTCTAAGTATTCCTCTTCCCTTATTGTTTTTTCCCGCTTTATTTAAACAATTTGTATTGAGTTGCACAATAATCACTCTAATCAGTTTTAGAACATTGTCATCACTCCAGAAGGAACTCCATAGCCTTCAGTAGTTACTCCCCAACCCTCCCGAATACCTAGCCTTTAGGCAGCCACTGTTCTACCTTGTCTCTGTCAACTGGGTGCTTCATATAAATGAAATCGAACAATATGGGCTCTTTTGTGACTAGTTTCTTTCACTTAACATAGTGTTTTCAAGGTTCATTCATGTTTAAACATCTGTCAGTACATCATTTCTTTTTTTGCTGACTAGTACTTCATTGCACGGATATATACCACATTTTATCCATTTGTCATTTGAGGAACTTTTAGGTTGCTTCGACCTTTGGCTATTATGAATATTGCTACTGTAAACATTCATGTGCAGGTTTTTGTGTGCATATATATTTTCATTTCTCTGTGTGTATGCCTAGGAGTGGAATTGCAGAGTCATATGGTAATTCTATATTTAACCTTTAGAGGAATTATTGATTTTCAAAGTAACTGAATCGTTGTACATTCTCACCACTCTAGTGCATGCAAAGTGCTGCCTCATTGTGGTTTTTATTTGCATTTTCCTGATGGATCAAGCTGCTGAGCATTTTTTCATGATTTTATTGGCCATTTGTGTATCTTTTTTTGGAGAAATGACTGCTTATATTCTTTACTCATTTATTTGATTGCCTTTTAAAAATTCACTTGTAAGAATTTTTAAGTATATTCTGAATATAAGTTCCTTATCAGATATATAATTTGCAAATATTTTCTCATATTCTGTGATTTGTCTTTTAAATTTTTGATAATGTTCTTTGAAACGTAAAAGGTTTTCACTTTGATGAAATTCAATTTGCACATTATTTTCTTTTGTTGCTTATGGTGCCATATCTAGGAAACCAGCCTAGTCCAAGATCATATGGATTTATGTCTGAATTCTTCTAAGAGAATTGTGTTAACTCTTACCTTGAAGTCTTTGAGTTTATTTCTTTGTATGGTATGAAGTAGGAGTCCAGCTACGTTCTTTTGCCTGTGGACGTCCAGTTGTCCAATGCCATTTGTTTGAAATGCAATTCTTTCCTCAATGAATTGTCTTGACAACCCCTTATTCATATGAGATCTCATAGTCTATTTCCCCTGAGACCAGTCTGTTAAATAGTTTATCTATTTGTCATGATATAATTCTCATATGATTACATGCATTCTTTGTAATTTTGAAATTAGATAGTCTTAAATGAATCATTTATACAGTCCTAAAATATTAATTATTTTATTATTATTAATAAGACAGTAATTATATGTGCTTATTATGCACCAGACGCTCTTCCGAGCAATTCACGTATCCACCCTTACTAGTCTTCATAACAACCTTATTAGATTGATACAGTTACTATCCTTATTATATGGGTGAGGAAACTAAGCATAATAAGTAACTCATTCAAGGTCACACAACTAGTAAATTCTAGAGCCATAACAGCCCGGAGTCTAAAGCACTATTGTATGCTGTCTTTCTATAAGAAGCATTTTGAAACAGCCTCAATAAATAGGAACCTGTAGATATGATGTTCAGAAAAAATAGCCGTGGCCGCCTTACCCTCCTCCTTTGTCCCCGAGTGTCACCAGCACATGCATGTGTGCACACTCACACCTGCCCCTAGACAAATATC
Source organism: Bos taurus (assembly GCF_002263795.3). Lineage (NCBI taxonomy): Eukaryota > Metazoa > Chordata > Mammalia > Artiodactyla > Bovidae > Bos > Bos taurus. Next base: position 15,494,319 of record NC_037336.1, read on the forward strand.
CACACCCACACTGACATCAAGACGTTTACCACTGAAATTACTCCTTAACGTTTTCTGCAGTCATGAGAGTTTTAGTGATAAGGCATTCTGTTACTCCAGAGATTTAATGTATTAACAAGGTTTGTAATCTATCATTAGTATATTTCCCTTGCAGGGTCATGAAAAATGAAACCCTGATAGGTTAAAATTTTGGCGGGCTGAAAGGATTGTGTCATGGGCTGCCCTGAATGAGTTGCCCAGTGACCTTGGCAGTATGAGTGTCTGACAAGGGTGGGGAACGAGGGAGGTGAAATTAAAAGTCACAAATAAGCCTTGTCTTGTTCATAGCTGTGTCAGTGAAGTGTATTTCCTAAGAAATGCCTCTTGAAAATCTCATGTAATGTTTATTAATTGCAAATTAAAATGTGTTTTCGTTAGGTGGTTGTAATCTGAAGAATAAATCTACTCAGTCATTGGAATATTGTGCTGAATTACTGGGTCTGGATCAAGATGATCTTCGTGTAAGTTTAACTACAAGAGTCATGCTGACAACAGCAGGGGGCACCAAAGGAACAGTGATAAAGTAAGTTCCCTGCTCACTGCTCCTTGCAAGTCCTGCCTTGTGAGGGAAAAGCCAGATCCTGTCTCTGTTCCTTGCTGAGTAAGGCAAAGGAGTTTATCAAACCATTTTAATAAATTTAAAAAGTAAGGATAAAAAAAGCCCTTTTAGCTGCACAGAAAATCCTGTAACTTACTTTCAGAAATATTAGCAAGGTATGTTTAGCCTGGTTCTCTGCTAAGCTAATTCCCAATTATTGTTATGATGAAGAAAATCTGTGCCTGCAGTAGCATGGTCCTTCAGAGACATTTCTGGAGGCCACGGGAAGGCTGGTAGAAGCCCCGGATGTGGTACTCTGCTCCATTTCCCCTGTGTGCTAAAGCAGTTCTATGTTTTATGGATGGAGTGTCCACATAAGAGTCCCTTTAGGAAAGGGTTCTTCTGCAAGAAATATAAGTTGGGAAACCACTGTTTAGAAGAGATTGAAGTATTAGTCTGACCTGAATGACTTTTAAGATTTCTTTCGAAGTTTGATAATTCTTTCTGGTGTTCCCAAGGTGCCTCATGCTTTACGACAGCATTTGGCACAGTGTCTGGAGGTTCTTTTGTGTGGCACTCTCTTCATTGGCCCGTGTATGTATCTACAGTGTCTGATGCTGTTATGCCGTGTAGTTAATTAATACTTAGATGAAAGAGTACAGTTGGACAGTTTGGATTTTAAGATCAACTTTTTTTCCTTAAGCAGTGTTAACAAATTACTGAACTTTAAAGTTGTCTGGAATTAAACACAGTTTCTTTTGCATTTAAGAAAGTCACCTGGAAGATTATTCCTCTGAATAAATTTCTTGTGTATTCAGCATGTACCGTGAGGTATAAAATTAAGGTTAAAAAGATGTTTTGAGCCTAATATTCTTTTACTCAATAATAGGTCTTTAATTATAGATAGTTCTCCTGTAGTATTTTACTTGGCCCTATTTATTTGTTTCCATTCACAACTGACATTTTGTAGCTGTTTATTTTCTCCTTCGCGTTGACTGTGCGTGCTCAGCTCTTGGGAACCTGTGTTGTTTCCATAACGTATTACTAGGAAGAATTTCTGTTGACTCGGTCTTCTTTTACAGGGTACCCCTGAAAGTGGAACAGGCAAACAATGCCCGGGATGCCCTGGCAAAGACCGTCTATAGCCATCTTTTTGATCATGTGGTCAACAGAGTGAACCAGTGTTTTCCTTTTGAAACATCATCCTATTTTATTGGAGTCCTGGATATTGCTGGGTTTGGTAAATATAGTTTTGTTTGTGAGTTTGTATCTGTTTGATATTTTTACACTGAGTTTTTCCACACATGATTACAATTTTAAAAGCCTTTTTTCCCTGTAGTACCTTTTACTTAATGTATTTCCAGTTATGTGTCCATACTATCATTTCACTTCATAATATGATTTAAATGTTTCAGGAAAAAAGGAAAGACTTGTGGATTTTGGTCACACTAATGCTTAAAATATTGATTGAAACTACTGTGGGTAGGCATGTCTCAGTACTCTTAAATGAGTAGAGCTGAATAAAGTCCTCAGTGTTGCTGATAAAGAGAATTGACTCATTAAGACCATTGACTCCAGTGTAGAGCTGGGTACAGGTTAACCCAGCACAGAGGCCAAACTCATGACTATATATAAAACTCCATCCTTACCGATAGTTGTCAACAGAGAGCTATGTCCAATTAATTTCTGCCGAATGCGTAAACTATTCAGATAAATATTTGAGAGGAATTGTGGGTGTGTATGACCAGAAATGAAATGAGTCACTCATGTCTGAATGCTTTGTTCGGAATGACCATGTTGTAAAAATCTCGCAGTAAGTCTGACCATTTTTTTATTGAGCTTTATCAGTGCGGGCGTTCCTTCTGTCTGTGCACAAGTGGTGTCCTTTGTAATTTGTTTGCAGTTGCCATGAGAAGATATGAGTGTTTACATTTTTGGGAAGGGCAGAGTTTTGTTTTTGATGTGATATATATTTTGAAATTTACAATAAAGCATTACCTTTTGTTCAGAGCTAGAGAAACACTCATCACTGACTTGAGAATTTCATAGTCTTCAGACATGGGTTTCTTGGTCTGCACCAGTTTGTGCCAGCACATAAATACACAAAGTCATAACATTTTAAAGCTGCAAGGATCTTAGAAATAATGTAATACAACTCCTTAATTTTAGAAATGCATCAGTATCTATAATATTTTTGCTAACTACAATCTCACAGATTATACAGAAAAATATGAAGTGCTTACATTTTAAGTCATTTTCTTCGATTTAGATTGCCTTAACTCCTGTGCCTTAAAAATATGTCACAAGTGACTTATATTTTATATCTTTTACTATATTATATTTATTTAACAAACAACTTTTTGTCAAGCTGAGGTGTTTCTAATACTTAATTTTAGTGCCTATCAAAATTTAAGTCTTGAAATAAGAGCATTTGAGGATTATGAAACAGTTATACATACATTTTAACATACTGTTAAATTAAGCATTGATACAATAAAATTTTATCCTAAGTTAAATTTATTAATGTGAAGTTGATCTGATGATGACTCTTGATTCTGGTTTTATTTTCAGAGTACTTTGAACATAACAGTTTTGAACAATTTTGTATCAACTATTGCAATGAGAAGCTTCAACAATTTTTTAATGAAAGGATTCTGAAGGAGGTAATTGGCGTATAATTTAGATTTAAGAACGGCCCTCTATTTTAAATTTCAGGGTACAGAGATAGACTGTAGTTACCCGGATGGATGGGGTGTGGTGTAAGGTGGCCCAGGGAAGCAGAGAGGCCCTGTGTGGGCTGTGGGGGCACATCCTAAGTGTCAATGTGAGCTGAGCTTAGGGACCAAGCCAAGTAAAAACTCTAAAATAGGCACCTCCTCAGAAGTGAGGGAATCTTGCCTTTTACTAGTGACTTTTACTAGACTTGAAATTCTTCTTGTTTCGTTTCCTGATTGGGCTCTCTCCTCCTCCACTGCCAGTCAGCAGTCTCTCACCCAGTCCTGGGCACCCCTCTCTTCCCCTGGGTCTCTGCTTCTGCCCACTCGTTACCTGCTCACCCTCTCTCTGTATATGGCAGCGGAGCCCCCAGGTTGGGAGAGTCCACGGGCACTGGCCTGGCCTGCCTCCCTAGCCCTGCCAGGTTACACTGTGCGCTGCCAGTGGCCTGTTGGTGTGTTTTGGGCTGGACGCCGTCTCTGGTCGGGTAAGGAACTTCCCGCTCCTACTCATAGTAGGTAACTGTGGACCTGTCCTGCACTTACAGTCTCAGGTCTTAGCAAAGTTCCTTTGTAACACTTGAGAGTGCACAGTAAGTATAGGTAACTTTGAATCAGTAGATTTGTGATTAGTCTCACCATTTTTTACCTTGTATTTTGAATTTTCTGCTGTTTCCTACTAATACTCTTCCCTTTCCTTCCTTTGAGCTGTTTGAGATGTATCTTCCCTGGGTGAAGCAAATAGAGTTAAAGGGAACTCAAAATTACCCCGTTAGTCTAGTCCAGCCCTTTGTTTTACAGATGAAGAAACCACAGTGGTTCAGTGACTTCCGCAGGTCTACACCCACCTTCCTGGCTGCTGGTTCATAGCGCTGTTCCCTTCATATGAGCACTGCTGTTTTCTCAGCTCCCCTCTGAATCTGGACTTGAAATGTGAAATCCTTTCTTTCCTGCTCCCATCCCATTCATCTTTTCCTCCTTTCTTACTATGTTTTTGTCCTTTTGGGTTTCCCAGCACATTCCAACTTTTACACCTCTCCTTATATATTATAGTTAAGCCAGTTCTGGCATAAACAAACAGGTGAAAACAAGTACTTAGCAGTTAAGAGGGTTTCTCTGAAAATGTTTCCTCCGGCTGCCTTAGTCCTTCCATTACTGTGTGAAGTTTCGCATGTATGCTTCTCACATAACCTGCCTTAATTCTTCCCTTCCTACCAGCCCAGCAAGCTTTATCTAGAAACTGCATGAAGAGGAGACAGTCTTGATTTATGTTTATAACAGTTCTTTAAAATAAAAGTGAATTTCAGATTCAGATTGAGTTCAAGTGGACACTGCCTCCTAGAATGACAGAACCTTCTGCTAGTATGTCTCTTAGGAGGAAATATTTAAACATTCAGGGGGAAAAATAAGAAATATACATAACCCTGAGTTCATTGCGTTGCTCACTCATCTGTGATAAAATTCCTGCCTGCCTGCCCTGGTCTTGTCTTGGGTTTGAGTGATTATTAACAGATCCCTGTGTCTGTGCCTGGCTGCCCAGCGTATTTCAGGGAAAGCGTGCTTATCTGTGAGGGAACGTTTCCACATATGTAAATCGTGTGTTATGTTGGCCATTGAAGTTGTGATTTCACCTTGCCTTAGGGGCAAGGATTTTTCTTCCCTAACGTTTTGTAAGACTTCTCAGTTACCCAATCAATTGGTATGAACCTTTTGTACACTGACTAATCAATAAATGTTATGATTATATCTGGCATCAAACTGAGTCTTTCCTCTCACATGGCATCTCCATATCTGTGATTGTGGTTATTTTTTTCTAGGAACAAGAACTCTATCAAAAGGAAGGTTTAGGTGTGAATGAAGTGCATTATGTGGATAATCAGGACTGTATAGGTATGTATTGTTTTTACTCCATTTTGGGGAATTACGGGAAGATATAGTGAATGTTTTTACTAGTCATTCTTCTATGCTCTGTGATTGATACTTCTGATTATGGGACTTGAAACTGTGGTATTCAAGAGAGGTTTTACTTCTCTAGCACTGCTAGGAAATTGTTTTTTCACATGAAGGCACCAAATTCAGCTATACTGGAAGTATTCTGAAAATTTCTTCTGTTTACTGTGATAGGCATTTTCTTTGTTAAACAGTTAACACGTGGCTAAGTTAAGGAGGAAACAAAACTGTTCAAGCAGTGAGGGGATTCCTTACTTGGCGTGAGGAAGCCCGTGGTATAGCAAGGTCCCCGCGGGGTCTGCAGGGGCTTCGCTCAGCGTCTGCCGTTCTTCGTCTCTGTTCTCTGGATGTCGGCTCTACACTCCAGCTGGTGGCAAGTAGGCCTCACAAGTTCAGTGGGTCCCATCAGATAATGCCACGCAGCAGGAGAACAGTCTCTTGCCTGGTCTGTTGTTGGTAGAGAGACCTTGCCCTGTTGTCACCCAGCTGGTGCTCAGGCTGTCTTTTCCTTCCAGCTGATCTCTAAAATCAGCTGTTGGGTAAACCTTGCTGTGAAAGTGGAATTTGGCAATTGAGCCAGTAACTCTTGCTAGATTTGGACAAGAGAGAACAACAGTGGTAAAAACAACAACACAGTCACAATGATAATACTTTATATAACTTCTCAAAGGACTCATATCCTGCCTGGTCCACTTAGCATATCCCTCCACATACCTTGTCCTTTCTCAGATCTTCGTGCCTCTGATGGTGTCATTGGATGTCTTGGCTGGAACGCCTCCCCTTCCGTTTACCTTTCTGCCCACGTCCATGTCCTGCATCTGTCAGAATACTCTCGTTTACAGCTCAGTCAGTGTGCCCCCCTTCACCCCCACTAGCTGCCCAAGGTGCATCTTTCTCTGACCAGTGCAGTTAGAGTCTTCATTTCTCTTCCTGTGCCCTGTAGCCATTATTTATAATTAATTAATTAATTTTTTAATTGAAGGATAATTGCTTTACAGAATTTTGTTGTTTTCTGTCAAACTTCAACACGAATCAGCCATAGGTACACACATATCCCCTTCCTTCTGAGCTTCCCTCCCATCTCCCTCCCCATCCCACCCCTCTAGGTTGATACATAGCCCCTGTTTGAGTTTCTTGAGCCATACAGCAAATTCCCCATGGCTGTCTATTTTACATATGGTAGTGTAAGTTTCCAGGTTACTCTTTCCATACATCTCACCCTCTCCTACCCTCTCCCCATGTCCGTAAGTCTATTCTCTGTCTGTTTCTCCATTGCTGCCCTGTAAATAAATTCTTCAGCCATTTTTCTAGATTCCGTATATGTGCATTAGAATGCAATATTTATCTTTCTCTTTCTGACTTACTTCACTCTGTATAATAGGTTCTAGGTTCATCTACTTCATTAGAACTGACTCAAAGGCGTTCCTTTTTATGGCTGAGTAATATTCCATTGTGTATATGTAGTACAACTTCTTTGTCCACTCATCTGTTGAAGGAAATCGAGGTTGCTTCCGTGTTCTGGCTATTGTAAATAGTGCTGCAGTGAACAATGGGATACATGTGTCTTTTTCAGTTTTGGTTTCCTCAGGGTATATGCCTCGAAGTTGGATTGCAAGGTCATATGGTGGTTTTATCCTAGTTTTTTAAGGAATCTCCATACCTTCTTCCATAGTGTCTGTATCAATTTACATTCCCACCAACAGAGCAAGAACGTTCCACACCCTCTCCAGCATTTATTGTTTCTAGACTTTTTGATGGTGGCCATTCTGACTGGTGTGAGGCGATAATCTCACTGTGGTTTTGATTTGCATTTCTCTAATAATGAGCGATGTTGAGCATCTTTTCATTTGTTTATTAGTCATCTGTATGTCTTCCTTGGACGAATGTGTGTTTAGGTCTTTTCCCACTTTTTGATTGGGTTGTTTGTTTTTTTGATATTGAGTTGTATGAGCTGCTTGTATATTTTGGAAATTAATCCTTTGTGAGTTGTTTCATTTGCTGTTAGTTTCTCCCATTCTGACAGTTGTCTTTTCACCTTGCTTCTAGTTTCCTTTGCTGTGGAAAAGCTTTTAAGTTTAATCAGGTCCCACTTGTTTACTTTTGTTTTTATTTCTGTTACTCTAAGAGGTGGGTCATAGAGGATCTTGCTTTGATTTATGCCATCGAGTGTTCTGCCTATGTTTTCCTCTAAGAGTTTTATAATTTCTGGTCTTACATTTAGGTCTTTAATCCATTTTGAGTTTATCTTTGTGTATGATGTTAGGAAGTGTTCTGACTTCATTCTTTTCATGTAACTGTCCAGTTTTCACAGCACCATTTATCGAAGAGGCTGTCTTTGCTCCACTGTATATTCTTGACTCCTTTGTCAAAAATAAGGTACCCATAGGTGCATGGGTTTATTTCTGGGCTTTCTGTCTTGTTCCATTTGTCTGTATTTCTGTTTTTGTGCCAGTACCACACTGTCTTGATGACTGTAGCTTTGTAGTCAGGAAGATTGAATCCTTCAGCTGAATTCTTCTTTCTCAAGACTGCTTTGGCTATTTGGGATCTTCTGTGTTTCCATATGAACTGTGAAATTTTTTGTTCTAGTTCTGTGAAAAATGCCATTGGTAATTGGATAGGGATCACATTGAATCTGTAGATTGCATTTAGTAGTATAGTCATTTTCACAATATTGATTCTTCCTACCCAGGAACATACAATAGCTCTCCATCTGTTTATGTCATCTTTGATTTCTTTCTTTCATTCAGTTCAGTCGCTCAGTTGTGTCTGACTCTTTGCGACCCCATGAATTGCAGCACACCAGGCCTTCCTGTCCATCACCAACCCCCGGAGTTCACTCATACTCAACATCCATTGAGTCAGTGATGCCATCCAGCCATCTCATCCTCTGTCGTCTCCTTCTCCTCCTGCCCCCAATCCCTCCCAGCATCAGAGTCCCTTCCAATGAGTCAAGACTTCGCATGAGGTGGCCAAAGTACTGGAGTTTCAGCTTCAGCATCATTCCTTCCAAAGAAATCCCAGGGCTGATCTCCTTCAGAATGGACTGGTTGGATCTCCTTGCAGTCCAAGGGACTCTCAAGAGTCTTTTCCAACACCACAGTTCAAAAGCATCAATTCTTCGGTGCTCAGCTTTCTTCACAGTCCAACTCTCACATCCATACATGACCACTGGAAAACACATAGCCTTGACTAGAAGGACCTTTGTTGGCAAAGTAATGTCTCTGCTTTTGAATATACTATCTAGGTTGATCATAACTTTTCTTCCAAGAAGTAAGCGTCTTTTAATTTCATGGCTACAGTCACCATCTGCCGTGATTTTGGAGCCCCAAAAAATAAAATCTGACACTGTTTCCACATCTATTTCCCATGAAATGATGGGACCAGATGCCATCTTCGTTTTCTGAATATTGAGTTTTAAGCCAACTTTTTCACTATCCTCTTTCACCTTCATCAAGAGGCTTTTTAGTTCCTCTTCACTTTCTGCCATAAGGGTGGTGTCATCTGCATATCTGAGGTTATTGATATTTCTCCCGGCAATCTTGATTCCAGCTTGTGCTTCTTCCAGCCCAGCATTTCTCATGATGTACTCTGCATATAAGTTAAATAAGCAGGGTGACAATATACAGCCTTAACATACTCCTTTTCCTATTTGGAACCAGTCTGTTGTTCCATGTCCAGTTCTAACTGTTGCTTCCTGACCTGCATACAGATTTCTCAAGAGGCAGGTCCAGTGGTCTGGTATTCCCATCTCTTTCAGAATTTTCCACAGTTTATTGTGATCTACACAGTCAAAGGCTTTGGCATAGTCAATAAAGCAGAAATAGATGTTTTTCTGGAGCTCTCTTTCTTTTTCGATGATCCTGTGGATGTTGGCAATTTGATCTCTGGTTCCTCTGCCTTTTCTAAAACCAGCTTGAACATCAGGAAGTTCACGGTTCACGTATTGCTGAAGCCTGGCTTGGAGAATTTTGAGCATAACTTTACTAGCATGTGAGATGAGTGCAATTGTGTGGTAGTTTGAGCATTCTTTGGCATTGCCTTTCTTTGGGATTGGAATGAAAACTGACCTTTTCCAGTCCTGTGGCCACTGCTGAGTTTTCCAAATTTGCTGGCATATTGAGTGCAGCACTTTCACAGCATCATCTTTCAGGATTTGAAATAGCTCCACTGGAATACCATCACCTCCACTAGCTTTGTTCGTAGTGATCCTTTCTAAGGCCCACTTGACTTCACATTCCAGGATGTTTGGCTCTAGGTCAGTGATCACACCATCGTGATTATCTGGGTCATGAAGATCTTTTTTGTACAGTTCTTCTGTGTATTCTTGCCATCTCTTCTTAATATCTTCTGCTTCTGTTAGGTCCCTACCATTTCTGTCCTTTATCGAGCCCATCTTTGCATGAAATGTTCCCTTGGTATCTCTAATTTTCTTGAAGACATCTCTAGTCTTTCCCATTCTGTTGTTTTCCTCTATTTCTTTGCATTGATAGCTGAGGAAGGCTTTCTTATCTCTTCTTGCTATTCTTTCGAACTCTGTATTCAGATGCTTATATCTTTCCTTTTCTCATTTGCTTTTTGCTTCTCTTCTTTTCACAGCTATTTGTAAGACCTCCCCAGACAGCCATTTTGCTTTTTGCATTTCTTTTCCATGAGGATGGTCTTGATCCCTGTCTCCTGTACAATGTCACGAACCTCCGTCCATAGTTCATCAGGCACTCTATCTATCAGATCTAGTCCCTTAAATCTATTTCTCACTTCCACTCTATAATCATAAGGGATTTGATTTAGGTCATACCTGAATTGTCTAGTGGTTTTTCCAACTTACTTCAATTTCAGTCTAAATTTGGCAATAAGGAGTTCATGATCTGAGCCACAGTCAGCTCCTGGTCTTGTTTTTTTTGACTGTATAGAGCTTCTCCATCTTTGGCTGCAAAGAAATATAATATAATCAATTTTTTATTAGAAATATAATCAATCTGATTTCAGTGTCGACCATCTGGTGATGTCCACATGTAGAGTCTTCTCTTGTGTTGTTGGAAGAGGGTGTTTGCTATGACCAGTACGTTCTCTTGGCAGAAGTCTATTAGCCTTTGCCCTGCTTAATTCTGTACTCCAAGGCCAAATTTGCCCGTTACTTTAGGTGTTTCTTGACTTCCTACTTTTGCATTCTAGTTCCCTATAATGAAAAGGACATCTTTTTTGGGTGTTAGTTCTAGAAGGTCTTGTAGGTCTTTAAAGAACCGTTCAACTTCAGCTTCTTCAGCATTACTGGTTGAGGCATAGGCTTGGATTACTGTGATATTGAATGGTTTGCCTTGGAAACAAACAGAGATCATTCTGTCATTTTTGAGATTGCATCCAAGTACTGCATTTTGGACTCTTTTGTTGACCATGATGGCTACTCCATTTCTTCTAAGGGATTCCTGCCCACAGTAGTAGATATAATGGTCATCTGAGTTAAATTCACCCGTTCCCGTCCATCTTAGTTTGCTGATTCCTAGAATGCCGATGTTCACTCTTGTCACCTCCTGTTTGACCACTTCCAATTTGCCTTGATTCATGGACCTGACATTCCAGGTTCCTATGCAGTACTGCTCTTTATAGCATCAAACCTTGCTTCTATCACCATCCACAACTAGGTATTGTTTTTGCTTTGGCTCTGTCTCTTCATTCTTTCTGGAGTTATTTCTCCACTGATCTCCAGTAGCATATTGGGCACCTACTGAGCTGGGGAGTTCATCTTTAAGTATCCTATCATTTTGTCTTTTCATACTGTTCATGGGGTTCTCAAGGCAAGAATACTGAAGTGGTTTGCTATTCCCTTCTCCAGTGGACCACATTCTATTAGACATCTCCACCATGACCTGCCCATCTTGGGTGGCCCCACAGGGTATGGCTTAGTTTCACTGAGTTAGACCAGGCTGTGGTCCATGTGGTCAGATTGGCTAGTTGTCTGTGATTGTGGTTTCAGTGCGTCTGCCCTCTGATGCCCTCTCTCAGTGCCTGCCTCTTACTTGGTTTTCTCTTACCTTGGACGTGGGGTATCTCTTCACGGCTGCCCCAGCAAAGTGCAGCTGCTGCTCCTTACCTTCAGCACGGGGTAGCTTCTCCCGGGCTCCGCCCCTGACCTCGGACGTGGTGTAGCTCCTTTCTGCTGCTCTTGTGCGCCGTTGCAGCTGTCTGCGCTTGTAATCTTCTTTATTTTAAGGTCTATTTTATCTTATATGAAGATTTCTACTCCAGCTTTCTTTTGCTTCCTATTTGGGTAGAATATATTTTTCCATCCTCTCACTTTCAGTGCATATGTGTCTTGAGGTCTGAAGTGGGTTTCCTGTAGACAGCATATATGGGTCTTGTTTTTGTATCCATTCAGTTAGTCTGTGTCTTTTGGTTCGAGCATTTAATCTATTTACATTTTAAGTAGTTATTGATGTATATATTCCTGTTGCCATTCTCTTAATTGTTTGGGGTTGACTTTGTAAATCTTTTTCTTCTCTTCTATTTCTTGACTATATAAATCCCTTTAACATTTGTTGTAAAGCCGGTTTGGTGGTACTGAATTCTCTTAACTTTTGCTTGGCTGAAAAAGCTTTTGAATTTTCCAGCAGTTTTGAATGAGATCCTTGCCAGCTACAGTAATCTTGGTGGTAGATTTTTCCCTTTCAGAACTTTAAATATATCCTGCCATTCCCTTCTGGCCTGCAGAGTTTCTGCTGAAAGATCAGCTGTTACGCATATGGGGTTTCCCTTGTATGTCACTTATTGCTTCTCCCTTGCTGCTTTTAATATTCTTTCTTTGTGTTTAGTCTTTGTTAGTTTCATTAGTATGTGTCTTGGTGTGTTTCTCCTTGGGTTTATCCGGTATGGACTCTGTGCCTTTTGGAGTTGATTCACTATTTCTTTTTCCATGTTGGGGAAATTTTCAACTATAATCTCTTAAAATTTTTCTCATACCCCTTTTTTCTCTTCTTCTTTGAATGTTTAATTCAAATGTTGGTGCTTTTGATACTGTCTCCAAGGTCTCTGAGACTATCCTCAGTTCTTTTCATTCTTTTTACTTTAATCTGCTCTTCAGAAGTTATTGCCACCATTTTCCCTTCTAGCTCACTGATTGCTTCTGCTTCAGATATTCTGCTATCGATTATTCCTAGAGTATTTTTATTTTCAGTAAATGTGTTGTTTGTTTCTGTGTGTTTATTCTTCAGTTCTTCTAGATGTTTGTTAATTGATTCCTGCATTTTCTCCATTTTGTTTTCAAGGTTTTTGATCATCTTTACTATCATTATTCTGAATTCTTTTTTAAGTAGTTTGGCTGTTTCCTCTTCATTTATTTGGACTGCTGCATTTCTCATTTGTTCTTTCATTTGTGTAGTATTTCTCTGCTTTTTCATTATTTTTCTTTTAACTTATTGTATTTGAGGTCTGCTTTTTCCAGGCTTCAAGTTTGAATTCTTTCTTCCTTTTGGTTTCTGCCCTCCTAAGTTTGGTCCAGGGGTTTGTGTAAGCTTCCTATAGGGTGAGATTTATGCTGAGGTCTTGTTTGTTTGTTTGTTTCTCCTCTGATGGACAAGGCTAAGTGATATGGTAATGCTGTCTGCTGATGATTGGGTTTGTATTTTTGTTCTGTTTGTTGTTCAGATGGGGCATCCTGCACAGGGCACCACTCGTGGTTGGGTGATGCTGGGCCTTGCAGTCAAGGGGTTTCCTTTGTGTGAGTTCTCACTGTTTGATGCTCCCGTGGACGGAGGAGCCTGGTGGGCTGCAGTCCATGGGGTCTCTAGGAGTCGGACACGACTGAGCAACTTCACTTTCACTTTTCACTTTCATGCATTGGAGAAGGAAACGCAACCCACTCCAGTGTTCTTGCCTGGAGAATCCCAGGGATGGGGGAGCCTGGTGGGCTGCCGTCTATGGGGTCGCACAGAGTTGGGCACAACTGAAGTGACTTAGCAGCAGCAATAGCAGGGTTAGTTCTCTGGTAGTTTAGGGTCTCGGAGTCAGTGTTCCCACTCCAAAGGCTTAGGGCTTGATCTCTGGTCAGGAATGAAGATTCCACAAGTGGTTTGTTATGACATTAAGTGAGATTAAAACAAATATCCAAAAATGAGAAACCAAAGATGAACCCCAGACAAATGGCAGTTATAAAATCAGGCAAATAATAATTTTAAAAAATGGAACATACACATATACATATACACCCATGAGCAAAGACAGAACAGTCCAGGAAAAATAAAGTACAGTAGATTGACCCGGTGAACAAAGGAAATCAAAAATTATATTTACCAGTTAAGAACAAAACTAACTAAAGCAGAAACTGGAAAACAAAACTAACACAAGGTTTCAAGTGGGGAATAAAGCTATGAAAACAAAACCAACAAATGTGTTGAGAGGAAAGGAAGGAAAGAAAAGAAAGAAAGAATAGATATGCAGAGTTAAATCGAGGTAGATGAAGAAGATTTATATATATTAAACATTAACTGCAAGGGGGAAAGAACAGTAGGAAAGGCAAACAAAGGAATAAATGTAGAAAATATATAATAGGTTTAAAAAAATTAAAAATTATAAAAAAGAGAAAAGAAAAAAAGTGAAGAAAAAGAAAAAAAAAAAGGAAAGCTCCACAGAACCGCAGAAATCCAGTGTAGAGGCAGAGGTTTATAACAACAATAAAAAGTGTGACTGAATAAACACATATACATATCCACCCATAAACAAAATCAAAGCATTCCAACAAAAATAAAGTATAATAGACTGACCCGGTGAGCAAAGGAAACCAAAAATTGTATCTACCAGAACAAAACTAACTGAAGCACAAACTGGAAAACAAAACTAAAGCAAGGTGCCAACTGGGGAATAAAACAATGAAAATAACATTAACAAATATGTTGAGATATAAGGAAAGAAAGAATAGATATACAAAGTTAAATAAAGGTAAATAAAGAAGATTTATGTACATTAAGGATTAATTGAAAGGGGAAAAGAACAGTAGGAGAAGCAAAGAGATAAATGTAGGAAAAATAATAGGTTTAAAAAATTAAAAAGTAATATTAAAAAATTAGAAAAAAAAAAAAAAGGAAAACTCCACAAAACTGAAAAAGCCCAGTGTAGAGGCAGAGGTTTATAACAATAATAAAAAATGTAACTGAGGAAAAAAAGAAAAGCTCAAAAGCTTAATTAGGTTTCATAGTGCCAGTAAAATCGACAACTGCAACAGAGGGGGGGCAAGGGGGAAAAAAGAAAAAAAATCCAAAAGAATCTACAGAATAAGTCAAACATAAGAAGAATAAATGTTTTTCTTGGGTCCCTGCTGTCAGAGTCCTCTCCCTCGCTGGAAGTCACAGTCCCCCTCACCTCTCTAGGATGCCCTCCAACACTGTGCTGATCTCTGGACCTGCTGTGGGGGCAGCTCAGATTCTAATCTGGTCCTACTCCTGTGCATTCTTGCTTCCAATGTCTACAGCTGTCAGGACTAGTACATTTTCTTTTGTGGGAGCTCTCAGTGGCCTTTTATATATTCCATAGACACAGAGTCTGCCTAGATGATTGTACGGATTTAATCTGCAGCTTGTACAGCTGGTGGGAAGGTTTTAGGTCTTCTTCCTCAGCCACACTACACCCGGGTTTCAATTGTGGTTTTATTTCCACCTCTGCATGTGGGTCATCCACTGGGGTTTGCTCCTGAGGCTGCCCTGGAGGACTTGGGTTTTCCCCATGAGGGCCAGGTGTGGAGTTGGTGCAGCTGCTTGGGTCTCAGGGGTTCTGGCAGCATCAGGTACTCAGGGGAGTTAGAAGCTAGGGCAGCAGGAAATACAGTGCTCTAAAAGGGTATGGCAACCGGTATTGGCCAATATGCTCCAGTATTCTTGCCTGGAGAGCCCCACTCCCTGACAGAGAAGCCTGGCAGGCCACAGTGTACAGGGTTACAGAGTCCAGACATGACTGAAGTGACCCTGTGCGCATAGATGGAAGACTTTTTTTGCCTGTGGCAGCTCACCAGTGAGAGGTGAGGTGCAGCTGCTTGGCTTGTGGGGACCCTGGTGGCACCAAGTGTGCAGGGACATGGAGTGCCTCCCTGGCAGGAGTTATGGCCCTCTCAGAATCTTTTTTCGAGCTTCTTGTAGCTGGTGATCAGAAGGCCTCTGGCCAGCCTTTGTCTGTAGCTCCGCCCATTCATGCACTTAGAGGGCTCCCTTGCCTGGGGTCCTTCTCTGTTGTTTGGGGTGTCAAGCACATAGAGGGGGCCCCCCTGACTGGGATCCTACTCAGTATATACTTGTGTCGGGCACTTAAAGGGGCTCCCTGGCTGGGGTCCTACTCTGTAGTGCCTTAGGTATTTGATGGGCCAGCCTCTCTGTTGTTCACCTGCTAATGCTGGCGAGTGGAGAGAGAGGCTGTGGTGATGGCTCCATCCCTTATGTGTGACTCAGCAGTATCGCCTTGCTTCCATGGCTGCCTGGCTTTCCTCCACAGGCATTTCCCACCATATTCTCCTCCCTCACATCCCCTTGGCCTGTCTCTCTGCAGTCAACAGCAGCTCTTGCCCTGGGATTGCTCCACAATCCCTAAACTCCAGCTTCCAGCTGCTGCCCCTTCCAGGGGACCTGCATCCCTCTCCAGGGTATGTATGGCTGTGGCAAGGACTGTCTGATTCTCATTCCATTTAGGCTGCCACAGATCAGCTGTTTCACTCTCAGCCTTAAATGTTTCTCCTCTGACTCAGACAATTGCCCAGATGTGGGGATTGGACCCCTGCTTCAGTTCCCCCACCCGCCGAGGGCAGGTACAACCATACTAACACTCCTGTGTTTCCCCCTAGTTCCTTTTTCCTACCGGGTTTTGCGTGGTTCTGTATATTGTTTTCTGCTGGTCAGGTACTCCAGGCCACTCTCAGCTGGTGTTCTGCATGCACTTCTGTGTCTGAAACTATGTTCCTGATGTATCCGTAGAGAGAGATGTACTCGATGTCCACCTACTCCTCTGCCATCTTGTTCCTAATTCCTGTCTTTTAGAGTCTGTCCCATTTAACAGTTCTATCTACTGCATTTAAGCAGCTTACATTTTATAGTTGTTTTGGGCAGGCAGTAAATTCAAAACATATGAATGTAAGGAACATAAATACGTGTTGTTGGTGAAGTTTTGCTGGAAAGCTTTTGAATCCATATCTGTAAGTAGTTTTGAAAACCTACACTTACAAAAGCTTCTGTAGTTTTACTTCATTTTGAATATAGAGGTCATCTGGGAGAGGAAGGTTGCTGGCTCTTTGGCCTCTGTCCTAGCTTACAGCCAGGATGGTTATTACGTTAGTCATTTTTTTTATAGAGTTGTTCTCTAAACTGTGTTGAGTATATGATGTTGCTTTCTAATAAATTGTCAGATGTAAAATAAAATTCATTTACTCTCTGTAGCTTTTGAGAGAAAACAGTGAAATCATGTTACTTTGTTTCTGACCAGCCCTCAAAATTTGTGATCAGTAAGTTTAAAGTGTTGTGTTTTTACCCTGTCATATTTGAATTTTTTGAAATAGATTTAATTGAAGCAAAATTAATGGGAATATTAGATATTTTGGATGAAGAAAATCGCCTTCCCCAGCCAAGTGATCAGCACTTCACATCTGCAGTTCACCAGAAGCACAAAGACCATTTCCGACTCTCTGTGAGTTTGTCATTTCAAAATTGAGGCTCTGGTTGGAAGAGAAACTTTCAGAAAGATGTGCTAGATGTTAGATATTAGATAATTAGACTCTTAAGTTATGTAAGGCTTTGAACAACTATATACATCTTCTATAATTAATCCAGCACTGTGTCTTCTATAGATGACCATTAATTTATATCTGTATATCTTTGCTGCTGCTGGTCTATCCAATCAAGGCCTTTTTGGCTGGATATAAAATACATTTCTCCTATATAAGATGTACAAAAAGATTTATGTACATTTTTTTGTACATTTATGTACTGTTTTTATGTTCTCCCTTCTGGATGAAGTGGCCATCAGTTGCTCTGTTAGGTATTGTGTGAAGTGGATCACTTCCCAGGGGTGTTAGGACCTAGAGTCACATGCAGCCACCTGTCTGCACGTTTGTAAAACCAGCAAAGCTTGTGGCTAAGAGTCTGACTGGTAGAAGCAATTCATTTAATGATCAGTAATTTCATTTGATGCTCTTTCCTTATGAGTTTTGAATGGAAATAGTGCTCAGAAAGGGTCATAGAAGCTGAAGCAACAGAAGAATTAGCTGAAGGGTAAAACAGACACAGAGAGAGACAAAAAGAGACACAGAGAGAAATAAATGAGAAGTACTCTTCCAAAAAGTGTCAGAAGACCTGATTCTCTAGACTGCTGTTGTGTCATAGAGCTGTGCTTGAATCCCTGCCAGTGGTGGTGATCAGTAGGGCCATTCTCCATAAGGCTGGAGTGTGCATCTCAAGGTGTTTTCTTTGTTTAGGTAGCTCTGTGTTCATCATTACACTCAACCTACATCCTCTCACGTAATCCAAACACAACTCTGTCCTTGGACCCAGAATGAGCAGAGTAGCACAGAGAAATGTGGATGTTAATTTCACCCTTGTAGATAGTTGCTACCTCATCTTAGAACAACAAAGACAGGAAGGAAGGAAGATGGAAGAGAAAAGAAAAGCTGTTCAGAGTTGCAGTTGCCTCCTATACTGTTACAGTTTTGAGACTGGGGCATAGTATAACAGTCATTGCTTTGATGGGTCCAGGAGTTGAAGTGAATGAAAGCAGATATTCTTGTTTCCATACATCATAACATAAGCAGGTTGAAGGCATTTACTGAAAAAGCTGATGTAATTATGCTAACCTTCTCTGGAGACTGCATCCCATAGCCACCTGTTTCATTGACTTGCAGTTCTTCTGTGTCCTTAAATAAATCTTGGGATGTGAAGGCTGCCTCTCTTCAGTTCAGTGGAGATAGAAATAAAACAGCGTGGGTCCCCAGGAAAACTTCCGCTAAGATTGAAGACGTGTATCCCGTCCTGTTTATTCACTGCTCTCTATGAGAACCATTCTGGATGCACAGTCACTTTTGCCAAGAGGACTGACTGCTGGTCAACAAATTGTGACCAAGGTTTCTGAGACATAGTGCTCCAAGGACAGCCAACAAAAGCATCAGGAATGGGCTTTGGTCACTTTCCTCAAAACAGAACAAGAGCACAGCAGTAAATTCTAATTTGTATGGTTCACTACTTTTGTTGTGTTTCTTTGAAAATATAAATAATGATAATCATTTATTGAATTGCTTGCCATGTGCCAAGTGCATTCTAAGCATTTTGTTTGAATTACTTTATTTAATCCTCATAATGGCTTCACGGGTGGCTCAGATGGTAAAGAATCTGCCTGCAATGTGGGAGACCTGGGTTCAGTCCCTGGGTTGCAAAGATCCCCTGGAGGAGGGCATGGCAGCCCATTCCAGTGTTCTTGCCTGGAGAATCCCCATGGACAGAGGAGCCTGGCAGCCTACAGTCTGTAGGGTCACAAAGAGTCGGACACGACTGAGTGACTAAGCTCACAGTAATCCTTTGCCCTTGCTCCTGCTTGCTTCCCCATGCTAGAGATGAGGGGACGGGCATGGAGAGGGCAAGCGACCTCCTTTCCTAGAACAGAGAAAAAGTGTTGGATTTGGGCATCAGGCTGGCATCTTGATCCCAGGGCCACCCTCTGACTCGTGCTGTTTGCTGCCACGCAGAGGGGAGGCTCTGTTGTCTGCCAGCTCTCTCACCCAGGAGAAGCCTGGTGAGGTTATGGGGTCTTAGCTTTTTCATTTTTAAATGAGATCGTCTTTCTTAACCTTAGGCTATTTTGTGGGTCAGAGGTGATCTTTTATTTTGGAAACTTTTAGAAATGATACCAATATGAGATATTATAGTGATAGTACAACCAGAAAGTGATTTTGTTTTCTTCAAATAGATTTGGGCTCATTGTGTAAAAGTGTTAGGAGGCATGGCTAAAATCAGTTGGTGAGTCCCTGTGCTGATTTCAGGTGTTTCTGTAGAACAATGCTTTTCAACCTTGGTCACACCTAGGAATCACCTCATGTAAATGGTCTGGTGGTTTAAAAGTGCTCCAGATGACAATTCAGCAGCTACTACTTTAGACATAAACAGTTAACTTTATAAAATGCCTGCTGTGTTTTGCATGTGCTTCTAAATAATGTGGTTTTGTTTTGTTTTGTGTCTTATTCCTTTTTTTTTTTCTTCCTAAGAGATTATGACCAAAAATATTTGCTAGATTTTATTGGTACATGAAGGCTTACTTAAGGAGCAATATGATTGTATAAAGTATGAAAACTCCCTTTTTGATTTTAAGTATTTCACATCCCAGATGTTTTCTAAAGGGAATTATTAACACTGTATATTTTTGATAATTTAATGACTGATGTATGTGTTGATTTTCAGATTCCTAGAAAGTCTAAGCTGGCAGTTCACAGGAACATCCGAGATGACGAAGGCTTCATCGTCCGGCATTTTGCCGGGGCAGTGTGCTATGAAACAGTGAGTAGAACATTTACAGGGAGAAAACCATTCGATGTTAAAGCTGCGCTGTACAATACCATAATGTCTAGCCACATCTGGCTTTTTAAAGTTAAGCAAAATTTAAAATTCAGTCCCTCAGGACCCGGCCACATCTCACGCGCTCGCTGTCCCCGTGGCTGGTGGTGGCTGTATTGGACAGCGCAGATGCAGAGCGTTTCTGTTACCTGAGTGTTCTGTTGGACAGCACCGTGTTAAGGAATATCAGCACAAGATGGACTGAACCATTCCTGTCTGCTTTGCTTTTCAGACGCAGTTTGTGGAAAAAAATAATGACGCCTTACATATGTCTCTTGAGTCCTTAATATGTGAATCCAGGGATAAATTTATCCGGGAATTATTTGAGTCATCCACAAATAACAACAAAGACACCAAACAAAAAGCGGGAAAACTTAGCTTCATCAGTGTGGGAAACAAGTTTAAGGTATTTATGGCAAATGTATTGCTAGAATTTTTTTTTTTTTTACTCTTACTGTATTAAAAAATTGTGTTTTACACTATCCAGTGGATAATGTAGTTCACTCGGAGAAATCCCATGAGTGAGATTCAAAGAGCAGACCCTGAATTGTTGATGTTTGTATACAAAAGAACATAAAGTTGGCATAGTAACGGAACATACAGAAATCTTGTAATTTTATGAACGTGTTCCTTCTTGGTGCTTCACATGTCTGATTGCTTCTCCTAATGTTCTTGCTTCTGCTTACTGTCTGGTTGACCTTCAAACCTTCTCTTTCCCACGTGTTTTCTGTTTCCTTCCTCATTCAGCAGTTTTGTTTTAGCTGGAGTAGTCCAGCTCGAGATGGCTAGAGAGGCCTAGTTGAGTTGAGAGAGGAAAAGCAGGCACTGCCAGGGGCTTCAGGTAAATGATCACCTTCGTGGACTCCTCCTTAATAGAGCGGCTGCCGTGTTAAAGCCTGGCTCAGTTAATGGTTCAGTTTGTAGTTCATTTTTAATGTGTTCTCTCTCATAGTGCATTTTGGGTGTGCATATTACACTAAAATTTGATTAAAGCTTTTAATAACTTCCATAAAAGATAAATACTTGGTGTGGCAAACCCTTCGTATTGTTTAACGCTGAAGAACACTTCATTTGTTTCACTGATTTTGGATCAGGAATTTATTTATTCCTTGAGGTCTGACAGGGAATTGTCACATGATGCATCTAAGAAATGGAACACTCCTGTTTGTTTCTAACTGTTGAGTATTTTGTGTATAAAAAGATAATTTAAAAACTTTGTATCACTTTTAATGAATAAATGATAATGAATAGAAAAAAATAAATAGAATTAATTTCTCTCTTATACATTTCCACAGTCTTGTTCCATTTATAAGAAAACCACATATGCCTTTCATTTTGTGTACTTCAAATATTAAAAAATGATTTAATTAGGAACAGTATTTAATTAAGACTCAGAATACTAGGATACTGATAATGTAAGCTTCCTGAAATCCACTGTGGGCTGAAATGGGCTCTAAATAACTAACTTGATAAAATCATGGTTATAAAACAAAAGCTGAAGCATAGATATAAGAGAAAGCTTGTCACATATTTTTCAGGTAACTGAATAAAAGGTCTTAAACTCTTATTAATTAATTATGAGCTTCTTCTCTTGAGTATTCTTTCTCTTATTTGGATATTCTTAAATTCTTACATAAACATGTGCTGACAGATTGGTTTAAAATAGTACAGTAGTCTGTATGAAATAGAGATCATTTATTAAGTATTTTCCTACATGATATATTAGTATTGCTGACAAGAACACACTTGAAATTTTAGACAGTTTATATAAATACAATAAAAAACATTCTTAAAATTCTTTGGACTAAGGTAGTTTATGTTAAGACTTTAAGTGCTTAAAATTGCTTAAATGCAATAGGATGCATTTTGCACTTCAGACTACTTGAAAACTGTAACTAAAAGCTGTAACATTATTAATAATAAAATTTCAAAGTGTTCTGTTGTGATGCTTTGAAATGAAATAATAGTAATTCTTGTTTTTAAGTATAGTAGAATAGTTTATTAAATTCAAGTTATGTGTGGCAATAAAACAAAACAGGCTAGCATTTACACTACTGAGCATCACTGAGAACCAGAGGCTTTCCAGTGAAATGTGACGTTTTCAGGTTATCGAAACAGAACTCTTTTACTATTAGTGGTTTAGAAAAAGTTTTTCTTTTTAATGAAAATCTTATTCTTTTATTATATACAGGAGCAATTGTATGTTTTAAAATAAAATACAAATAAAGCATGAGTTGCATAAGGCTGTTATGCCTTGTGGTCTTTGACCACTAGTCTTTGGTAATGGACATTCTTCCCTCTTCTCTCAGATACTGTAGTTCACTTTTGCTGCTTCTATTCTTCATTCTCACTTTATCTCCGTTTTTGGGGAGAGTACTGTGCTATGGATTAGGAACCATGGGCTTTGTGGCAGTCATTTTCTTTCCAAATTAGCAGCTCTTACACTTGGTTTTCATTTGTGTGCTGGTCCAGACTGGTTAAGGTTGTCAAAACTGTGGCAACCAGATAAATGGGTGTATTCTTTTAATCTAAATTCATTGTGTTTTTATAACTTAAGCCTATAATGTGTGAAGTGTGCTGGAGTATCGTGCTTAAGAGAATGAACCTTGGTGTTAGGCCTTTGTTAGAATCTTGGTTTTGCCTTTACTAGCTCCATGATCTTGGCAAATAATTTATCTCTCTGGGCCTCAATGCTTTCACCTGTAAAATGAGACTAATATATCCCTAATTAGAGTTGTGCAGATTAAACTAGACAGTACCTGTGAAAAGCTTTGAGCAGTGTTTGACTCATAGAAAGCATTCAGTAAAGTATACCTATTATTATTACTAAATATAGCTATAAGTAGATATGTTAATTTATCTTTTGTTAAGTAGTACAGTAAGCATCCCAGTATAAAATCAATATAACAATTTTACACAATTTACTTTGCAGAGAAGGAAAGGGAATATATGATTTTAACGTCCTGAGCCAGAGTAAATTATAATCACTTAATATTATTTTAAAAAGTAAAGCACAGTAACTACTTATAGTGTCTGTTGTGAATTTTGCTTTGAGAAAATTGTCCTAGCCTTTAAAAATAATTGAAGTGAGAGATTTTAAAACAGTAAAGAGGCTTTCAACAGATAGGCAGGTTGGTTTCATTTATGATAGGTGTTACATAAAACAGTTCTAATATATAGCATGAGTGGATATTTTAAACACACCCTCCTCCTTAATGGAGTGTGACACAAGCTACACCCAGCTGGCCACGTATTCACATACTGCTGCATCGATTCCTTTTTGAATGCATCACACCTGCATTTTCATTTACTTCTTTCATTGCTTGTATCCTTTTTCCTCATTCACCCCACCTCCAAGCATGCATGTATGTTTTCTAGTATTGCTAATTTTCAGTCTTTTAATTACACATGTTCTGTATATTGAAGTTATTGTCCTTGGTGTTATGTATTAGCCATACATTTTTGCATGTTACTCTCTGTTAAAGAGATTGTGTAGAGCTGTTAAATTGTAACATGTTGTAGATGAGCATTATTGCATGTTGAAGAGCTAATTTTTACTTATGGTGTTGTGTACTTTTGCTTTCTGAAATAATGAAATGATTTCTTCTACAGACACAGTTAAATTTGCTTCTGGATAAACTTCGAAGTACAGTGAGTATACTTAAAAAAAAAAAACAGGGTTTTTAAATGATCTTCTTAAACTATTATTAGTAATTATTAAAATAAGCACAGTAAACTTGGAATAATTAAAAATTTATTTAAAAAATTTTCTCATTGAAAGAAAATCAGTTTTTAAAATGGTTATCATTTTGGTTAGGTTTGTTCTGAAGACAAGTCAAATGTATGTGTGCAGTCAAATTGCTATAAACATAAAGAATTCTCTGAATGTTACTAAGATTATCCTGTAACTTCAGGAGAGTGAAAACAATTAGTTATTATAGAGAAGGAAGATGTATTTTTTAGGATTAAAGACAGTGCATGTAATTCATTTTCATTGTACTTCTCTGGTGGTAACATTCAGTGTTACAGGACAGCACGATGTGACAGTGTTGATATGGAAAAAATGGATGTAGAATTTTTATGCCATATAATAGAGGCAGTAGTTCCCCAGAGACTTTTTTAAAAACTGGACATTTTAATTCCCTCTGTTTAAAGAAAATTCACCATAGAAAGAAATTTGATATGTGGCTTATGTTAATGAAGCATGACTTCAGGAGAAGATTATTTTTTAAACAAATCCACAGAACTTAACTAAATACTCTTCATTTTCAAGTGGTCATTTTGAAAAGCCAAATATTTATTCTCTGTGCTATTATTGCTTAATTTATTGTTAGACTTGCTTTTGAAACCATTAAGAAATTCTCTTAAATATCTTCATTGTTTGCAAATATTTATCTCTTAAGGACAAAACTTCTTTGAAAACTAAACCTGATGAGGTATTTTATTTTTATCATCCAAATGTGATGCTACTGTTAAACGATTATATTATAGTTGTGTGTTTTTTTTAAAGGCTTTTCTAAAAAGTATCTAAAAGCATTTGCAGTGAGCATCATTGTTGATATGACTGTTGAGCTTTGCAGGTGTGACTGCTTGGAAGAGAAGCCGTTACTTGGATGTTCAGTGTATCAGCTTCAGTCCCCAGCAGTCTCACTGTGTCCGTGGCAGTGTTCTCTCTGCCTCGTTCAGCGTGATCTGGTCACTGACTCCAAACGAATGCCTTTAAGCTTTTTAAAATACATACCATTTAACAAAACTTTAAGATGTACAGTAGTGCAGCTCAGGGACCTACTGTATGTTTCTAAAGTAGAACGATGAGAAAAGTTGATTTTTTTTTTTTATTACTTTGCCCTAAATTTTAAGAGGCATAATTTTATTTGCTCATCTTGTCATAGGGCAGTTTTCTTATCACAGCAGCATAGCACATAAATACATTTAGATGTGGAGTATAATCACATGTATGCCATCCTATGAAATATATTGTTTAAATATATTGACATATTTTATTATGAAAGACTTCTTTTTACAATAACACAATTTTTGGCACTCAAATATAAAACAGTATTTTTCTAACATTATTACTATATAAACGCTTTACATTGTAAAAGTATGCTAGTTGTTTTAAGTTCTTTAGTGATTATTTTAAGAGAAGCTCATAACTTAATGATAATATGCTCTGAAAGTTGCTAGAATTCTTAGAAAAAGAAGAATGCTGCATGTATTATGTTTTAAAGTACCTTTATTCTTCTAGGGAGCAAGCTTTATTCGCTGTATCAAGCCTAATTTAAAGATGACAAGCCATGACTTTGAAGGAGCTCAAATTCTGTCTCAGCTTCAGTGTTCAGGTATTTCTCTATTTTATAATCTATGTTGGAGTGTATCAAGAGTCTTATTTAGTTCAAATACAATTTAATATATCCAGTGTATTCAAAAAATTCACAACTATCTTGATTATCTTTAAGCACAATAAGACTTTTATATTCCTTTATTTATAAGAAAAGAAAGGTGGACAAATTATTTGAACAGTATTGGTGTATACTATTATTTCACAATAATCTTTTACCTCATTGAAGTATAATTTATAAAAGCTCTTCAACTGTGGAGAATAGTATGAAGATTGTTTTAAAAACTAGGAATAAAACTGTCATATGACCAGCATTCCCACTAGTGGGAGTATACCCTGAGAAAACCATAATTGAAAAAATATTCATATTCCAGTGTTCATAGTAGTTATGTGTGTGTGCTCACTTGTGGCAAACTCCTTGCAACCCCATGGATGGTAGCCCACCAGCCTCCTCTGTCCCTGGAATTTTCCTGGCAAGAATACTGGACTGGGTTGCCATTTTCTATTCCAGGGGATCTTCCTGACCTGGGGATTGAACACATGTCTCTTTTATTAGCAAGTGAGTTCTTTACCACTGTGCCACCTGAGAACTCCACCCCCTGGCCACCCCGCTCCCCGCAGTGTTCATAGCAGTACTCTTTACCATAGCAAGGACATGGAAGCAACCTAGATGTCCATTGACAGATGAATAGATAAAGAAGATGTGGTGCATACATGCAATGGAATACAATTCAGCCATAAAAAAAAGAATGCATTTGAGTCAGTTCTAGTGAGTTGGATGAACCTAGAACCTGTTATACAGAGTGGAGTAAGTCAAAAAGAGAAAAACAAATACATGTTAACACATACATACGGAATCTAGAAAAATGGTATTAATGAACCTATTTGCAGGGAAGGAATGGAGACACAGATACAGAGAACAAGCTTGTGGACACAGCAGGGAAAGGAAAAATTGAGATGAATGGAGAAAGTAGCATTCACATATATACACCACCATGTATAAAATACATAGCTGGTGTAAAGTTACTGTTTAACACAGGGAGCCCATCCTGGCGCTCTGTGATGACCTAGAGAGGTGGGAGGCTCAAGAGGGAGAAGAAGGGGTTGTTGTTCACTTGCTCAGTCATGTCCGACTTTTTGTTACCCCATGGACTGCAGCACACCTGTTCTTACCTATCTCCCAGAGTTTGCTCAAACTCATGTCCATTGAGTTGGTGATGCCATCCAGCCATCTCATCCTCTGTTGCCCTCTTCTCCTCCTGCCTTCAGTCTTTCCCAGCATCAGGGTCTTTTCTAATGAGTCGGCTCTTCACATCAGGTGGCCAAAGTATTGGAACTACAGAATCAGTCCTTCCAATGAATATTCACGGTTGATTTCCTTAGAATGAATTGGTTTGATCACCTTGCTGTCCAAAGGACTCTCAAGAGTTTTCTCCAGCACCACAATTTGAAAGCATCAATTCTTAAGTGCTCAACCTTCTTTATGGTCCAGTTCTCACATCTGTACATGACTACTGGAAAAACCATAGCTTTGACTATATGGACCTTTGTCAGCAAACTGATGTCTGCTTTTTAATATGCTGTCTAGTTTTGTCATAGGTTTTCTTCCAAGGAACAAGCATCTTTAAATTTCATGGCTGCAGTCACCATCTGCAGTGATTTTGCAGTCCAAGAAAATAAACTTTGTCACTGTTTCCATTGTTTCCCCATTTTTTGCCATGAAGTGATGCGACCAGATGCCATGATCTTAGTTTTCTGAATGTTGAGTTTTAAGCCAGCTTTTTCACTTTCCTCTTTCACTTTCATCAAGAGGCTCTTTAGTTCTTTTACACTTTCTGCCATAAGGGTGGTGTCATCTGCATATCTGAGGTTATTGATATATCCCTCGGCAACCTTGCTTCCAGCTTGAGCTTCATCCGGCCTGGCATTTTGAATGATGTACTCTGTGTGTAAGTTAAACAAGCAGGCTGACAATATACAGCCTTGACGTACTCCTTTCCCAATTTTGAACCAGTCTGTTGTTTCATGTCTGAAGGGGATATATGTATAATTATGGCTGATTTGCATTATTGTATGGCAGAAACCAACAGGACATAGTGAAGCAATTTTCCTCCAATTAAAAAATAAAAAATAATTCAGAAAACCAAAAAAACTCTTAAGCTGTGAACCCAGATCTCCTCTGTGGGTGCTCTCTGTGGCTTTCTTTCCATGGCCTTCTCAGTCCCACAGCAGTTCATTCCCCATGTAACTGGGTCAGGTTTTGTTGTCCTCGCTTCTCACTCTACTACTTATTAAAAACAAACAACACAGTGCCCTTGAGAAAGGACAGACACGGCCAGGTGAGGGGTAGAGAGTGATGGTTTAACTAAGTGCAGAAAAGTCCCACGGGAGCCAAGGGAAGTGTGCTTTCAATTTTTTTTTTTTTACAAGTAGTAGAGTGAGAAGCAAGGACACCAAAACCTGACCCAGTCATGTAGGTCAGGGGCCCGGGACTGTTTTCTTTATCCTGTGCCCATCCTCTGTCCTTCTCATACCACCCCTGCCTCTTCCAGGGCACAGCCTTTTCCTTCCTATAGATTCAGGCTTGGGACACTTCCTGAAACTCTCTTGCCAACCGGACTCCATTTCTTGCTCCTCTTGGTGGCAGATGTATTAGAAAGCTGAGGTCGCTTTAGCTATGGAGTGCCTTGTTTATATGGGCTCCTTTCAGAACCCTGTACCTGATATTATATTCTTTGTAATTTATAATTTCGTAGTTATTTCTTAAAGAGCCCTCCCCCAATTATATAAGCTTCAGTTCAGTTCAGTTCAGTTCAGTCACTCAGTCGTATCCGACTCTCTGCGACCCCGTTGACTGCAGCACACCAGGCCTCTGTGTTCACTGCCAACTCCCGGAGCTTACTGAAACTCATGTCCATTGAGTCGGTGATGCTGTCCAAATCTCATCCTTTGTCGTCCCCTTCTCCTGCCTTCAGTCTTTCCTAGCATCAGGGTCTTTTCAAACGAGTCAGTTCTTCGCATCAGGTGGCCAAAATATTGGAGTTTCAGCTTCAGCATCAGTCCTTCCAATGAATATTCAGGACTGAATTCCTTTAGGATGGACTGGTTGGATCTCCTTTCAGTCCAAGGGACTCTCCAACACCACAGTTCAAAAGCATCAGTTCTTCGGCTTTCAGCTGCGTCTACCCCGACCCCTCTCATAAAACCCTAGCTGTCGATGAATGGTTTTCTCCTCATCTGCATGGAGAAGGTGGGCAAGGCAGATTGGCGCTGTTGTAAACTCATGATCGCTAACCTTCAAAGGGTTCTCATACCCACCCACCGAGTTTCCCTGGCCAGCAGGTTTTGTTTCTCCCCAGAGGCCAGTCTGACTCACCCTGCCCCGAGCCTCTGCCAACAAGCAGCCTCACCTGTTTTTACTCAAAAGCTGAACGCCTTACCTGTGTGCCGCCAAATATCTTTGCCTGCATACCTTCCCTCCTGATGGAAAGTAGAAAGTGCCTCTCTTCCTCATTGAGACTGTAGTGTTTTGGATTCATCCCTCCCTGCCTTCTCAGGAACCTTGAGTACTGACGACCTGTACTGAAGCTCTGAGACGGCCTCTCCCTCTGAACCTCTTCTTTCCCTCTCACCAGCATTTCCTTCCCACTCCCGTCCCATCTCTGGCCTTACTTTCTGTTCTCCAGGTTTTGCTTTTCTCTCCAAGAATATTCTCTTCTCGCTTTCTCAGTTTCCTGCCTTCCACTCACTCTTGAGCCCAGGAGAAATCAGCTTTCACCAGGATGATTCTGGGTAGGATCTCTGGTGACTCTCCTGATCCTGAATTAGGCGTTTCTTTGCAGACCTCATCTCAGTGGACTGCAGCAGCGTCAGGCTCCGCTCTGTCCCTGTAACATCGCCTTTCCTTGGCTGCTAAAACAGCGTGTGTCCCTGCTTCTCCTGAATGCTTGGCCATTCCTGCCTGCTGCGCAGGGTCGTCTTCTTCCACCTGGGTGTCTCTTGTTGGACTTGTATCTCTTCTCACTTCCATCAGTGCTGTTTGATATGACTTTCTATGGAGGTGGAAATAATCTGTACCCGTGTTGTGCAGTATGGCAGCCACTAGGTACTTGTGGCTCTTGAGCCCTTGAAATGTGACTAGTATGAGTGAGATACTGAATTTTTAATTGTGCTTAATTAAAAAAATGAGTCACACGTGACAAACCTAGACAGTGTATTGAAAAGCAGAGATGTTATTCTGCCAACTAAGGTCCGTAGAGTCAAGGCTATATGGTCTTCCCATTGGTCACGTATGGTTGTCAGAGCTGGACCGTAAAGAAGGCAGAACACCGAGGAACTGATGCCTTTGAACTGTGGTGCTGGAAAAGACTCCTGAGAATCTCTTGTACAGCAAGGGGATCAAACCAGTCAATCTTAAGAGAAATCAACCCTGGGTACTCCCTGGAAGGATTGATTATTTAATTTCTCCTTTCTCTAATCTGTAAACTCTTGAGGGCAGAAACCGTTCTGACTTGTATGCACGTTCCTGCTTCCTGGCAATGCAAAGCATATACTAAATACACAGACTAGGAAATAAAGATTTATTCTTGACTGATTTTAGCAAATACTAGA
The DNA here is from genome assembly GCF_002263795.3 of Bos taurus. NCBI lineage: Eukaryota > Metazoa > Chordata > Mammalia > Artiodactyla > Bovidae > Bos > Bos taurus. The sequence goes on from NC_037336.1 coordinate 15,524,073, forward strand.
AAGTTAAATATGGCAACCCACTCTAGTATTCTTGCCAGAGAAATCCCATGGACTGAGGAGCCTGATGAGCTGCAGCCCATGGGGTCGCAAGAGTTGGACACAACTTAGTGACCAAACCACCACCACCAGAAAGTTAAATAAATGATGTCTGTTTTATTCCTACATATGTATAGTTGTATTTTTGTAATGTTTTCTTCAAGATCATTTTTGCTTGGAGTCTGCTTATTTTCCTCATTTAAATTTCTCTTTAGGATTTGGTTAGCCTAACATAATATCATTTACTTCCTACTGAGCATCCAATGTCCTGGCCAGTCAAGTGTGTTTAGATTTAGCTCTGTGCACTATGAGATTAGCACAATGTGGGCTCACTAATGCTTTAGCTGGGATTCCTCTTTCAGTAAGCAGTTCATTTTAACAAGATATGTTGGCAGTTTAATAGATGCCACCAATTCATAATGGTTTGATTTTTTTATAATACTAATTGCAGTAAAATGGCTTAGAATTGTATGACTAGGTATTGTAATTGACTAGAATTGTAATTGTATGACTAGGTAATGAGAAAAAGCAAAAACATTTACCAATAACTGGTAGAAATAAAAATAGTTGTGACGCTTTCTAAAATAAAGACATCTAAGATTGGAATGCTCCTTTGCCTTTCCATTTCTATTTTTTTTTCCAATTTAAGGAGAATAATTAATTTAGGACAGCTTTTACTAAAGGGACTGTCTTCTGATCAGCCAACCCCAGAGAAAGTAGGGGAAAGTAAGAGAAGGCAGGTCTTCCTTTAACTTGGGGGCTGTGCTCCCTGCATGGTAGCAGAGAGGGTTCTGAAGATGGCCAGCCGGGACTGCGCCAGGAGGTTCCTCACCAGACTCCCCCGAGGAAAAGCCGGGCATGGGAATCTCTAGAAGGAAGGGTACCTGGTTGGGTGATTTTTACATTTTTAAGCCTCAGAATATCTTTAGAGTAAATTAACTTCAAGTGTGGAGAAAGCAACCACAGACTTAGTAATTTGTTAAGCTCCGTGAAATTCTTAATGAACTCCTGTGAGCCACTTCCTACGTTGTATGCAGTGGTAGGGCAAGCCAAGGGACTCAGACGACGCTCACACTTCTAAGGGTGCTTGTTTATTTGATATACATGGGCAACAATTCTGACAGTACCAATTAAACCTTACTTTTATTTCTCCAGACAGAGCCAGAGCCTCCATCTAGTTCTGGAGATTTCTTTCCATAAGAACAACTGCCTTTGTGTTCCATTATATTAAATGTAATATTATATTTAATTCAGTATTAAACTTTATTTTATGGTAATATATAACATGTTATATATTATAGTAGTATATATAAATTATATATTACATATATTATATAATTATATTGAAAATTATAATAGTTATATATGTTCACTGTAACAAAAATTAATGGTACAGAATAATATACGTAAAAAGAAGTCTCACTTCAAAAAGGTGACCATTTAACTCTGTGCCTTCAACATATTTTTTATACTTGCTAGAGCTCTGCCCTATTATTTTTAATTAATATATCATATTCTGTCATATGATTGTGATATAATTTGATTAGTATTTAAGTTATTTCTGTGTTTTGTTTTACTAGCAATGACCCAGTGAATTTATAGACCTTCTCTATGTGTATCTTTGCCCACATATGTGGCAAGTTGTAGGATAGATTCATAGAAGTGAAAAATCGTCAAAGGAATAACTTACTAGCATTTAATATTAAAAATATAAATACTTGTTCCAAATTGCCATCTGAAACTGTTACACTGGTTTACTCTCCCACTAAGAATGTACATGTGTGTTTTCCTACATTGTCATCATCTCTGACTATTATTGGGGTTTTACCCCTTTGGCAGTCAGATTAAAATTCAATATGATTGCCTAGAGAGACACTCTTTCCAGTGAGATTATTTTAAAATAAAAACCTACCCATTTAAGAATACTTTATAATTTTATTTTGCTAATTAAATTTTTGACCAGAAATTTATTTTGCTTATAAGGAGTGAGGTACAGATCTTATGTTATTTTTGTTTTCCTTTTGTCTAACCATTTGTCCTAACACTTTTTATTAAATAGTCTTATTTTCTTCATCGATTTAAATAGTCCTGTAGACTGAAATCCAGGTCTTTTTATAAACAAAAGTCCTGGTATTATCAATAGTTGACCCTTTTCTTATGCTGTTCCTGCCATGAAAAGCTCACACTGACTCAAGGCTCAAATTAGTCATTTACTAAAGTTATACTGAATGTCGATAGTCATCCTGTAGACTTTTTACCCCGGTAGACTAAACTAGCTCCTTTGAGAGGTGAGTGAAATGGGGGTCTTTAGAGTGACATAGTCTTCTGTCTTCTCCATTTGCTTTAAGCGCTGGTGAGAACCAGGAAATATGTTTGACTTTGTCTTGGAAACTCTTAATCTTACTCCAGAAGTAATCTCAGAACTTGGAAAATAGCCAAATGCAGGTCTTTGCCTTGTATACTGTGACACAGAGGTTTCCAGCAGAAAAAATAGATACAAACTACATTTGAATTTTCAAGAGACCAGTAGTTTATCTCTAGAAAATATAGTCAAGCTAGTTTTGCTTTATTTTCATTTTCTTGCAACTTATTTTATTTCTAATATTATGCCTTTCACACAGGGACACAATGAACATCACTTGTAGATATCTTCATTTATTTCTGTTGGAGAAATCTGTGTCTTCACTAAAATAGAAAATATGCATGTGTTTAAGTTTGACAGATTCTATAGCACTGCTCTCAAAATCCCGAAGCATCTTTTATTTCCAGAAATAGTGTATTAAAAAGTAATTTTCCCCCACAGTCTTAGCAGCACTAAATATTATCAACATTGAATATATTAAAAAAAGCTAGAGATGAAATTTGGTTGCAGTAGTTTTTAGGTGATGGATAAGTTGGGAACATAAGCATGATGTAAGTATGATATTTTCTATGTAATATTTCATTGCAGATAATTTCTGTAAATTACCACTTTTAATTTGTAAAATTCTTTGATCATTTGCAGATTACCTTTGGACTTCTGTATGGTGATTGGCAGTAAAACTTGTGTTTGTTTATGAATCTAGGTATGGTGTCTGTCTTGGACTTGATGCAAGGTGGTTTCCCATCACGAGCTTCATTTCACGAACTCTACAACATGTATAAAAAGTATATGCCAGATAAACTTGCAAGATTAGATCCAAGACTATTTTGTAAGGTACAAATACTACCTAAATTGAGATTTATTAGCTATAAACTCATTGTTATTAATCCCTAATTGGCACTTAACTTTTATTTTTCAGGCTCTTTTTAAAGCTTTGGGCTTAAATGAAGTTGACTACAAGTTTGGGTTAACTAAAGTATTTTTTAGACCTGGCAAGGTAAATGCATTTTTATTTTAAACTGTAACATAATTAGTATGGACAGTTGGAGTCAGTGAATATTTTAAGTGTTCAGTGATTTATATTATTCTTAAATTAGATAATCACTTAGAGCATGCATATATATATGGGACACACACACACAAAATTTTCCCACTGGTGAGAAGTTTCCAATGTATAGCACTCTATAGAGTTTTTGGTTTTTTCCCTCTAGCTTTGGAGGTATTGGAATCAGAGGATTGTTTAGTTGAATTTTTACTTAAAATAAGGGTTAACCAGGAATACTTCTATTTTAAACAAGTTGAAAGGTTTTCTAAAACATTGATTCGGTCTTCAGTAATTAAAAGTTTCACAGTACTTTTGAGTGTTCATTGTGAGAACGAGATCTGTTAGAGCATGATAGATGTATTGCATGTAGAAAATTAGACTGGAGTCTGTGCTGACGTCTGTCAAATCATAGAAGGGATGGCTGTGTGCATACTTTTGTACTAATACAGTTTTCTTAGGCTACCCATAGTTTTAGTATTTATAGATTCTTGCGCTGGTCTTGTACTATGATACAAAATTGAGTTATGGAAGATTTCATGACTAAATACATATGAGGCTGTTCATAGTATTTTCACCACTCTTGACTTCTTTAATATTGATTGAATATTGCTTTCTCATAATTTTAAACACAAGTATTATTATGTAATAGACAACTATACTTGTTTGACTTAGCAAAATCATTCGTAAATATCTCTAGTGCCTTGAAGGCTAAATTAATCAGATAAATAAATCTGACTTCACATTTTGAGGCATGAGATGAAATCTGTGTAATGCATTACCAATGTATGCCCTTTCCTATGAATATTTTTACTGCAGAAAACCTGTATCATCTCTTATCATAAATGGAAGCAAGTTAAAAGAAAATGAATATATAAGTATTCATAGTTGGCTTAGCTGTAGTCATGCATATTTATCAGAAACTCAACATTTCTTATTTCGGATCTATAATAACTATTTTAGGGATTTATGGCTTGATAGAGAAAGCACTTGGTTTTATCTGCCTCCAGAAAAATTAATCAGTCAGAAGGACACAGTGCAGGCACAGGGCAAATTTTCAAAGATCTTTAATCTCTGTTACCTTTAATTTTGATTATAAGAAGCTGTTATTTTGATAGGTGTGTGACATCCTCAATATATTGTAGTGGGATATTCGGTAAAGGATAGAAATCAATATGTAGTTTGGTGGTAAATTGTGGAAATAATGCATTTTGTGATTTAATAACCTAATAGATGTTTTATTTGTGTTGTCTGTTTCTTAGTAGCAGTTTCTTCTTTCTGATCAAAAGAAGGATGAGGTTGGGAGAGACACGGTAGTTTTGGTGGTACCCAATTTTATAGAGCTGACCTTTGCTTGTACAGTTATCTGGGAATATGGATTTGCCAGTTCAGAGATATGCTAAACTTTTTTTCATTCTTCTCGCCATAAAACCTTTTTGCCCATCATCTATAATGGTCATTTAAGATTTTTTTTTTCCTACTTTTTATTATTGAATCTTCTAACTAGCAATGAGTAACTCACCCTCCCCGTAACCTCTACAAAACGAGTCCTGGAGGAAGGAAGAGAAAGGCAGCAAAATTCAGTCACGTGTGTCTGGGTTTGCTGTGAAACTCCACTGAGACGTGTCTGTGTAACGGGCTTGTGACCCCATACAGAAAGCTAGATTTTGATTTGTGTTATTTTGTATCTCGCTGTGTGTTTAAGCACATCTGTCTTTTGATATTATTAGTCAATTATTTGATTTCCCAGTTTGCAGAATTTGATCAGATTATGAAGTCTGACCCTGACCACTTAGCACAGCTGGTGAAGAGGGTCAACCACTGGCTAATCTGCAGTCGCTGGAAGAAGGTCCAGTGGTGCTCGCTGTCCGTCATCAAATGTAGGTGTTTTCTTCCACTCTCAGACCTGGAATTATGTTGGAAACGCGTTGGCTTGTGGAGTGTTATTAATTTGTCTCAGTGGTGAGAGCTAGGCCACAGGGACTCTGTCACTTACTCACACTATGTCCCTGGTTCCTCACGTAACATCTTACATGTAGTATGTGATAAATTAGTACTTGTGGACTTCCTCAGCATCTTGAGTGTATGATACTTAGCTTCTTGAATCATATGTATTATAATTAATTTCATCTTGTTCTAAAAATTCAATCTCACTATTTTGACTCCTTCCCTCTCTCCCCTACTCTCTCTCCCTTGCTCCCCTCTCCCCTCACCATACCCCAGTCTCTGGGACTTAAACCAGAACTTTTCTTTCCACCCACATGGCGTCACCAGAACACACACTGAAAATTTCACAGTTGTATTGTCTCTTCTTTCTTGTCCCTGAAATCATGCCGGTCACCAAACTCTTTTGATTCCCCCTCCAAACACTGCACATCTTTTCTCCTTGTTGCCACTCTCTTCGTGGAACCCCTCTCCCCAGCTTGCAAAGTGACTTCAGCGGCTCCCAAACTGGTTTTCCTGGCTTCCCAGGTGTATCTTCCCAGAGTCTCTAATTAAAAGGCTTTGATTATATCTTTTCTGTAATACACGGCAAAGTCTAAAGTCTTAGAATGTTATAGCAACTACTTATCTCTGACCTAAAACAAGGATGAGGGACAGAATAATTGTGGGTTACCTGATGGTGGTGGTCTATGCAAAACCTTTAGTTATAGGGAGTACTGTCAGTAACTTGATTAAAATTTTAAACCCCTGCCCAACTCTCCACCTTACCTGGAACAGTGCTAGAGGCACAGGAAAAGGATTCAGTACATTTCCACTTACTAATAAAAAAAAAATTCCTTTGACCTAATGAGAAGGAACCATGTAAGCAACATACAACCATGAGGTCTTGTTAGTCAACTGTAATATAAATAAAACTATAATAAAACAAGATAACAGAAGCTCTTTCCCCATGACTTTCCAACTGAAATATGATCATACTTTTCACTATAGTTAAATGCTTTCAGCTTTAAACATTGTATTATGATGGAAAACATATTTTATTAACATTATTTCTACTATACTATTTGTGGACTATATTGTGCAGTGGTCAAGTCAGTAAGTAGACAGAATCGTTGCAGGATGTTAATGGGGAATGTCTCCAGGTCAAATTAGTCTAGGATATTCTGACTGACTGAAGTTAAGTAGAGTCCTTTGTGGTAGGATCCTTAGAGGCCACACTCAGTATGTTCATTGTGAATCTTCAGAAGGAGGTGTAGCAGATAGCTTTTCCTGAGTTACATTTGACAGGTGAATCCTTTTTTCAAGACACACCTGTTGGACTTCTGTGGTGATACAGTGGTTAAGAATCTGCCTGCCAATGCAGGGGACACGGGTTCAGTCCCTGGTCTGGGAAGATCCCACATGCATGGAGCAGCTCAGCCTGTGTGCCAGAACTACTGAGTCTGCACTCCGGAGTCCCCTGCAGCTACCGAAGCCCATGCAGCTAGATCCTGTGCCCCACTACCCTGTTGAGAAGCCACTACAGTGAAGAGTAGCCCCAGCTTGCTGCAACTAGAGAGCTCACATGCAGCAATGAAAAAAAAGTGCACCTGATAAAAAAGAAAAAGACACACGTTTTAACATTTCCTAAGCCAGTATTGCATAGGGCAGTTTGGGACACATTAGTGTAGTGTAACAAGGAAATAGCATATTTAAACTGTACACTTAGTCATATAGTTGATACACTTTTTGTTTTAAGAAGTTTAAGGAACTAAAGGAATGTGCCAATTTTGATGTTTGGTATAATACGTTCATCAAGATTTTTATGTTTCTTGAGGATTGCTTTGTGGAAATGAGTGGTTTTTAGAAATACTGTAAATCTAATTTAAGCTAAATAATTTTCTATCATTATATTTTCCTCTTACACATAGTGAAAAACAAAATAAAATATCGAGCTGAAGCCTGCATTAAAATGCAGAAAACTATTCGAATGTGGCTTTGCAAAAGGAGACACAAACCTCGGTAAGATGAATAGAGTCTAAAGAATCCAAGATACCTGTTTATCCTAATATAAAATGGCTATAAGGTCAAAATGAAGAGCAGTTTGCATACTCAGAGTTTTCTTTTTCCTCGTGTTCTTTGTAAAAAGATGTTAGTCTGTTACTTATTGGATGTTAATTAATTTCTTCATTCATTCATTACTTGCCTCATTCTGTAAAAGGATTTGAAATAGCATAGATTCAGTTCAGTTCAGTTCAGTTGCTCAGTTGTGTCTGACTCTGTGACCCCATGAACCGCAGCACGCCAGGCCTCCCTGTCCATCACCAACTCCCTGCGTTTATCCAAACTCATGTCCATTGAGTCAGTGATGCCATTCAACCATCTCATTCTCTGTCATCCCCTTCTCCTCCTGCCCTCAATCTTCCCCAGCATCAGGGTCTTTTCCAAGGAGTCAGCTCTTAGCATCAGGAGGCCAAAATATTGGAGTTTCAGCTTCAGCATCAGTCCTTCCAGTGAACACCCAGGACTGATCTTTAGGATGGACTGGTTGGATATCCTTGCAGTCCAAGGGACTCTCAAGAGTCTTCTCCAACACCACAGTTCAAAAGCATCAATTCTTCAACGCTCAGCTTTCTCTATAGTCCAACTCTTATATCCATACATGACTACTGGAAAAATCATAGCCTTGACTAGATGGACCTTTGTTGGCAAAGCGATGTCTCTGCTTTTTAATATGCCGTCTAGGTTGGTCATAACTTTCCTTCCAAGGAGTAAATATCTTTTAATTTCATGGCTGCAATCACCATCTGCAGTGATTTTGGAGCCCCCCAAAATAAAGTCAGCCACTGTTTCCACTGTTTCCCCATCTACTTGTCATGAAGTGATGGGACCAGATGCCATGATCTTAGTTTTCTCAATGTTGAGCTTTAAGCCAACTTTTCACTCTGCTCTTTCACTTTCATCAAGAGGCTTTTTAGTTCTTCACTTTCTGCCATATGGGTTAGATTAGAGAAATGTAAACAGTATAAGAGATTGAAAGGAGCTGTTTTATACTGATTATTTTAGTGACTTGAGTTTATTACTAAATGTCAAATTGACATTGTTTTTAAAAACATCTCATTAATGTTTTGACCATAATTTTCAAGATTTTCTGTAGGAATTATACTGTGTCACTGTAAATTTAGCCTTTATTTCTTATTTGATTCTTTTATTATTAGAAATTTTAAACGTGGAAGTCTGAATAACTGTTCATCTATAACACATTTTCAAAGCAATTAGTCTTTAAAGTTTTTCTTTAAATTTTTAAAATTTAAAGAATTTTAATTCTCAAATTCTTCAGTGTAAGTATAGAAGTCTTAAATCTTACTGACAGATATTAATGTCATTCACATCCATATTTGATGATTTCTTTTACCCTCAACAAGAGACCTTAAAAAAAAGAACAATATTGCATAACATGAAAACAGAAGTATTCTATTTAGTCATATTTTTAGCATTTAATTAAAATGAAAAATCTATTTCTATGATTAAATGGTAGAATTAAACTGATAAAGTATTATCTTTGCAGCATTGATGGCCTGGTCAAGGTGGGCACACTGAAAAAACGGCTCGATAAATTTAATGAAGTAGTAAGTGCATTGAAAGATGGAAAAGCAGAGATGAATAAACAGGTCAAGGACCTTGAAATTTCTATTGATGCTTTAATGGCCAAAATTAAGGTATGTAGTTTTAACCCAAATGACTTTTGACTTTTAAAAACAGTTTAAGTCTTTTTGTTACTATATTGAAATTTTATAGAAAAATGTCCTTTTTTAAAAAAAATACAGACTGTTACATGTGTTGAGTCTCAGTGATAAGTGATAGTCATATTATTTTCTCTACTCTGTGTTTGAAATTTTTCATAGCAAAAAAATTAAAATGAAGACAATTTTTGTGCAGTTCATTTGTTGCTAGGAAAGATTTTTCCAAAATATTAACTAAAATATTATACTCTTTTGGTAAGCTTTTGCAAAATCATTACTGAGAGAAAATTAATGCAAATTATTTTGTTTCATGCTTTTCTACTTTCAGAAACTAATTTTTAAATTTTAAAAGTAATGTAATATTATCAAAAATTTGGAGAAAATCTCCTCCACATCTTTACCCCTCACACTAACACATTCAGCTATATACTATTACATATTCCTCTCAATCTTATTTTATATGCACATATTTTTGCATCGTTCTTATAAGGTACATTTTATTTCACATTCCTATCATTATGTTATTGCCTCATCCCTATTATTAAATTATTTTCATAAAGGTTATATCATAAATTACTTAACTATTAATTGAAATAACTATTTTCTCCCATATTTTGTAAGAAAAAACAAGAGGGCCTCTTTGGTTTTGATTTTTGTTTGATTACTAGTGGGATTGAAAATTTTTTCTTTGTGCTTGTTTGTTGATTATGTTCTGTTTAGTCATATCTTTTTCTATTATATTTTAGGGCCTCAGTGTTTTTCTCATTGACTTTCATAATTCATTGCAGTTATGTGAGAGATAATATCTTAAAGTGAGGCTTTTAGATACTTTCTACAGATAATGATAAATCTTGGAGTAAGAATGGAGAAAAGTCAAGACAAAACTGAAAATGCTTTGGATAGCTATTTGGGTAGCCTTAAAATCAGATAGATCTGATTTTACAGATCTGTCCAGAGCCACCCCTGTTTATGCAGTATTAATCAATTAAAATCAACCCAGCCACATTTAAGAATATCATCCAACAATTTTGGGTATAATGATAATTCCTTAAATATTCCTGAGGTATTATTTGATCATTAATATTAAAGGGTAGTAAATTCTGACAAAATTAATCATTTCTTAAAAAATAAACTCTTAACTACAGTATATTAGTTTGTCCACAGTACACTCTTAAGATACTTGATTGATAGGAAGTAGACTCAAATTTTGTTCATAGAGATAACTTAAATTTTTTAATATTATTTAATATTTAAGGAATATAAAAAGATAATGGGCCTACTGCTAACCAGCTTTTTCAGTTTTGCTGTGTATGTGTATGTTGGTTTGTTTTTTTTAATTGTGGTAAAACACATACCATTAAACTTACCACCTTAACCATTTTTTAAATGTACAGTTCAGTGGTGTTTAGTGTGTTCAAATTGTTGTACAACAGAAGATATAACTTTTTAAGTGCACGTCCATTGTATTGTTTCTTTAAGTCCACGATGATGACAAGGGAACAAATACAGAAAGAATATGATGCTCTAGTTAAAAGCTCAGAGGTCCTTCTCAGCGCATTACAGAAAAAAAAGCAGCAGGAAGAAGAAGCGGAAAGGCTGAGGCGCATTCAAGAAGAAATGGAAAAAGAAAGAAAAAGACGTGAAGAAGATGAGCAGCGTCGAAGAAAGGAGGAGGAGGAAAGGCGGATGTAAGGCGTTTATGTTGTTGCCTTGGATTAGAAACTGACACCATACCGAACTCGGAAGTGTTGATGGTGGTTAATGAATATTCTTATCTGTAAAAGTGATATTCCTATATTTAAATACTGATTTTAGAAGAAGTTTGAAAATGGAGAAAGTAAGCTCACTTTACAATAACATAAAATGATTTTAACTCTAATCTGAATTTTGGTTAAACTCACACCTGAGGGTTTCTTAACTTCTTTTTGAAACAGACTTTCATATTATTTTATGATCTAGGAAGAAAGTACTTCTCAGCAGTTTTAAAACTGGTAAAATTTTGGAAGTTTGCCATAGTAGGACAGACAGAAGGAATATGAGTTGTCTAATTGGAGAGGCAGTGTGTTCAAGACCTTACAAATAGGCTTGGTAACCAAGTTAATCCAGAGATGTTAAAGGTTATGGAATATAATTATATTTCTTTTGTTTCTAAAGAGCTGCTATCAAAGTTATATTTTATTTTTCAAAAAATAAGTTAATAATGTAATAGCCAGGAGGTTAATTTGATTTCCCATTTTGTAACATTTATTTATTAACAGTTAAACTTTCTTCTGAAGAGTTCCTTATTTTCTGTTAATTTTTGAAGAGTTTTCTAATTTTTTTCTTTTTTTTTAGGAAACTTGAGATGGAAGCAAAGAGAAAACAAGAAGAAGAAGAAAGAAAGAAAAGGGAAGATGATGAAAAACGTATTCAGGTCTGTACTCTCTAGGCAGTCAGATTGAATTCTTATTAAATAGAATCTGCAAAACTGTAAAACAAGATCTTCATTTACTAGATAAATTGTCTTTGATTTATCCTAGAGAGCAAAGGCAGTTTCAGATGGGAAGGGACTTTGGAGCTAGGGAAGTGAGTTCAAATCCAGCCTCTCTGACAGCAATTGTGATATTGCAGGAGTTACAGTGAGTGACTGTGGGCCACAGTTTTCTTTCTGGGATGGAGATAAATAATAATTGTGAGCATTAAATGAGGTAATACCTATTAAAGCATTTAGAACAGTGCCTTGTTTAGTAAGTATTAGTTTGTTATTATTCAGAGGGGGAAAGTCAGATCAGCATTCAGTCACAACATAATTATCTCATATTTTAAAATGTTATTTTATAACTTTGTAGATGCTAATATTAATAGGATTAAGATTTTCTCTCTACCTCCACCATCTTTTTTTTTTTTTTTTAATCCATGTCTGAGAATAATTAATCCTATTTTGAGTATCTGTCTGTCTTGGCTTTCTGATTTATCCTGAACACAACCAAGACTTTAAATTCCTGAAATCTGCAGTGTAGGTGTTAGTATTCAGGTCACACCAAGGCTACTGATGTAATGTTTGGGAGACTCATATTCTAGTGATAGAATGGCGGATTCTTGGTTTGGGCATGAGGAAACATTAATCATAATATAGAAGGGGAGAAGATGGGATTTTTCTGGTTAAAGAGTATGTATTTCTTAGTTTAAAAAAAAAAATGAAAAGAAAAACGTGTATGGAGCAAGTGTGCAAAGTGAGGGGGATGAGCAGGTAAACAAGCGGAGATGCCCGGCGTCAAGGCCTTCTGTGCCGGCAGGCAGAGGTGGAGGCGCAGCTGGCCCGGCAGCGGGAGGAGGAGTCCCAGCAGCAGGCAGTTCTGGAGCAGGAGCGCCGGGACCGAGAGCTGGCGCTACGTATCGCCCGGAGCGAGGCCGAGCTCATCATCGACGAGGCACAGGCCGACCCTGCGGCGCTGCGCAGGTACCGCGTGTGGGCCGGGGGCGGGGCGGGGCACGCAGGTGGGCGGGGCACAGGTGGGCGGGGCACAGATGGGCGGGGTGGGGCGCTCGGATGGGCGGGGCGATGCCGCCTGGGCAAGGGCGCTGCTGCTTTTACTCACCTGCTGCCTTGCCTCTCCTTCCACGGAGAGGGAAGTAGGGGGAAAATAACGTTGCTTAGGTCCTGGTATATTTGCCACTTAAAAATTTATTTGTATTTACTTTTACCCTTAAGTCAGTGAAACTGTTGATTTCATCAAGCTGTGTTGAAAATTAAAACTGCTATTTCAGTTCATAACTACTTAAAGGAAACATCTTGGTTTACTCTGAAACTATCAAAAGAATATTGTATAAAGGGTAGACAGTTTTTAAATATCTGCCACTAGATACTGGCATAAAAATGGTGAATATGTTATAATCCAGCTTAATATATTTGAGGCTGGAATGTATTGCAAATTTTTCAAATGTATCACGTACCCTAACCCCTGAGAAATTTTACACATACACATACCTTTCCCCATTGTGATTTAGAATAAATAAGATTTACCTTTCCAAGAAGGCAGATTAATCACATGGAAATAACTTTGCTCCTCAGGTCTGAATTATCTCTAAATAGTATGGAGTGTGGAGGTGTCAGGTCAGTTTATTTCTCTTCCTTGGTTCTTGTCTCCTTGCAACAAAATTTTGGAGCAATGGACCAAAAAGCATTAAACAACAGACAAGTTACAGCTCATTTCAGCTTAAGCAGACAGATCTTTTATTAGTCGGACACTCCCAAAGGAGGGCTCCTCACCCTTCCTATCCCCTCCTCTTGGCTTCCCTCTTTTATTCTTCTAGTCTCCTTTCTGTTATGCCTGGTTCAAAGTAGGGCTGTACCCTCCACCAGTCAATGAAAGGGAATGCAAATAGGCATACCCTCAAGGCCGATTGACAATCTCAAGTTATATAACAGCAGACTGTGTTGCTTATGTCTTCGTATAATTCAGTCTGTTATAATTAGATTAGATGTAGAAAAATCATCAGCCCTTACTGGGCTCCTCATGGCCAAAGGTTACTTGGAGAAGTCTCTTTGTATCCACTGTGTTAGTAGGGTGCCTGTGCAGGAGGTGCAAAGTCTCTGTGGTTATCTTGTAGCATCTGTGAGCTCTCCTAGGTGTGTCTGGGATGGAGTTTAGAAATCAGATTGCATCCTTTTCAGCCAGGCCTCCCCTTGCTGCTCATGTCTAACTTCCTACTGAACAGAGGAATACAGAAGTTCTTGGTAAAAGTTGAAGGAAGGTTTTACTATAACAGATTCATTTTTAAAAATATAGAATGTACAAACATTAGTTATTATTATTTATTTGTAAAAACAAAACTCAGATGTGGAATTCCTTTATGCATAAGTACCTATGTTGTATATATATGGGGGCCTGTGTGTAACCATACTTTTCAGAATGTCCAAGTGCTGTTTATAACAAAATAATTAAAATACAACCACTAGATGTTGCTATTTCCTTGTGAAAGGTAGAAAATTTGGTCCACATTGGAACGTGGCAATTAGATTTTATTTAGCTGAAAACAAAGACAGGTAAGGAAAAGGGTATGTTAAGTTGCCTTTGCACGTTTTGTAGTGAATGATTATATTGGGGAACTCTGGAGCTTGAATTGTACATGAAAGTTATATTTAAATTGAATAGGCCTGTGTGTTATTATAATTTTTGAGCTCATTGGTTTGGAGCCACTCTTTGAGCTCTTAATTACTAACATTCTTACTATAGTTAAAGTGAGTTTGCTTGATACTGGCTTTTTAACTGCAGGTTCAGCCCAGCTGCTGTTCAGTTCCTTCCACGTGCCTCTTGGTGATGTGTCTGGAGCCTTTGTGGATAACCAGCTAGTGGGCTAGGCTGGGTTCCCAGTGAGCCAAGGCTGGCCATGATGTGTGTGAGGCAGTTCCACACTTGACACAGCTGACATTATGAAGGCTGATGCTCTTTAGTGAAAAATCTTAGGTGGAGCCCTTTTTGGTATTTATGGCTTAACTCTGTGTTTAAGCATTTGAAATATTTAGCTGTATCCAGTGTCATTCCGTGTACTGTGAATAAAATACTAGCTCATATGTGGATTCCTTCCCATTCTCAGAAAGATGCAGTTCATCCAGTGTGAGTGGTCTTGGATAGAGTGGAGCATTTAGGAACTTTAGCATAAGGGATGAGCTACCTATGATTTAAATTAAACAGCATTAACTGGGTGATGGGATCACTATGAAGTAATTAGGAGATACGTAAGTAGTTATGACTTGAACGGCAGAAGAGTTTTAGTTCTCCTGTGGGGTAGCTGTAGGGATGATGTCCCCTCCTTGGACTGTCCCTTCAGGTCCTTTCTGCCAGCTGTCTTCCAGGAAGCTTTTCCTGACCCTCGGTTCCCTGTGAACTCCTTCACTTCTGAACCGCCTGGTTATTTTATATGCTGTACTACAAGCATTAACACTTTATTGTGGATGATGTTCTCTATGTATTTTCCCATGTTTGATTATTTTATCTTACTCCATGGGCTACAACTAAGTGTTTTTGAGTGTTTATGTTACGTTAGTTAGCACTGAACTCTTTCTAACATGTTTATGAGTAAGAACCTAAATAACTCTGTTCTCAATATATGGCATGAAAGTGTTCTTGGGGTGTGTGATACATTTAAAAATATGTATGTAGATAGATTCTGCTGCAGTAAACAATTTTAAGTTACTTTTCCAGCTTGGATTTCCATCCAGTAACTTCTAAGTAAGAATTGTTTCCTACATATGTAATGTATTTCAAATTACGATCTCATTTAATAACACTAATGATCCTTGATGCAAAGTAATGATTTCACATTATCTAATATTATCATTTCTAGATTCTACTAAAACCAAACACAAACCCCACATGAGTAATTTTTTCAAATCTAGATATAATATATTCACTCTTTAATTTTCACGGAATGCCTTTAGTTTATTCTTTTCTAATCATTTGTAATGAAGATTTAAAAACATTAAAATTCTGAGTGTTCTCATACATAGGTTAAATAGAGATAATGGAGTTTTGAAAATCAATTTGCAAAGTCACTGAAACACAAATTTGGCACAATCCAGATTTCCACAGTTCAGAATTGGTTATGGTATTGACTAAAATATATGTATTCTTTTCACAGAATTAACGGAACAAGACGCACAATGACACCGTATGTCATTTCCCTTTTAAAGTTGACTTAATCGTGTAACCTTTTTTTTCTCTTTTTTAATAGGTTGTGGATACTTTTTTAGGAGAAATATTTTCCTCATTGAAGTAAATTTTACGTCCTTGTTACTATCATCATCATTATTATTTTGCCCAGGAAAGATGTTTATGCTCCTTTTTGGTGTTCAGTCACAGTAGTTCATGATTTGGTTTCTTTCCTTGTGTTTGCTAACTTTGTTTCAACTTTAACACCCATTTTATGTGTTTTTAATTTCCCTTACTGATGTCTTTATAGAAGTAGATATAGAGATATAAATAAGAATAAGCAAAATATTTAAAGTATTTGAATCATGGCAGATAGCTGTCTTTCAGTATGTGTAATAGTTTATTCTGCTAACACCTAAAACAGCTTGTAATTTGAAGTTATATATATGTATTGTTAATTGTGGTGTTTGTGTATCTTTTTGTTATGAAAATCTCCCCACAGAGAGAATCTAAATAACATTTTGGGATATACATATACATTATATGCATAAAATATACTTTTTGCATATATTTTTGTATATGTGCTATATATATAAAATTTGGAAGTTTAACAGCTTTTATTTTTCCAGCTGTACCCTTTATACTGAAGGTTCTTAACTCTATCAGATCCCAGTACCAATAACAAATGTTTCATAAATGATGCAACCTCCTTTAATAGTTTTCTCTAAATAATACACATAAAAGAGAAATAAAAAGACAGCAGTCTATAATTATTTTATTATATTTTATTTATTTTTATTATATTTTATTTATTTTAATATGAAAGTGCTGACTCTCAACTATAAGAAAACGATAGTAAGTACTCAGATGTTTTCACATATACAAAGAATCACCATGAATGCAACAGCTACCAATGCAAGTTGATGTCACAAATTTGTTTCAGTCAGTTAAATGCCATGGATCTTCTCCTTTATGGTCAGGGCCCAACTCTGAGTCCTGAAGCAAACATGGCCATCTTCTTTTCTCTTGATTTTTGCTGATTTATAAGATTTTGGGGGTTACCAGAGTCTGATGAATAGAATGAATGAATGATTGATTATGAAGGAAGAGAGCAAAACAGGAAAATAAAATATTAAGGAAGCCGATGAACATGATTTCATGAACATTCCATTACACAGAATTAAGCAGATTTTGAGAAAAATTACAGTCTTCTGGTTAATAAAAAAAAGTACGTTTTTGCCTTTGGGAAGTGTTTATCCTTGAAAGGTCAGAACACTTCTGATCTTTAATTTAACAAGTGCTTGATGCATTTGAATATTTTTAGGCATGCTTTGATTTCGAATTTTAGAGTTTTGAACACCTCAGACTCTTATTTAAACTCTGACACCATAAAATAGATCATTTGGTGTACCACCATTATGCCCTAATTAATATTTACCAAGCAACCCCAGTGCAAAAATCCTTGTACATATTCTGAATTCCAGCAAGTTCCCTGTGTGCATTTAGAACATGCTGATTATATTCTATATGTAAAAATATCACAGAAGCATGGCTCTCATGAGACTTTATCCAAAAGTTGCTACTGCAAAAATGAAGTTCAAATAACTTTAACTGGATTCAAACAAAAATTTATTGTATTTTATGGCTATATATCAAAAAGTGTATTACCAACTTTTGCAAAGTAAAATAATAGTGTATGGTTACTAAAGCAATACTCTTAATGAAATTTTCATTATACTTTTATATAGTTGTCTTATATAACTTGGATTATTATTTTTCTTATAGGGAACAAATGGCGAAAGAGATGTCAGAAATTTTGAGTAGGTTAGTGCAGTGTAATTTGGGGAGATAAGTGTCACATCAAAATCATATTTTCATCACTTGGACCAGAACCTGTTATATAGAGTAGCCTGTTCTTTCCATGTAAATTTTCTGTACAAGAAATGTCACTCTGCTCTCTTGCCACACTAACGTAGAAAAAGGTTAAAAAAAAAACAACAACCAGAGTGCCTGTAAATTGGCCTTTTTCAGTGGGGATACAGCTGGTGTTCAGAGGGGACTGTCCCTTGTTGCTGGTGCTGTCGCACTTACCAGGGACCCCACCAGTTCGGTCTCAGTGGGGGAACCCTTCCTGTCCTTGTGACGGAAGGGACACTTTGAAATGCCCCCTGAGGGTGGTGCTGCCCCCTGACTGAGACCCACTCTGCCTGGGGAACAGAAGAGAAGTGAGGAAGCGTGTGGCCCCAAGGCCCCTGCCCACCATAGCACAGGGAGGGAAAACCAGGTGTAAAAGCTGAGCCACCAAGGAATGGAACTTCCCAGCAGGATCTGGTCCGTTACCACCTGGATACGAATCAATAACCTTTTAACTTTCAATTCTGAACTTACAGAGCTAATTGAAAGTGTTCAAATTAATTTTTTTTAAATCAAAGTCAATTTTGCCACTGCCTTACTCTGTTGTTCACATGATTGTCTTTATAAGAAGTCTAAATAATCAGTTGTTGAAAGTGAAGCTTCATTTTCTATCTTAATACTTCCAAAGATGAGGGGGGGGGCATTTAAGTGAATTTGATTTATGTACTTCTTAGGATGCTGAATATGCTTTTTAGCAGGTGTATTTTTCTTTGAGGTACTATGAATTAAAAGTTGGTAACAGTAAAACCATATTTCAAGCAGTAATAATTTGAATTCAGTGTGATTTTTAGAAGTATCAAAATACATCTTACGTATATCAACATCTCATATATATTCGACAGTCTATAAAGCTGTATAATGTAGAATCACTTTCTCTTTCAAAAGGAAAGAAAACAACGGCAAAAACCCATAATTTGAGCTACCTTTAGAAAAGACTAGTAGAAGAGCTAGGAAGACAAGAGAATTTTTTGGTTAAGCTTATTGAATGGTGGTTTCAGGATGCAGAAAAGAAAAAACAGATATTTGAATAATGTTAAAAGCATAATTTATTGTTAAGGGTAATAGGGAGAGCTTGCTGACACACAGCTGGCACTTTTTGAGCAAAACATTTAAGAAAAAAAAGCTCCATGAAGAATGCCAGTTACACAGCTTATGAAGAAATTCTACAGTGAACTTGACACAGATTGTAACCATGAAAATTCAGGAAGGACTAAACGGGCACACATTTTTCTTTAACTTGGCATATAAGTGACTAAAAATCATCATGTCTAACAATTTTTAAGAATGTAGGGTGAAGTATGCTACTTTTTATTCTCTAAAAATGCATAACTACCCCTTTCGAAGAGTCATAAGTACCTTGTTTCAATTTTAAGCTTAGTACTGAAGGAGTAATTTTATTTCAGGAAGGACGATTCATATTTTCAAGCATCGTTTTTAAATAATATAAGTCTCATTAAGTGTCTTATGTCTCGGTTGTTTGCCATGATTGCTGTTGTCTTTCAAAATGTAAAATGCTGAGAAAATACGAGCTCATTTTGAACATTGTACCATGATCGTCCCTCAGGAGCATTACTGTGAAACAGCTTATCCCATTTAATTTTTAAACTATTTATTATTTTACTTTTTATATTGTAAATATATGTATTTTATTTTTTATTTCATTCTATTTTCCCGCTCAAACGTTCCTACCAGTTGGGGCATATTATAGTACCTGTACCCTTTGGAATCTCCGTTATCTGTCTCGTGACCTACAACCATTTTCCTTTAATTTACTAGTTGTCATATTATTACTCACTGAATACCAAGGTGTGATTTTTTTATCTGCTTATAGAACTTTTCAAACTTTTGACCTGAACTCAAAAGTCACAGGAGTTTCCAGGCTCCAAGCAGCTCTTCTAGCTTATATCTGGAGACTTCTGCAAAGGGTGGCAGTTTGGCTACTCCCCTGGGGACTTGTAAATATCCAGACGTCCAGGGAGAGTCAGCCAGTAGGAATGGTTGGGGCTTGGTCATCTGCAGCTTCCAGCAGTCTGCAGGTGACTGGCCCTTAACCCATCATGTGCTTCTCATGATCTTAAAGTATGTGATTTTTTTAACAATTTTCAATTAAAGTATAGTAGATTTACAATATCGTTTAAGTGTATAGCACAGCAGTTCAGTTATACACACACACACACACACACACACACACACAAGTACCTATCTATCTATATGTATATACTTTTTTAGATTCTTTTCCTTACTACATGGATGGGCTATCCACTCCAGTATTCCTGGGCTTCCCTGGTGGCTCAGTTGGCAAAAAATCTGCCTGCAATAAGGGAAACCTGGGTTCGATTCCTGGGTTGGGAAGATCCCCTGGAGAAGGGAACATCTACCCATTCCAGTATTCTGGCCTGAAGAATTCCATGGACTGTATGGTCCCTGGGGTCGCAAAGAGTCAGATACAACTGAGCAACTTTCACTTCACATAATCACATAATACTGAGCTTAGTTCCTGGGCTATACAACAGGTCATTGTTGGCTATTAATTCTATACATAATAGTGTGTATATGTTAATTCCAGCTTCTCAATTTATCCCTTCCCCACTACCTTTTCCCCTTTGGCAACCATAAGTTTGTTTTCTGTGTCTGTGATCTTTTTCTGTCTTGAGAATAAGTTCATTTGTGTCTTTTTTTTTCTTTTAGAATCCATATATAAGAGATATCACTTGATATTTGTCTTTATCTGTCTGACTGACTTAGTACGGTAATCTCTAGGTCCATTCATGTTGCTGCAAATGGCATTATTTTATTCATTTTTATAGCTGAATAATATTCCATTGTATATATTAATTATACCTACATCTTCTTTATCCATTTGTTTATTGCTGGACATTTGGGTTGCTTCTATGTCTGGCTGTTGTAAATAATTCTGCTATGAACATCAGGGTGCATGTATCTTTTCCAGTTATAGTTTTTTTCTGAATATATGCCCAGGAGTGGGATTGCAGGGTCATATGGTAGTTCTATTTTTAGTTTCTTAAGGAGCCTCCATAGTGTTCTCCATAGTGGCTGTACCAATGTACATTCCCACCAGCAGCGTAGGAAGGTTCTCTTTTCTGCACATTCTCTCCAGCATTTATTATTTGTAGACTTTTTGATGATTGCCGTTCTGACTAGTGTAAGGTAATACCTCATTGTAGTTTTGATTTTGAGGAATATATGTATATACACACTATATATATATAAATGTATTAAGTCTTGATGATCATATATCCATGAGTTAAAATATTTAAACAGGTGTGGGTAAAATATTTAAACAGATATTTTAAATTTTTAAATTAAAAAATATTTAAATCAGAACTTCTGACTCCATGGTACTAGAATATTGGAATCAGAAGTTCTGATTTAAAATCTAATACAAAAATGATGCAGTGGAAAATTTTAATTTGCCTGGGCATTCCATAGAATACCATTCTTAATCTCATCTATTAAAGATAAAAAAATTATATTTTCCAGGAGTTGTTTCCAGTTTGCAAACTTAGGTTCATTTTCTTGTCTATTTAGTCAACATTTTGTGTTTCTAGTTTCAATATGTAAAAATGTGTAATAATTACAGAGGCCCTGCTGTACAAGCCACGAAGGCGGCTGCTGGTACCAAGAAACACGATCTTAGTAAGTGGAAATACGCAGAACTCCGTGATACCATCAATACTTCTTGTGGTAAGTGTACAGGGAGGATGAAAAGTGGGAAAGTTCCGTAGCTGGCAAGTAAATACCTAGATTGGGGTGGGAATTTTATTCATATAAATTAGTTGAAACCATTCTCTTTTTACTCACACCTTGCAATGAAGACCTAGTTTCTTCACAAAGCTAAAAGACAGATATTAAGTTAAATTGATTTTGCAGGCCAGAGAGGAAGAGCGCAGAGAAGTTACAGTTGGGGCTGTATCAGTGACTGACTGTCCTAACATGTGCTTCCTGGTGGCTCAGACAGTAAAGAATCCTCCTGCAGTGCTGGAGACCTGGGTTCGATCCCTGGGTTGGAAAGATCCCTTGGAGGAGGGCATGGCAACCCACTCCAGTATTCTTGCCTGGAGAATCCCTACGGACAGAGGAGCCTGGCGGGCTACAGTCCATGGGGTCACAAAGAGTTGCACCTGACTGAGTGACTAAGCACAGCACACAGCATTCCTGTCATTATTCATTGCTGGGATCCAGCCCCGGTGGATCCAGGAAATTCAAAGGGGAGACGGCTTCGGCGATCAGGATACGATAGAATTAAAGATATAAAGAGTGGTTAAATAGGGATAGCTCAGCGAAGAAATTCAGTGAAGAAAAGAGCCTGAATAACTTGGTTTACCTGGAAAGCCAATAAAACTCCAAGACAAGGAGTTTGCGTCACCTACATAGGCCGCAGGCGTCCTCCCATTCTCCCGAAGGAGAGGAGACACTAAGGCCTCCCCGGTCAGACCTTAGAAGCCCAGGCAAAATTAGTAAGCTTGACGAGCCTCCACGCTCCAGATGGGAATTCAGCAAGAAGGTGAGAGAGAAAGCGACATGGGGAGACCAAGCTTCAGTGAGCAAGGCCCGCACTTTATTTTCCAAAGTAGTTTTTGTACCTTAAGTTGTGCATAGAGGATAATGGGGGAAGGGGTAGAGTCAGGCAAGGTCAGCAGTCCTTGATCCTTATTGAAGCCAGGCTTTCTTCCTGCAAACTTACCATATGCAAAAATTTAGGTGATTTACATCATCTTCTGGCCAGGAGGCCTATTAACATTTTATGACCCTTTCTTCAGAAAATTTATTTTTCTCTAAAGGTGATTATTCTAAAGTGAGGCACCACCCTCTGAAAGCATTAGATAAAGTTGCATTCCTATAGGGCAAAGATGTGGTCAGCTATAACAAGAAAAGAATTAACTCAAGGGTCCAAGGTTACAAACATTAAAGCTACTACTTACATTCCTATACACCAACTATATTAATCAGTACACTCCCAGGGACACAGTAGGTAAGGGATATGGAAACTTAGCAGCAAACATTGGCCCAATAAATGAAAACCCTTCACCAATACAATTTCTAATCAACCCACTATACTATACTAATAATCTTCTAACTGCTCAAAGGAATCTGTATTTAGAAAGTTTAGAACATCTCATGCCTCTCACGGTTGGGAGGCTGTGAACAATCACATGTGGCCGGAAGAACCTGTTCAGGCAAGCTAGAGAACTTCCAAAGGAGTTTGTGAACTAAAACACTCTTGTCACGCCCAGGAACTTTATTAACTGGAGCTCTAAGTTAACTCTTTTTCAGAGAGAGAGATGGTGATGGGGGACAGCCCCCCATAAAGTCAGAGGTGTAGGTGAGAGCACAAAGCAGTAAAGAAGGCAGACTCTGGTTTTGGGGGTAGATGCTCGAGAATTTCCAGGGGGACTCCTGAGGCTCGATCCTGCCTTTGCGTATGCCTCATGAGCTTTGCCACGGGCGGCGTTCCTCACCCTGGCTCCCGGCAATTCGTAATAGCTAAATGCCTATGTATCAGACCCTTTTGGTCTGTGAGCTCACTTGCTTCAGCTGTGGCCGACTCTTTGCAACTCCATGAACTGTACCCCTTCAGGCTCCTCTGTCCATGGGATTATTCCAGCAAGAATTTTGGCCCATAAATGCAGAGTGAAAAATGGCAGTGGAGTTTTTCCTTTTTAAAGCTGTTTATCTTCCAACAGAACAGAGTAAAATACTGTATCCAGGGGCTCCCACACAGTTGTGTTCACATGTCAGTCACAGTATTTGAATTTGGGACCCTGTAACTAGGACCTCAGATGTCATAATCGTACAGGACGCCTCACTATTGTTCTTTCCCTTGTCACTGAGTTTATCTGCATAATTACAAATGTAAAACATGCGGTGCTTGTAAATCTAGCTTATATTTGAGCACAGTGACTTCTTATTCTATTATTCTGGTCTATGACCTTGGACAAGTGACTTAACCTCTCTGATCCAGGTTCCTTATCTATAAAAGACCTATTTGGTCCAGAGTTCTTGTGTGGAGTAAAGATATAAGATAGTAGTTATGCATAAGAAAATGCTCTGTATTAAAAAATAGTATTACCATGAAAGTACTCATCTTTGTCAATAATTGGTTTACTTTTAATTTTGTACTGTTAATTTAAAAATGAAACCTTCATTTAAAAATATGTTTATGCCAAAGAATAATTATGCTAGAGAACTAAATTAGGATGTTAATTGCTTTTTTTTTTTTAAATCTTTCTATGTAACTGATAGATATTGAGCTCCTGGCAGCTTGCAGAGAAGAATTTCATAGGCGACTAAAAGTGTATCATGCTTGGAAATCCAAGAACAAGAAGAGAAATACCGAAACAGAACAGCGTGCTCCAAAGTCTGTCACTGATTATGGTAAAAACACATCTGTACTTCTGAATGTTCCAAAGTATATGTGTATAATCACATGTAATTATGCATAAGGCATTTGGGTAAAACTGTCCACGTTTCCTCTTACTTTAGAACTGTGGGTCTGCTGATCCTGACACAACCATGATAGCTTGTCTTTCAAAGTATTATTTCTGTTAGATACATCTTTAAAGTCATATTTGTTTATAAGTATTGAATTTACTTGTTAAGATAAATTCTAGGGGTAAAAATTATCTCTACTGAGGAAGTTGTATGATAATGCTATAAATATGTATTCTTTCTACATATGCATATACAGACATATGTAATGATTAAGTGTGGAAATATAAAGATTACTATGAAAAAAGAATATTTATTGCAAATAACAATTTATAATACAGTGAAAATATAAGAGTGAGAAATAGTACCTTGGTTAGAAGAATTTTCCCTCAACCAGAATTTGATTTTTTGACTGAGATCCTAAAAATGAATTTTGCTACTTTGCTGTTCAAATGGCAAAGCTGTGTATGTGAAATTGGGGAATACAGCAGAAGAGTCATAACCTAGTCAAAGCACATACTAGCTTTAACATTTAGTAAGAATAACTGTGAGTTGTAATTTCAGTCTTAAAAACAATAGTTAGAATTTCATTTATTCAACTTACTACAGGAGTAGTTTATTAGGTTAATTCTGGTTAATGTCAAGGTGACAGCATATTAATATCTTTTTTTTTTAAAGAGGTATATTCCCAATTCTTGATAGTATAGTTTAGCCATGCATGACCCAAGCTGACTTAGGAAATGAGCTCACGGTTATATTTTGTCTCCTTACTACCTTCCTAGCAAATAAAACAGTGTTTGATGAAAGGCAATTAGGTGGTAAAATTTAAGTGTTTCTAAGCTGTTGCAAAGATTAGATTGAGGAAGGGAAGTGTTATTAGTAGTGCTAGTAACTGCTTATGGGTGTCATCAATCAGAATGTAAGACTCTTGAAAGAGCAGTAAGCTTGCCTTGCAACTATGAGATGGCAGGTGGAAAGCCCTCTAAACATTGCTCTTTTTAACTACCTCTCTCTTCTCTGGTTTAAAACTTTGTCTCTGGGAATTGAAGATGATGCAATGATTCCATTTTCTGTTCACTGTCTGTACCAAGTTCCTACCACAGTTGCTCTGTTTTGTGAAAATGACAAAGGAGTATTTTTTTTAGCGATAATCTTTAGCTGTAATGTTCTAATCATGACCTTCAACTGATTGACTTTCATTATATTCTATTTTAAAATTTATACATCTGAATGATTGCACTTCTTTAAAAAAATAAATGTTCTCATATTTGACATTCACATTTTTAATGAATATATAAGTATTTATTGTATTCTTATATCAAACCAAACTTTGGCACCTTACTCAGCCAACTTTGCCCCAAAAGGAGCAAATAAAATGTGGCTTGCCTTACTGGTTCCCATACTGTTTCCATTCATAATGTACCACTGGGAAGAACAACAGAGTAATTTAAGAAAATTTCCCAAGGGTCCCATCCAGGTATGTGAAGAAAACTAGGACTTGTGTATGAACATACTCCACATATATGTAGTCTTCAGAGAATTTTAATTGAACATGGTGCATTTTCAGGGTAGAAGGTAACTTCTGCTCTGAAAAGTACATTTTTATTTTTCTCTCATGTAAAATTTATTCTGACACAGGAGTACAGTTGAAAGGTGACGAGCACCAAGATGCTTAACAGCTTATTTGAGAAAATTCTGTTCTCCAGAAGGTTTCCTAATGGTGCAGCTGCTTGACTTGTAAAACGAATGGCTATGCAGTTTAATATTTAGAAGGATTAGAAGTCCTTAATTTGAGAAAGCAAAATTATGACAATGTAGCAATTAACAAAAATATAGCCTTAAAGAGTAAGACATTGACAAATCATGATTAGTGTTAAGAGTTAGGAATTGGGAGGCTCAGAAACCCTTTTCCTTTTGCTGTAGTAGGGGAGCACACCCCTCATCACATTTACCCTGGAAAGAGGCTTTCAGAAATAATTTTTGGGGGTAGTAGCAAATTACCCAGTAAAGATTTATATTTACTTGCTTGAAACAGTGACTTTGGAGAGTAGTTTTATTTCATCATCCCTAACTAAAAATGTTGTCAGCTTAAGATTTAAGACAGTGTGAAGAAATTAAAACCTGCTGAGTATATGTAAGTGTGGTAATGCTTTTTCTCTATATAAAAAGCATTTTTAATGAATTTATGAATTATTCTCTTCCCTCCCTCCCCTACAAAAATTCTAGTAATGCTTTGATGGTACCCTCATGTTGATTATTAAGTTGCTGTTTTGGATTTTTGTTTGGATATTGCTGTGTTTAAAAATTAAATTTTGGTCCTCTTTGTATGTCTATCAAGCAGGATGTCCCCCAAACATAATCAAAATAGATTTTTAAAAGTTGGAAAGCAGCATCTACTTGTAGGTTATTATAGAAGTACTTGGCTATGGATAGGGAATTTATCTGTTAGTCACCACCTCCATTGATGGGAAATCGTTATGAATTAGAAGAATGCTTATATAACATTTTTGGCATTTTTATCTTTTCTTCAACATAAAATATTTGTTCACAGATTTTGCACCATTTTTGAACAATTCACGTAAGTCAATGGGTGGTTACTCATGAGCTAACTGGAAGATGGGTTAAAAATATTTTATAAAGTACTAACTTCTTCTAAACATTGTTTTGCTACAATTTTAAGGTGAATTGTGGTACATTAATTTTGGTTTATATGTACTAAGATACTTAATTTGAGAGTACTTTCATTTGGATCACTCCAAAATATATTTGCAGAAAAAAATTTAGTTAATCTGTTATTTTATAAAAGTGCTCAGTCACTCGGTCATGTTTGACTCTTTGGGACCCCATGGACTATAGCCAGGCTTCTCTGTCCATGGAATTTTCCAAGCAAGAATACTGGAGCAGCTCACCATTTCCTACTCCAGGGGATCTTCCCAACCCAGGGATTGAACTCTAGCAGGCGGATTCTTTACCAGTGCTCCACCTGGGAAGTCCCTATTTTATCAAATTACTTCCTTTTTAAAAAACCTAGCATTTTAAGCTGAGTATATACAATTCTTATTGTAGCAAAACTCTACCTTAATAAGCAGCTAGTCTTTTAGAATAAAGACTAACTTTAGGTGCTGGTTTCAAATGCTGTAATGGTATAAGGATTTCTGTCTGAAGAGATCTGACTTTCATGTGATAATGTACACAGCTTAATAGAATACCTCTTAATAGGAAGAGATTATTCTGTTACTTCTATAGCTTCCTATGATACATGTTTTTTTGATAATGTCAAAATCTTTGAGTCATCTTAGTGTACAGTAAATTTCTTCTAGAATCAGTTGAACAGTAATGATTTGAATATAATGCCATATTTATTTGCCAAATGGTTGCACATAATTATTTTTTACTGCTTCTAGTAACTTACAAACTTACAGATTTGAAACATTTTCATACACTTTAGAAGAACAATTGAATGTGAAAGAAATAGTTGTTTAGAAGATTAGTTTCAGGCTTTCCACATCTGTATCTTTGTACTTTTCCAGATGACTGTTTATTTCCAGGCTTCCCAAATACAGTTTCCTTTCTCACATTAGTAGACAAAGCCATCCAAGGCTTTCTGTTGGGTTTCTTAATTTTATCCAACAGGAGATTGTTATTTTGAAAGAAAAAAAGTAGATTATACTAATGGGTGGCCATTGGTATCTAGTATGTTTCAATCAGTAGGACCTTGAGTTCTAATTCACTGTTTAAGATGGAAGGCAGGGTTTTTTCCTTTTAATCCTTTTTATAAAATGTTTTAGTTTTGAGTTAGTGTATATCCTGAAGAGTAGGTAGTTTTTAAAACTCGAAGTGGAAACACTGAGCTGTAAGTTGTTTTGAGGGAATAGGAATGAGAGGATAAATAAGCTCATCTCTGGTAACATGCTGAAGGTGATACAGCTTTTTTAAATCACTAATAAAGCTGGGACTCTCTTTTCATAGGCATATACAACTTTGCTAACTGCTTTTTGCTTTCTGTTGTTTGCACAGAAATAAATTCAGCTGCTCTGTAGCTTTTGCTATTGGTGCAAGAGGTAGAATAAGAGTAATTTCATCCTCTCAGTACTTGGAAAGTCTTACAAAAGCCATGTGACTGTCCTGACTTAGACATACAAGTTTTCATTGACATACTTAGTTTCAGTGAGATTCTTAACTGAGCTGCAGTAAATGATTGGTCTACCTTTAAAGTTGTGAGTATAGAGAATATGAAACAGATTTGCCATAATTATGCTCCTGAAGATGTAAAGTCATTGCCCCAGAGAACTGTGTGTTTTCAGGAAAAAAAAAAAAAATGAAAAAACCAACCATAATGAAAATTGAGCAAGGGAAAAGAGGTTACTGTGAGCTCAATACTCAGTGTTAACAGAAGAGCAAGGATTTTTCTTTTCTATTGGCAAAGAGAACCAAATATTATACACGTTCCACTTACTACAATGGATTTTATTCCAAGAGAAGTCTAATTTCAGAGTAAGTAAATCTGAGTGAAGGTTCATGCTTCCTGTTACAGTTTTGTTGTCATAAAGTTGTTTAAATCTTATTCATAAAATATCTGTGTTATCTGGGCCATTTTACATCCCCAGATCAGTTGGCAAGGAGAAAACTTTTATGTCTTTCACTTCTTTGAGGAAATTGTGGTTAAATTGTCTAATATCTAGAATCCCTTAGATTTGTAAAATTGTTGTTTGTTTCATCATAAATAGTCCCATAAAAATCATTCTGCAGCATTCATATGAACTCCTTGGAGGAAAACTATAAATCTAGTAAACAGAACTAGTTTGCTTTCCTGCCGTGTGAGTTGCATGAGTTCATTTTAGGTAGGGATGCAAGCATTTGTGGGATTCTCTGGGGGCTGCTGTTGTTACTGCTGCTGCTGATGGTGCTGGTGGTGTGGTGCTGGCGGTTGGGGTGTGTGCGGGGGGAGAGAATTCTAAAAAAAAAATCACACTTTGAATTGTATTCATTTGTAGATAATTCATATTTACATTTTGTTTTAAATTCACTATTAGGACCCCCTGTCTCGGCTTTAAAAAAAAATTGGTGGTGCATTCTAGGATTAAAGACTGTTTACCTTCTCCCTTGGGTGACTGTCCTTGTTCCCTGTGACAGCTCAGCAGAACCCGGCAGCCCAGCTTCCTGCCAGGCAGCAGGAGATCGAGATGAACCGACAGCAGCGTTTCTTCCGCATCCCATTTATCCGCCCCGCTGACCAGTACAAAGACCCGCAGAATAAGAAGAAAGGCTGGTGGTATGCCCATTTTGATGGGCCGTGGATCGCCCGGCAGATGGAGCTTCATCCTGACAAGCCACCCATTCTCCTCGTGGCTGGTGTGTACAATTCCT
Organism: Bos taurus; assembly: GCF_002263795.3. Taxonomy (NCBI): domain Eukaryota; kingdom Metazoa; phylum Chordata; class Mammalia; order Artiodactyla; family Bovidae; genus Bos; species Bos taurus. The sequence goes on from NC_037336.1 coordinate 15,553,542, forward strand.
ATGAACAAAAATTTATAAAGCAGAAAAGTAGTGTATACCCTCTGAATGAAATGGGGTAATGTAATAATGCAGTAAAGTTCAAGGTTGAGGCATGGAGTTTTGCAGTTAAATCACATCAGGTGAGGATTACTTATTTACAGCGTGGAATCAATCGCTTGGATTGTGTCCTCGTGGAACACACAGAAACTTGTCTGTGTCCTTTCGTATTTAATTATATAGGTTGCCTTGTAGTGGTTTAAGGAGATGTAGCATTTCTCTTAACCCTGGCAACTTGTTGGATCAACTGCATCCTTAGTATATTTGAAATGGTATACTTGGTGGAGGACACATTTCTTACTGGTGAATTTATGAAGCAAATTTCAACCTTCAAGGAAGGAAATAAAGTTTTAAAAGTTCTCAAATCTATGACAGCTGGTAGACATTTCAGGAATAAAGTTTACAGTAAACATCTGAAAGGAGGTATGGTTAATTCTCTGATGTCTCTATCCGTGCAGGGAAGGATGACATGGAGATGTGTGAGCTGAATCTTGAAGAGACAGGCCTGACTCGAAAGCGCGGTGCTGAGATTCTGCCAAGACAGTTCGAAGAAATCTGGGAGCGCTGTGGAGGCATCCAGTATCTCCAGAGTGCAATCGAGAGCAGGCAGGCCAGACCCACGTATGCCACGGCCATGCTGCAGAATCTGTTAAAGTAGAAGGTGCACTAACCTTGCAGCTGGGAGGCCTTGCCATGTAGGGAGTGTGCCCCAGAGATTAAACCCTTCCACGATCAAGTTAGGATTACTTACACAAGTGAACAGATTTTACTAATCATGGGTTTTTGTTAATTTAAGGTTAATTATGGTAGTGACTTTGGGACCAAAAAATTGTTTTCCTGTATCCAGCTATAACTGTTAGACCTCTCGTCAGTGTGATACTTGTTACACTTGGACAGACTCTGACGTCTCTCTTTCTTTGCCAACAGACTACCTTATATCCATTTTAATTGTTCGCTAGGAAAAGAAGTTTTTTTTAAAAAAAATGCAGAATTCTTGCTTTTTAAGGAGGCCGCAGTACCGTAAAACTGGAATAAAGAAAACTTAACTTCAATTTTCTTACGAAAATCAAGGCACTTAGAATGATCAAGGCACTGGTGTTTTTTCTCTGAAAGCTGTATCCTTCCTGTACTCACTTTTTCAGAAATTCATGGAAATTTCCATCAAAGGTGGAAATATTTTTCCCCCCTGTTCTGCAACGTCTTAGTTTGAGTAAAGCAATTTACCTGAAGTTCTAGAATTCTGGAGAGAGCCTTGATGTGTCTGATATGATCTTTGATAGAGAAGGTACATAGTATTCTGCACAGATTGTTTTGCTTTTCTATCACATTGTGTTGCTATAAGAATATGTTCTTATACTCCATGAACAAATAAAGGAAATTTGGATCATTTAAATGCTTGAAAGTTTTGAGATAACTTTTGTTTCACTTAGAAAAAGAAAGTTTTAGGTGGCAGTTTGGCTTAACTGACTGAATTCAGATATTTCAGTTTCATCTCAGTTGCAATTTTATATCAGAATCTTGTCCAAGTTGTTTCATGTGATTTTAATCTAGTGTTCTACTTCAAAACACTCCTGTTTTTTTAAAAAAATTCCTATTGTCTTTTTTGGCCTTTGAGATTCTGGTAATTGTAGAGCTCTTTTATAAGCTTTGTAATTCAAAAACCCTATACTTAGAAATCGCTTGTTTCATGTAACTGATAATTTAAAAAAATGTTTTTGTTTGTGTGCTGTTTAGTTTTGATCAAATGTCAGCAGTTTCAAGCCTAATATTTCTAACTTTCATATTAGGAATTTGGAAACAGAAATACATCAAGGAGTTATGTTGATATAGTTCTAAGGAGTCTTGTTTGTATTTTAGAATAAAATTAGAAAATAAAATTATTCTCTGTACCTTTTTTCCCTGATGTTCAAAGACTCTAAACCTTTGAAATGAATTTCCAGTAATTTTTTTTTTCTCTTAGAGAGAGCCATCTCAGTTAGGAAGGTATTTCCCAGCTGACTAGATTAGAGCTTGTGAGCCAGACACTGTTTTCAGAATTGCTTCTCTCATAATATGTCTTAGTGTAGAGATATTTATTTATTATGACACTGTGCAAATGATGGTCTTCTGTTAAAGAAATTAAGTGGTCCTGTCTGTCCTGTTGAGAACGTCGATGTGATCATCCTTTGAAAGCTGTATTACCGCGTAGACTCACCCACCCCTGGGTCATGCGGTCCCTCTGTGATTTGGTGACAGGCGGTCTGGTTACTGACAATAAATGTCCTCTTCTTCCTCTTCTTATCACTTGGCTTTAACTGGTGTTTTTATTTGTACAGGATAGTGAATAGAAAGCTTTTTTTCTTAACTGGTAGCAAGTAGAGTGCTGGAAGAAAATTTAGTAACCAAATAGATTTTTAATGCCTTGTGCTTTTAGTACTGTTTCCAGAAACAGTTTTATGTGCGTCCGAGATCCATGCAGGCACTTGATGGAAAGCTAGTCACACAGGTTAAATTATGGAAACAGAGAACTTAAAGCTGTGAAGAATTTGTGGGAAATGTATCACGGTCCGTGTCCATATCAAGCACAGGCCTGAACCTAGTGCTCTGAGTGCAGTTTAGTTCTGTTTTTACAGCTCAAATCCTGTCCGGATCAAGTTTCTTTGGAATGATGCCACACATCATTATCTAGGCATTGGAAATCTTTAGTTGCTGTAAGCGTTTATGAAATGGGCCTGACCTTTATGCTCTTTGAATCACTGAAGGGTACAGAAAAAAGTTTAGCTAAGAAATAATAATTAAGAGTATTTTTTTAAAAAGAAATATATCACAGCAAAGCATTGTTACAGATCTTCATAGTGTTTTACTTTAATAGCTGATAAAATTATCGGCACTCTTAAGCCTGAACTCATTTTATTGCTAATTGTGTTACACAGCTGTCCTGGAACACATCTATTTTAAGTAGTCTCCTGAGTTAGTTCTGACTCCAGGAGACCTGCCCTAGTTCGGATAGCTTCCAGTCACCTCCATAGGACAGCTCCACACACACAGGAGCCCCTTTGCTGGAGAAGCCTCGGACCCTTCACCCTTTGAGGGAAGTAGGGGAGGTGGTGTTCTGAAAAATGTGGGGGCAGCGTCTTACAGTGTTCTCAGTCACACCCAGGAATGCCAGATGAAAACCGGATGAATCAAATGCAGATTTAAATTTTAATCAGTCATTTTAATTGGGATATAAAATTGGAAGTTCAAACCAGCATACTCTACATTAAGAGCCAATTCTTCTTCTTTTTTTTAATTTTATTTTATTTTTAAACTTTACAATATTGTATTACTTGCTCAATACCAGTTCCTTCCTTAGCATATGCTTTGTAAGGGTAGACGTCCATAAAATATTAAAACTGAGAAAACAGAAAGTTTTCACATTCTACTATAATGGAATTCCTAATTCATTAACACATTTAAGATACATATTGTGAGCTATGGGTAGGTTCCAAGAAAAAGTTTCTCTAATACTCAGATGTTAAGAGACAAGTGAGTTTTCTTGGTTGTAAGGTTGAGTAGATGGCACCGTCTCGAAGGATAACATGAGGAAGAAGTAAAAGAGTACACAAAAAACATTCTACTGTAACTTACTTTCTGCTTCCTCTAGTGACTTTTTGTAGGTCATTCTTTCCAGTAACATAGTGAACCCTTTTGTAGACAGCGAAACAAAAGATCATATCAGATCACAAAAGAATATAGCATCTTACGCGGAACGCAAGTGGTATTTGTGAAAACTTAGAGAATAGAAACTCACAGGCTCAAAGAATAATGAGGATATTGTAGTTTTATTAATTGGATTTTTAAAAAGCTATTTTCATTCACAGGTTATTGCAATGGTTCTCAGGGGATCCAAATAGGTAGATCTTTGGTTTCTTCACCTGAACCACCTTGAGAGTACTGGATCAATAGAATAAATAGTATTGGATGAATCAGTCAGTGAATTATTACAGTGTTAGTGGTAGACTTGACTGCTTTTATGTAAGAGGTTAACAGGGATCCAGACAGCTTGAGTAATTGAGTTCTAGACCGTGAAAGAGAGAGAAATGCCTTCACTCCACTCATGGAGCATGGGATCAAAGCAAGCAGACTTCTTCGAGTAACCCCTGGGGGTTTACAGAGGGTTGCTCCTCTGTCACCCCCAATCTTCAGAAGGGGTGGCAGCTTTTACCTTTGTAGCATAGCCAGCAGTAACAATTACTGAGTGTTTTTATTTCTCCTAGAAGATAAACTAACAAGGGAGGGGAGGGCAGAGGATACCTAAAAATTACAATAACGACAAGCAGGGGCAGGGGTCAGGGGCAGCGGTAACAGTAAGGAGAGAGAAGAGTGGATGGAGAGAAAGAATAGAGATGCATCCTGAAGAGCTGCTTGCCAGGCGGAAAGCACTGATGTGGTGTAGGGGGCTGGGTGCTCCTAGATCCTCCCCAAGTTTTAGAATGAATTGTATGCAATATAAGAGCAGAACCCATGGACCTATTGAGCCTGGACCGAGACAGGCCTGGTGTATACATTCTTAGCATATAGAAATGGCATGCTGGGGAAGGCCAGTAGACATTCTGTGCATAAGCCTTGTGGAAGGATGAAATAGAAATCCTTTGAGAGGTCAAGCCTACCCATTCCTGGACCAGATCTGGAGGACAGTGAAGTTCAAGTCAAATCAGTGTAGTCTTCCTTGCCCATGACTAGCCTAATGTATGTCATAGTCTTCAACAGGAGATAACCAGGAAAAAGTTCACATCAAAAAGAAAATCTTCAATGCTAATTTTTACCTGTACCAGACTCACCTTCAGATCCAAGTAGGTGTATTACTTGGCTGTTTTCTTTTCATTTTGAAAATTCAATGAATTATATCTGTTACTTAATTTTTCCTTATTTCCTAAAGATGTGTATCTGACACTGTCCTAAAATACTGATGTACTGGAAATACAAATAATAAATGCTTTCTATGTAGAACTTCCTCTTGCTTCTTGTGCTTTTAATAGAGTTGCAAAGTGTTGCAAAGTTGTAAATGTTGCATGTGTTGCCTGGAATAAATTGGAGAAGCTGGGATCTTGAAGTTGGTCCAGTCACTGGAAACTCTGTGCCAGGAGGTGGAGAAACAGGCAAGGAACCTGGGTGATTGGAAGGTCTTTGAGCTCTGACCCCAAACTTCTGGGTTCTCCCTCCAGGGAAAAGCAGGATCATATGTGAGCCACTTTGCCTAGGTTAAAGAGAAACCAAATCTTGGCTGCATTTCCCCAGACCCTCATCAGTCTGTTTGTGAGGTGACACAGGATGTAAAAACCGGGGACCCAAAGAAGGTTCCTCCCTGAGAGACAGCTGGTCTCTGTAGGCTGACTCATGTGAAGCCTACCGTGATCCACAAGGGTCTTCTGACGGCAGGGGGGCGGGCTGGCTTACCTCAGCAGCTCTTCTCTGGGGGGTTGGAAAAGACCAATCCATAAAGTGGGTGATCCAAAGGGTGGGGGACACTTGCTTCCACAGGAGCCCTTCCCCACAGAAGCTGGAGTGCCTGCCCACTTCTCTTTCCTTACCCAAAGCAGCATTCTCTGTAGTAGTCACAGCACAACTCACATGTGGAGGGCACGTTATGGGGGAGGTAATGGCGTCAGATTTTCATTTTCTGTCTTGATGGAATTGTTCTTGGATGCTTCTGGTTGGCCTGTCATGCTTCTGACAAGCACGTTTTCCTCTGGGGAGTTCCAAGGCCGTGGAAATGAGCAGGTACACGTCTTGCCACCATTCTTGGCTTTGCAGCACTTTATCAGGACACAGTCTCCATCCTATATCATCACTCCACTTTGGGGAGAATTGGGACGAGAATAGGGGTCAAAGTTATGCCTTTGGGAGACAAATATCAGTGGTTTTTTCCCAAGGGTTTGCATGCTTAAAATCATTGACCATAATCTGTAAAGCAAATCCAGGAGATACCTAGTAAACACACATTATAAATCTATGGAGATATAGTACATATCATATTTTATTGAAATTAAAGTTTTGCATCAAATATAATTGATAGTTGAACATTTGAAAGAGATATGGAGGAATTCATTTTTCATTCAATGCACATTACAAACTGGCTGAACTGGAACACTTTGATTCCAGTCTACCTCTGCACACACCACAGTTAGTGTCCAGGATTACCCAGTGAGGTTACCAAATTGTAGAAACATACAGTTCATCCGTGTTGGGAAAGAGGAATTGGTTATGTCACAAAGTACAACCTCACTTTTTTCCCCGATATAATATCTTCCTCTAAAATAGGTCTATGCAGTTACAAGAAAAGTAAGATTTTTTCCATGATATGTATATCCCAGTTCTTCAAAGGAACAACCTAGGAATTATTGGCAGCAAAATTATCTACTGTGTAAGCAGTAATTTCTTATACAACTAGTATGCCTAAGCACTGAAGAGGTATGTGAGTTACAGACACTGAAGTGTGGAGCACCTATGTGCTCACCACAGTTCATGTCCCTTATGCATTCATTCTGCACCTCCTTGCATGTGTAATCTTTTATGTACATCCTAACATGTGAAGAGCTTTATTTCCTGGTATATGGTCAATCCCACCCCCCTGCCCCCAAATAATAAGTTGCACTTGTAAATGATCTGTGAGCAATATTTTAAGGGCAGCTAGACAAAAACCTGGTTTGCTATCACCTTGACTGTCACTGAGAAATAACCAAAATATTTACTATGTTTCACTGATTGTGTTTTGGGTTTTGATAATAAGCTGCTTTTTCTTCAGAATTTATTGGTCTTCAAGTATCTAAGTCTTCTCTATTTGAAATGTGATGTGTCCTGGTTCTGTGTTGATTACATGCCTGGATTTTGATGACCAGTGGATATGCCTGCCTAGGTTTTCAGAATTTTGAGAGAGTGAATCCAATTTTCCTTGAGAAAGCAAGTCATTTCTCTTGAGATAGATTAGATGGTAATTTGTACACTTCCAGTTTTTAATTTCCTTCCCAATCTTGATAGTTAAATTCTTCATATCCTATAGTCAGTAATTCAAATTTCTTTTCATAGTTACCTGGAAGAGAAATATTTTTAAGAGATTAAGAAATGCCATCCAAGGTCAAAACCAGTGATTCATTCCAATATTAGCTCTGCTGGTAGATGAGATAATATGCTTGTCATTTAGGATATATTCTTTGAAAGGTGGGAGATGTCCTCCCCCCAGATATCTCTAACTTTACAACCTGCTGAGAATGTAGTCAATTTCTTCCTAAACCTTCTCAGACTGAACCAGTATCTTGAAGCAGGGGTGGCAAATAGCTTGTGAATCAGTCACCATGTGCCCTTCCAAGCATTATTATTCTAGACTGCTGCTTCATTTGAAATGTGGTTTTTGATTCTCCCTGGTCCTTCTGGATTCAGTTGGTGTACACTTCATCCTGGAGATTTCATGATCAGCTCCTGTGTCCTGCTGTCATTTTATGGCCCAAGTCTGACCCTTTCCTGTCTTTTCAATGTTCTTTGTTTTAGGAAATAAAAGTGGCACACATTATTCTTTGTGCCCCCTTGGATATATGTATGTGTGTGGTGGCCTCAGCATCCCTCTTGACTGTATATTGACTGTATGCTGAGTTTCAGTTGCAAGCTTTGTTGTGTGTGTTTCCATTTAGCACCGTATATATGTGTGTGTGTGTGTGTATATATATATATATATAGAGAGAGAGAGAGAGAGAGAGAGAGAGATCTCAGGTAGACTGGACAGGACACTGGCTGATTAACACTCATTTTTTACCATAAAGATTAGGTATAATTTTTGAAACTAGGTTATTTTAGGCTATAAATTGTCCAAGGTATTTTTCAAAAAGTTATTTTAAAATTTCTTATGCTAACTTGGTTATTAGATAAGTTATTTCCCTTTGCAGAATAAAATTTTAGTCAAAAAAAAAGATTGGATGAGTATTTTCAAAGAGACATCTTGAACACTGGAAGAAACCTTTATCTGAGGATGAACTTTTAGGAATTTTTGATGCTGCTCATTGTTCACAAATCATGTTTCTCCTACATATTTTTGTTTTAGCTGATTATTTGAAATAAAAAGACATGTCACAAGATTTTATATGTGTGTGTGTGTATATATATATATATATATATGTATATATATATAATTACTCAACTCCAGGTATATAAATAATGATTATGAAAAATTCAACCTTGTTGAAATGCATTTGATAAACTGCATGTGTATTTTTATAAGAAAAGGTTAGAAATATTATAATATGCTTTTTTTCCCTGAAATCTTACTGTTTTGTCTACATATTTCAATTAGTGCCAGCCTCTGTCTCTATCCTTTTTGTATTAGGAATTGCCTTTTTCCCTCTTAAAACACAAAATTAAAAAGCCTGGCAAATAAAGGAAAAGTGTTTTTTCTTATCTCTATTTAAAATATGAGTCAGGCCCAGAAATATTTTTAATTTCCTTCAGAATTCTAATTCAACAATTAAAACCAACATATAAAAATACAGTCTTACCTTGTTATCTTGCTGACGTTGGAACTTTTTAACACCAGGTTCATACACTTGATTTTTAGACTGGTCTAGTGATCTGCAAAAGAAAGCAAAAACAACATATCCTATTTCCTGGACTTACCAATATTAAGAGCAGCTACAGTTTTCTCATATAATGTTTTAAAATGATTGTGACACGTGAAAATAGCATATTTTTGCAGGTGTCTTCCATTGGAGTTGGGGGAAACATGCTCCTGCATTCCCCCACCCCCACTGAGTTCTGCCTTCCAGTTGGCTTACTATTCCATTGGCAATGGTCTCAGAAGGATTGCACAAAGCTCATGGGAAAGAGTGATGTTTATCTTGCAAGAAGTGGGGTTATTTTTGAACTCAAATTCTGACTTATGGTTGCTGAAAAACAACTCTGTAATAACATTTTGTTAATCAATTTAAAAATATAATGTATTTAAAATTTGTATGTATATAGTTCCAGACTCTCATATATACATGTAATATAACCTCTGATAATACTGTACACACATTTTGCACCTTGCTTTTTTTCCCTCTTTAAATTGCAAAATGAGTATGATATTTGTGAGATGTTTTCTGATGTATATTTCCTTATCAGTAAACTCTTTCCCTTCTGTGAATATTCTGTCCAGTATAATTTCAGGGAAAGGGGGAAGGAGGGAAACCCTGTTCCTGTCCTTGTGTTTGAGTGGAAGAAGGCGGAAAACTGAGATGGGTTTGAAGAGGATGAGTATCAAGTTCCTGGCTCCTCCTGCCTCTAGCTAAGGTAGCATTTTTGGTTCGTATTTGCCCTAGTTGGGCAAATTGGAGGCTCCGAGAGTACCAAGGATCAGGCAGACACTGGCGTCAGGACTAAGAGGTCACCGGTGAGGGGACCATGGCAATAGAAACTTCTCAAAGGATCTTGTAAGACAAGGAGAGCCACCTCGCTCTGCCTTACATCCAGATACCACCTGGGGGGAGACAGGGGAGTTGGGGACGACCTGTGAACTGGGCTGTATATCCCAAGGGAGCTGAGTTGCCTCAAATGATTATTTGAACTATTAATCAAATGAAGTTTTATAAACTAGATTGGAGTATATTAAACTCCAAGCTCTCCCTCTCATATTTCCCCCCATACCTCCATTATCCAGTGGAGAAAGGGTTCAAAAAGGGAGTTAGGAATAGCTTCTAAAGGAAAAAAAAAAAAATGGGCCTTCTCCCACCCCACCCTATTTGAGGTATAGCATGTGAGTAAACCTATGATCTTGCTGTAATTAAAACATTACTTCCATATTATTAAAACCTCCTCATAAATTTCACTTTTTACCATCATGTACTTAATCTGGCCCCTATATTTGGAAATGGTTTTCATTGTTATAAATAATGTCATAGAGAACATGTTAGGCCCTACTGAAGGACAAAGTGAAAAAGCTTAATTCTGAAGAGGAAAAATCATGTATAATTTACTCTGTTAGATGTAGATTTGCATGTTCAGTGCACTTATAATGGTAATTATGATTAATAAAAGTCAAGCTCATCAGGCCAAAAAAAGAGACCTTGGAAAGTGGAAATTTTGTTTATTCTGGGGAGCAGTTTGCCATGTTGCTAGTACAACTGATTCTATGTATAAAAATCGAAACCTGAAGGAAATGAAAAATGTATGGTCTCTGTTCATAAATATTGAACGGAGGAAAGGAACTGGAAGAAAAAGGTGAAATACAGCGAACGGCAGTGACTCGGCGCTAGAATGAAGCCCCGAACCAGGTGCAAACGTGCTGTGTGTCAGGGGCCTCATCTTCCCAGCAGGGCCCTCGCCCTCAGGACACCCTCATCTCTCTCTTCACTTTCAGGTGGAATAACAAAAATGCAGCCAAGTGTACGGTTCTTTAGAGAATGCTGCTTTCAAAGCTGTAACACTCAGTGTCCTCAGCTGATTTCCCTCTGAGACTACTTGTAAGTTCCAGGTAGGGAATCGATTTTTCCTTACAGGGCTGCCCTTTGTTGATAACGGTCACACAGCTCTAATGATGCCAGCACAGAGCAGTTGACACCCAGGAGCATCTAAGGTATTGCTTACCAAATCCACAGATTTATTCTTCTTGTCCTCATTTTAAGATGAGACATTGAGGCTTAAAGTGGGGAAATGTAGCTTAAGGTCGCAACTAGTTTGCTGCTGCTGCTGCTAAGTTGCTTCAGTTGTGTCCGACTCTGTGCGACCCCATGGACTTCAGCCCACCAGGCTTCTCCGTCCATGGGATTCTCCAGGCAAGAACACTGGAGTGGGTTGCCATTTCCTTCTCCAATGCATGAAAGTGAAAAGTGAAAGTGAAGTCGCTCAGTCGTGTCTGACTCTTAGTGACCCCATGGACTGCAACTAGTTTGGGTAGAGCTTAAACTTGGAACTTGGGACTAACTTTAAAGCCTCCAATCTCTTTTTCTTCCAGCTTAATTGAGATATAATTGACATCAGCACTGTAAAAGTTTAAGGTGTAGAGATAATGTTTTGACTTACATACATCATGAAATGATGACTGATAAGTTTAATGTACATGCATCATCTTGGGTAGAAGACAAAGAAATAGAGAAAAAAAATATTTTTCCTTGTCATGAGAACTCAGTATTCTCAACTTTAATTTATAATGTCACAGCAGTGGTAATTATACTTACCATACTGTCATAGTACTTATCTATTTCATAACTGGAAGTTTGTAACTTTTGACCACCTTCATCAAATTCCCCCTAGCCAGATCCTGCCTCTGGTAACCCCAAATCTCATCTTTCTGTGAGTTTGTTTGTTTTTGAAGTAAAACTGACCTGTAATACTATCGTTATTTCCTGTTACACAACACAGTGATTCAAGATTCCTGTACATTTCTAAATGATCAACACGGTGTGTCTAGCTACAGCGTGTCACTCTACACATTTATTACAGTTATCGACGATATTCCTCACACTCCACATTTCGTACCTGTGACATTTATTTTGCAACAGGAAGTTTGTACCTTACCTGTGTGCTTGAGTCCAGGCTTCCCACAGCCCTCCTGTTAGTCCCAGCCATCTTCCAACCAGCCAGGGGGTCTTGTCTCCCCATGTAGGACCCTAGGACTGGGGCGTCAAATCTGGAGCCCTCACTGTTCACTCCCCAGGGAAGGTGTTCGCCTGTGTAATCTCCCTTTTCCGCTGAGCCCCCTTCCAGGGACACAGGTCCAGACCTGATCACTTTTCTTCATTTCCTACCTGATGCCATGTGGATCTTTCTTACAGCCTTGGTTGTACAGTCATCTTTCTGCCAGTTTCCAGTTATTTTTCAGGGAGAATTGTTCCATGTGTAGATATATTTTTGATGTGTTCATGGGGGGATTTGTTCATGGCTCATGTCCTCCTACCCCACCATCTTATATAAAGTAATTATTGATAGCTATGTGCATATTGCCATTTTGTTAATTATTTTGGGGGTTTGTTTTTGTAGTTCTTTTTTTTCTTTTTTATTCTTTTATTCTCTTCCTTTCTGATTTATTATCTTTAGTGTTATGTTTGAATTTATTTTCTCCTTATTTGTGTATCTATTAGAGATTTTTGGTTTGTGCATACCATGAGATATCATTCATATAAAGACAATACATAAATAAATATGATTTATATAAAATAGCCATACATATAATTATTTTAAGTTGCTGATCTCTTAAATTTATATGCATTTTAACAACCCAGCATTTTTAATTCTCCTAGATCATGTTTATTGTTTTTGTTTTACATACTTTTGTATATTTCTAAACTATTTACTGTGGATATAGATGATTTTACTGCTTTTGTTTTTAACCTCCCTGTTAGCTTTATATGTGGTTGATTTATTAACTTTATATATATTAATATTTGCTTTTAATAAAGAGATTCTTTTCTCTCATAATTTTCATATTTCTAGTTATGGGAATTTGTGCTTGGTGCATCCTTTTAACATTTCTTGTAAAACTGGTTTGGTGGTGCTGAATTCTTTTGGCTTTTTTTTGTCTGTAAAATTTTGATCTCTCCATAAACTCTGAATGAAAGCCTTGCTGGGTAGGGTACTCTGGGTTGTATGTTTTTCCCTTTCATCACTTTAAATATGTCATGCCCCTCCCTTCTGGCCTGCAGTTTCTGGTGAAAAGTCAACTGACAGCCTTACCTTCTTGTCGCTTTTCCGTTGGTGCTTTTAATGTTCTTTTTCTCTTCAATTTTTGCCGTTTTAACTACAGCGTGTCTTAGTGTGGTCCTCTATGGATTGTGCCTGTTTGTGACTCCCTGTGCTTCCTGGACCTGGGTGTCTGTTTCCTTTCCCAGGCTGAGGAAGTTTTCAACTCTCATGTATTCAAATATGTCCTCTTCCTCTTCATCTCTCTTCTCCTTCTGGGACCCTTATATGCTTGATGTTGTCTCAGAGGTCTCTAAATCTGTCATCATTTTTTTTTCTTTTTCTTGGCTCAGCTTCAGGGATTTCTACATCTCTGTCTTCCAATTCACTCTGTATCATCTAATCTACTATTCTTTCTAGTGTATTTTTTTTAATTTCAGTTATTGTATTCTTCATCTCTGGTGCTTGTTTATATTTCTCACTTTGTTAAAAGCTTTTAACTTCTCACTTTATTCATCCACTTGTCTTCCAAATTCTTTGAACATCTTTGCAATCATTACCTTGAACTCCTTATTGGGTAAATTGTTTATCCCCACTTCACTTAGTTCTTTCAGGATCTTATCTTGTACCTTTGGAGCATATTCTTCTGCTTAATTTGCTATTTTCATTTCTATGTATTTGATATGTTGGTTACAATTCCTAACCTTGAAGAAGTGGCCTTTGTAGGAGATATCCTGTGCATCCAAGCGGTACACTCCCCTCTGGTCACCGGAGCTACATGCTCTAGACACATGCTTTGTGTGCGTAGTATTGGCTCTTCTGTTGTGCCAGGCTGACTACTGCGGATGGTCTGGTAGATGTGCCTGGTCCTGGTCTATTTGATTGCCAAACCCTGACTTGTGTGGCGGCTACTGGTCACTTGTGGGTGGGACCAGGTCATAAGGTGGCTGACTACATGGCCCTGGTGGGTGCCAAGATTAGCACCAGGTCACTGGTGGGTGGAACCTGGCTCTAGGGTGGGTTGTTACAGAGCCAGTGGTCCAGGATCTAGTGTTAGCCTGCTGGTAGGCAGAGCCAGTTCCTAATGTGGCTGGCCTGGGGATCTAGGATGTTCTAAAAGAGGTGTTGGCCCATCATGAGTGGGGCAGCTGACTGAGGGCTCCAAGGTGTCTCAGACCTGGAGACAGCTTGCTGATAGGGGGGCCTGTGGCCCAGGGGGATCTTGGGGCTGGTGCCTACCCTCTGAGGGGTGAATCCAGGTTCCAGGGTCTCTGACTAAGGGCTCTGGGGATCCTGGAGTTGTTAGTCCACTGGTGGGTGGAGCTTTGCCCTGGGCTCTCAGAATGGCTAGGGGCTCAGGAGTTCCTAGGCAGCCAGTCTGCAGCTGGGTGTGGCTGTGCCCCCACCTATCTACACTTCATTTGTCATCTGATCCTCAAATAAGTAAATTGCCAGAGTCACACAAACGATGGTATCCTGTGAGGGACAGAAATAACTGATGAGACAAAGAACAGGTGGTAGGGGTCCAGGAGAGATGCTCAGAGCACCCCTGGGCTCCAATTTTTCTCCAGTGAGAATCTGTCTGAAGCACCTCATGGGGGCAGTGGGGTTTATCTTCATGCTGAGGATATAATGTTGCTGCTGCTGCTGCTAAGTTGCTTCAGTCGTGTCCAACTCTGTGCAACCCCGCAGATGGCAGCCCACCAGGCTCCTCTTTCCCTGGGATTCTCCAGGCAAGACTACAGGAGTGGGTTGCCATTTCCTTCTCCAATGCATACATGCATGCTAAGTCTCTTCAGTCATGTCCGACTCTGTGCAACCCCATGGAGAGCAGCCCACCAGATTCCTCTGTCCATGGAATCCTCTAGGCAAGAATACTGGAGTAGGTTGCCATTTCCTTCTCCAGAGGATATAATACTCTTAGGGCTTAATACTTCACATTTGAAAAGGGATCTTTAATCAAGGAGTTGGAAAGAGTAGAACTGAGGGGATGTGGCAGATTTCTCTTCTCTACCACCCAAAGAAATTGAGTTTCTCTTCATTCTTCTTGTGTCCTTTCTTCCTACTCTTCTTCTCTCTCCCTCCTTTCCTATTTATTGGGCTTCCCCGATGGCTCAGACAGTAAAGAATCTGCCTGCAATATGGGAGAACTGGGTTTGATCCCTGGATGGAAAAAATCCCCTGGAGAAGGAAATGGCCACCTACTCCAGTATTCTTGCCTGGAGAATTCCATGGACAGAGGAGCCTGGCGGGCTACAGTCCATGGGGCCCTTTCTCCCTCCCTCCCTTCCTAGCTATTACCCAGCATCTAACATGGCAACGAGCACATGGGTATTCAAACACGTTTGTTGAATTGAATTGGTGTAAGGGGAGCCAACCTAGATAGCATATTGAAAAGCAGAGACATTACTTTTCCAACAAAGGTCCATCTAGTCAAGGCTAATGGCACCCCACTCCAGTACTCTTGCCTGGAAAATCCCATGGACGGAGGAGCCTGGTGGGCTGCCGTCTCTGGGGTCGCACAGAGTCGGACATGACTGAGGTGACTTAGCAGCAGCAGCAGCAGCAGCAGCAGCAGTCAAGGCTATGGTTTCTCCAGTGGTCATGTATGGATGTAAGAGTTGGACTGTGAAGAAAGCTGAGTGCCGAAGAATTGATGCTTTTGAACTGTGGTGTGGGCGAAGACTCTTGAGAGTCCCTTGGACTGCAAGGAGATCCAACCAGTCCATTCTAAAGGAGATCAGCCCTGGGTGTTCTTTGGAAGGAATGATGCTAAAGCTGAAACTGCAGAACTTTGGCCACCTCATGCGAAGAGCTGACTCATTGGAAAAGACTCTGATGCTGGGAGGGATTGGGGGCAGGAGAAGAAGGGGACGACAGAGGATGAGATGGCTGGATGGCGTCACTGACTCGATGGACATGAGTCTGAGTGAACTCCGGGAGTTGGTGATGGACAGGGAGGCCTGGCATGCTGCGATTCATGGGGTCGCAAAGAGTCAGACATGACTGAGTGACTGAACTGAACTGAACTGAAGGGGCACCTTATTCCTGTGTAACTGCATTTTGGGGTCCATGTCAGCCCCAGAGGCAGGCACAAGTGGAGGCAGTAGATAGAGCAAACCCTCGTGACAGCTTTCCAGATCACTGAAAGCTTTGTTCTGCTGACCTCATTTATAACCACCCAGAAAGTGGTCTTTCTTCCTCTAGAAGAAGGGTGTCTAAAATGACAAATTGTATAGCCATCTGAAACAGGAAATAAGGTTGACTAAAATAGAAATTATATTCATTGTTTGTAAAGGGCATGTGCAACCCCTTTCTCTTCCACATCTTACTGGGGCCTTGCTCGTTACTCTTTCTTCCTTTCCTCCCCTTTCATTTATGTTATACAGGTGAAACAGGAACATATTCACATAACTAAAAACTGTGGACCACAAATCTGCTCCTCTCCATTGTTAAGTGGAATGATAGTTAAGTGAACCTATTAGTCCACATATTTGCTATGATTTTAAAAGCACATTGTATTTCCTTCCTGACCACTTGCCCAGTCCCCATCTCTCTGAGAGAGATAAGCTTCATCTATATTATTTCATCTGATTGATGATTGTCTGTCTCTGGTATTCCCTTGGAAAAGGTGTATGGATTCATTACGTATTCTAATGTATTGTCTACAGATTACAAGATAAAGTCAAGCTGATACTTTTTAAGTTGACCTGTCTCTATACTTAGCATTGTCTCTTAATAGTAGGCTTCCCTCATGGCTCAGATGGTAAAGAATCTGCCTGCAATGCAGGAGACATGTGTTCGATCCCTGGGTTGGGAAGATCCCCTGGAGAAGGAAATGGCAACTCACTCCGGTGTTCTTGCCTGGAGAATCCCATAGACAAAGGAGCCTGGCAGCTGACAGTCCATGGGGTCTCGAAGAGTTGGGCAGGACTGAGCGACTATCACTAGAATGAATCGTGTAACGTTGTATGATTTGTGACTGACAAAACGGCAATGCCATATGGTTGAACCTAAAATACTTAGACGTACATATTCCTGTTATTAATACATTACATAAATGGCATTTATTATCCTGAAATTTACTTTTCTCATTTAATGAAATGTCTTGCTCTTTTTCTACAGCAGTTCTAGTAGACCGTCTTACTGCTCTTAACTGCCATGTTTCACAATGAATATAACACCACACTATGGAGTTAACTGATCCCCTACCGATAGGCTGCACAATTGTTTCATGAGTCAAAGCAATGATGCTGTGAACATTGCGAAGTGCAAGTATTTTTGTAGGGATAATTGTCTAAAAGTAGAGTATCTTAGTCAAATTTAAAATATTGACAACTTTCTCTTGCAATAAGATCTTCCCATTTTTTCTACTGGTAATGCCTGATAGAACTCGTTTTTCCCTGATAGTATCTGCACTGGATGCTATTAACCTTCTTTTGCTAAACTCATGAGTAACGAATGATATCTCCATATTGCTTTTAGATTTCCCTACTTGTAGTGAGATTGATTATCTTTTCCTATGCTTCATGGGTCATTTGGATATCTTCTATGAACTGTGCCTCTGTATTTTTTGCTCATTTTAATATTAGTATGTTTACCTTTTATTGATGTGTAGGAGCTCCTATTAGTAGGGATATTCATCCTTTATCTATAAGTTGTAAATATTTTTCTCCCACCTCATTGCTTATCTGTTTATTTTTGGTGTCCTTGGCCCTGTGGAAATCCTCTTCTTAATGTCTTCTTGGATTTTATTCAGGAAAAAATTTTTTCAAAGCCCAATTTGTAGAAATGTAGAAAAAAAATCTCCTCATATTTTCATACTTCCAATTTTAGGTTTGAATCTTTGATGTTGATTTGTGTGTGGTAATAAACTAATTTTATTTTTCTAAATGGAGGGCCAGTTTTATACTAACTATTGCTGTTAACTCTATACTTACCTGACTGATTTGAAATGCTTGTTAAAATAAATTTCCTGCTATATAAGGCTTTGTTTGGGGCTTATGTATGTTTTATTGATCTACTGTCTAGGTCTGTGTGTATCTTAATGCTTTAAAGATTATTATGTTATGTATTCCTATAGAGCGGCCTCCCCACCACTGTACTTCAAGATTTTCTCTTGTACATTTTTATTTCCAGAACGTCAAGTTCCATAACAAATCCCGTCAGGGTTTTAATTGGGATTAACTCAGGGAAAATTGACAGCATCATTATAATCCCCCCTTATTTGAATAGATACTCTGTGTTTTGTGTTCTTTGTAAAGATGTTTAATAAATGTCATTTCATATACCCCTTGCGGCAAGCCAGCAGGGGGGTTTTATTAGTCTCATTATCCGGGGAAAAATTGAGGTTTAGAGAAGTTAGGAAATGTGTCTTGCTACTTGCTTAGTAAATTGCTGAGCCAATTGCTTCTTAACCCCTACTGGATAATGGTCTTTAAGATACTTGAAAGTCACAGGGTATGTTTCATCAGGAAAAGGGCTAAATTTCTCTCCTTTCTTGTTGATTGTGTAAGCAGCTAGCCATGAGCCCCCAGTGGGAAAGTGGCCATTAGATATCATTAGAAACTGATACAGGCTCATTTTTCTTCCCTTATTGGTCTTAATGAAACACTGGAAAGGCTGAGGACAAGTGGTACTCAAAGTGTGGTCCTTGGCCCACCAGCAGCAGCCAGGCGTGGGCCCTACCCAGACTGAGTGAATCAGAAACAGCCTCGCATGGCCCGGCCACGTGTGTTTCCACAAGTACTTCTCTGACAGATGCTCGCTGAAGTTTAAGAATCATGGGTTTAAGGGACCGTGTGAAGACATTCTAATGATGGGTGTCTCAGAAGCCTAAGGAACGGATTCTCGGGTCTCAGCGCTGGGATGCTGGCCTCACCTGCACGGTGTTCCCTTCCCCGGGATGTCTTCACAGTCCTCTATGGGAGCACAAGGGCCTGGGTTCCCCGATCGACAGCGACACTCGGCTTCCTCGGTCCACTCATTCCTCACACACTGGGCGAATTCGCCGCAGGCCAGGAATTTGCAGGGATCTGCTTGATCCGCTGTAGAAAATAGGGTATATTTTACTGATGCGTGGATGCCTGAGCAGTGGGACCAGCAGAAGTCAAGACAGAAGATCGAAAAGGTTTGCCATCGCCCTACTGTGACGTGAGTTGTACAGGAGTGAGAACAGAGTGGAGTAAAGAGAACCAAGCATTTCTATATCTTTAATGAATGAGTTTACAGACACAGGTGATGACATATTTAGCTCCGCATTTAATTATGCACAAACTGGTGTGCATCAGAATCAGCTAGAGGCCTTGTTGAATGTCAGACTCCTGAGCCCCACCATCACAATTTCTGATGCAGGAGGTTTAGAGACCAAGAATCTGTATCTCTAAGGCGCTAACAAACAGAAGAGGGAGACTTCCTTGGCAGTCCACTGGCTAAGACTGCTTTCCAATTAAGGCGATACAAGTTCCATCCCTGGTCAGAGAACTAAGATCCCCACATGCCTCAGGGCCAAAACAAGCAACCAAACAAACAAAAAACCCCAAAGGACCCACAAAAAACAAAAGCAATAATGTAACAAAGTCAATAAGGATTTTAAAAATGGTCCACATTAAAAAAAAACTTAAGAAAAAACCAAGCAGAACATTTAAAAAATCCTCTAATGTAGATGATGTTAATGTATCTGATCTGGGGAGCACATTTTGACAACCACCTCATTAGAGAATTAATTTTTTTTCCCCCTGGACATATATCTGGAAAAGACAGAAACTCTAAATTCAAAAAGATACACCCACCCCAGTGTTCATAGCAGCACTATGTTCAGTAGCCAAGACATGGAAGCAACCTAAATGTCCATCAATAGAGGAATGGATAAAGAAGATGTGGTACATATATATACACATCAGCAACATGGAGATTATCACACTAAGTGAAGTAATCAGAGAGAGAAACAAATATCATAGAGTATCACTTATATGTGGAATCTTAAAAAAAAAATGATACGAGTGAACTTATTTACAAAACAGAAATAGATTCACAGCCACAACAAACTATGGTTACCAAAAGGGAAGGGAGTCGGGAAGAATGAATTGGGAATTTGAAATTAACAAATACACACTGCTGCTGCTGCTGCTAAGTTGCTTCTGTCGTGTCCGACTCTGTGCGACCCCATAGACGGCAGCCCACCAGGCTCCCCCATCCCTGGGATTCTCCAGGCAAGAACACTGGAGTGGATTGCCATTTCCTTCTCCAATGCATGAAAGTGAAAAGTGAGAGTGAAGTCGCTCAGTCGTGTCCAACCCTCAGCGACCCCATGGACTGCAGGCTTCCAGGCTCCTCTGTCCATGGGATTTTCCAGGCAAGAGTACTGGAGTGGGGTGCCACTGCCTTCTCCAACAGATACACACTAATACATATAAAATAGATTAACAACAAGATATTGTATGGCACAGGGAACTGTATGCAATACATTGTAATAACCTATTATGGAAAAAATCTGAAAAAATACATGTATATTTTATGTATGTATAACTGAATCATTTTGCTGTACACACAAAACACTAGAAATCGATTATATTTCAATAAAATTCTTTTTCTTTGTTAGAATTTTTTTTTTTAAGGCAAACATTTTCTGCAGCGATTAGTTGGTAAACACATATTTAAGATCAGGGTTACATTTTAAAGCAGTAGTCAGTAGTTTCAAGACCTTCCTGGTTTGAAAATCTCTTTCAGTCTCTTGTTGATCCCTAGAGGTTCTTTTCTTTGAAAATTCAAATAGACCTCAGGTCTTTCTCTGTTTTGTTTTTAGTCATCAATTGTTCTTTTTCACTCTATTCTTAATTCTGTAGGATTGTCTCAAAATCTTCATCAAGTAGATTACAAATCAACAGACAATTATAAATCTCAGACTGTTAGCTCTGGGAGAATCGTGGCCCCTTCCAGCCCCTTCCTTGTCTTTTGGAGTTGAGCACACCTTGCTCTCCAGGGGAGAAGCAAAAGGTCGGTATCATCACATGCTGATGGCACAATCACAACAGGCCACTGGTCCCCAGACCACAGTTCTTTCTGCCTAGAAGGGTTTCCCATTGAATCGCATCAGCTATTTACCCTTCAGATTATTTCAACAAGCACCTATCATGTGCTAGGAACTAGTGGAGTGAAAGTGAAAGTTGCTCAGTCACGTCAGACTCTTTGCGACCCCATGGAGTGTAGTCTGCCAGGCTCCTCTGTCCACCAGAATACTGGAGTGGGTAGCCCGTTCCCTTCTCCAGGGGATCTTCCCAACCCAGGGAGCGAACCCAGGTCTCCTGCATTGCAGGTGGATTTTTTTTTACCATCTGAGCCACCAGGGAACACAAGAATACTGGAGTGGGTAGCCTATACCTTCTCTGGTGGGTCTTCCCAACCCAGGAATTGAAGCGGGGTCTCCTGCATTGTAGGCAGATTCTTTACCAGCTGAGCTACCAGGGAAGCCAGTTAGGGACTAGGGGACAGGAATCCGGTATGAAGCCACTCTTTGAAGAAGCTGAGGGGGGACAGTAAGACACACACAGATGCTCCTCTACAAGAAGCCAAGGGTCTCGTCTAGTGTAAGAACTCTAACCACAAGGTTACATTAGAGATACAGGGGCCAGGGAGATTGCTGAAGCCTGTGTCTAAGGTGGATTGCATTTGGATGTGCAAAGACTGGGAAAGGAATTCTGACCAGACCCACCATAAGCAGAGGCACGGAGGTGGGAGAGAAACAGGCATGTGAAGAGGGAGCAGGGCAAGTCCAGCAAGGGAGGAGCAGAGACTCGTGGATGGGAAGGAAGGGAATTGAGCCTGGAGAGGTACATTCAGGCCAAGCTCTGGTAGGGCTTGAATGCCGTGCTAAGGACTTTGGACTTGACAGGAGGTGAGGGCCATGAAGGATCTGCGGGCAGGGGAAGGCTGTAATATTACAGACTTGTGCTTTAGAAAACATGTACATAGATCTCGGAAGTTTCAGAGTTGGGATCGTTTCAGTGATCATCTGAGCTAGTATTTCCCATGCAGGAACATTTGCAGAGCTTGAATTCAGCCGGATTTAATGTTTTATAGGGCTTCCCAGGTGGTGCTAGTGGTGAAGAGCCCACCTGCCAATGCAGGTAGACGTAAGAGATGCGGGTTGGATCCCTGAGCTGCGAAGATCCCCTGGAGGAGGGCATGGCAACCCACTCCAGTATTCTTGTCTGGAGAATCCCAAGGACAGAGGAGACTGGGGGATACAGTCCATGGGGTTGCACAGAGTCAGACACGACTGAAGCGACTTAGTACACACACATACTAAAAGCAGGCTTGGTGGCTAATCTTTTATTTATTTTTTTAAGTGCTAGATGAAATAAACATAATGGGTTTCTCTTTCCCCTGGACTTTGACTCCAGCTACAGTCCCCTCTCTTTTTCCTTGTAAGCCTCTCAGAGTCACTGATAAGCTAATGTCTACTGCGCATCTTCAAGTGAAGGCCGCAGTCAGCTGCTTTGCCAAGTTTACTGACCACACAGAAGCCCTGCCTGTGGGTGTGGGCAGCTTGTGGGATGAGATTCCATTGACCCTCGTGTTCACTCCTGATCCAGTGCCTCCCTGTGGTGGAAAAAGAGAGCGCGGGAGGTCAGTGAGACCAGTCCAATGGGTGGGCAAGAGCAGTTCCTTGAAAACAAATTTTTGGGTCTCCCAGCAAGGTAGACCTGTTAGGTATTTCCGTAAAGTTGTATTTTCTGCAACTTGAGGTTTCCTGTGGACAGAGTCCTGAGTAATGCGAAGTTTCCCTGCCTGACAGTTCCTAAAGCCGGCTACATAAAGGAATCTTTGTCACTGTTTAGGAAACAACTCACATTTACCCTAACAACCCAGGTGATTCACGTCCAGGGTCTGGCTTAATAAATAACAGCTGTCAGCAGCCTGACACTCAGGCCTGCCGTCCTGAAAGCAGAGGCCGTGAGGGAATAGTAGAGTCTCCACCGCCCTCTCTCTGCTGTGGAGAAACAGCTTTAACTTGGGAAGGAGACTGAATGCACAGAGCCTGCCCCTCTGAAAAGTAATAGAAAATGTGGGATAACCACATGAGTTTCTATTTAAAAAACGTTTCTGTTTTACCAATATTCCCTTCAGCCCAGCCAAGCATAGTCTATGCACCAGTAAAACTGAACTGAACACATAAGGCAGAAGTCGAGAAATGAATTTATCCACATTTGGGGGCCCTGAATTGGGTAAATGTGAAGAACAAGTGCACTTAGTTCATAGAGTACTTGCTTTCCCTGTGTCGTTTTTTGGGGACTAGCCTACAGAGCAGTGGCTTCTAGGTGGCACTAGTGGTAAAGAACCCACCTCTCAACGCAGGAGATGGGTTCGATCCCTGGGTCGGAAAGATCCCCTGGAGGAGGGCATGGCAACCCACTCCAGTATTCTTGCCGGGAGAATCCCATGGACAGACGGAACCTGGCAGGCTACAGTCCGTAGGGTCACACAGAGTCGAACATGACTGGAGTGACTTAGCGTGCATGCATGCATGCAGAGCAGTAGGTTTGCATTTTAAAGGTCTTGAAAAGCATTCCCAAGCGCTGACTGAGGAAGGTTGTCTCTCAACTCTACACCATGTAATCAAAATGCATTTAGTGAACAGTCCTTGCTGCCTGCAGGCGACACTTGGAAGCACTTTACAGTTAAAGCTAAAAAGATTATGATCCAGGTCATCAAGCAGTTTATAAATTCATAGGTCCTTGATGGTCCAAGACTGTCTTTTTCAAACCCTCTGTTACCGATCCCAAAGGTACTCTACTCATCTGCTCAGGCTTAAACACAGACTCTCCCTTCCTGCCGGCCCCTGAGAGTCTCAGGCCCACGTGTCACTAACTCTGGATCATTGCACTCACATGCCTCCCCTAGAACATCCTGTCACTTGTCCCAAATCCTTGGTTCTGTGTATTATTCCCTTTCTATCCTGTACTTCATCATTCTTTACCGTTTTGTCATCCCCTTGCCTTGCGCTGCCCTAACACTCAAATATTGGACAGGACGTGAGGCATCTGCTTTGATAGGGTTCCATCCTAGGGCAGGATTTCAGCTCAGTGTGGCTGAAACCCTGGCTTCTTAGGGCTGGTCCCGGCTGAGGGCCTGTTAGGCCTTTACGGTGGACTTTTTTTTTTGATGCGATGAAACCTAGTGATCGCTAGGTGGCGCTCAATAGCAAAAGAAGTAGGAATAGACTCGGAATCAAATTATACTGTTAATATAAGGTCCGAACTGATTTCTGTCTCCTTAAAAACTGCGGAGAAGAACTAAGGAGACTCTTGATGAAAGTGAAAGAGAAGGGTGAAAAAGTTGGCTTAAAACTCAACATTCAGAAAACTAAGATCATGGCATCCGGTCCTATCACTTCATGCAAATAGATGGGGAAACAATGAAAGCAGTGACAAACTTTATTTTCCTGGGCTCCAAAATCACTGCAGATGGTGACTGCAGCCATGAAATTAAAAGATGCTGGCTCCTTGGAAGAAAGGCTATGACCAACCTAGATAGCATATTAAAAAAAAGCAGAGACATTACTTTGCCAACAAAGGTCTGTCTACTCAAAGCTATGGGTTTTTCCAGTAGTCATGTATGGATGTGAGAGTTGGACTATAAAGAAAGCTGAGCAGCGAAGAATTGATGCTTTTGAACGGTGGTGTTGGAGAAGACTCTTGAGAATCCCTTGGACTGCAAGGCGATCCAACCAGTCCATCCTAAAGTAGATCAGTCCTGAATATTCATTGGAAGTACTGATGCTGAAGCTGAAACTCCAATCCTTTGGCCACATGATGCGAACTGACTCCTTGGAGAAGACCCTGATGCTGGGAAAGATTGAAGGCAGGAGGAGAAGAGGACGACAGAGGATGAGATGGTTGGATGGCATCACCAACTGTTTGGACATGAGTTTGAGTAAGCTCCGGGAGTTGGTGATGGACAGGGAGGCCTGGCGTGCTTCAGTCCATGGGGTCGCAAAGAGTCGGACATGACTGAGAGACTGAACTGAGCTGGAAAACTGCGATGCTGAGCGCACTGGTGCAGGGAGGCAAGGTCTGTCAGCCATCGGGCGGTGGGAAGAGCAGCTCCAGAGGACCAGTGGTGGAGCCGTTAGGACTCTGATCACCACAGCAGATCTGGCCTGGCCGGCTGGAGGTTATATTGCAAACTCCTGGCTCATCTTTTCCCATTTCAGAAAGGCAGAGCCAGAGCCCTGGAGTTCCCAGGAGGCTGAGACCAAGTCTGAAAGGAGCGGAAAGCAGGGGCCCCTTCATTCCCCAACCACGGAGGCTTTGCAGTCCTGGTTTTGTTGGTGGGGAGGAGGGGGTGTCATTCCTTTGCTTGGGGCATCAAAGAATGACAAACTCACACATACCAATCCATATAATCTGCAGGGGCACTGGACACAGTTTTGACCACCATACTTTTAGGAACTTAAGAACATGTTTTAAATTCTTTGAAATCAGAAACAAAAATTAATATAATGCAGCCTGGATTATATTTGT
Organism: Bos taurus; assembly: GCF_002263795.3. Taxonomy (NCBI): domain Eukaryota; kingdom Metazoa; phylum Chordata; class Mammalia; order Artiodactyla; family Bovidae; genus Bos; species Bos taurus. Next base: position 15,578,702 of record NC_037336.1, read on the forward strand.
CTCTATACCACTGCAGATAGGATATATAATTTTAAACACTAATTAATATTAATGTTTAAAATTAATATGCATGAAGCAAAGGGTCTGGAGCCCAGGGAATCCTTAGGCAGCCTGGTCTTCTGACTGCTCCTTCTTAAGGCATGAGTATCGATTCAGTGCTTGGTGCTGAGTGCTTAGTCATTTGAATAACTATGGTGCCCTTCTGGGGTTTCATCTGAGATATAATGCAGATGCCTCACCTTCCACACATGTGCATCTGGCTTATTTTCCTAAATTCTGAGGACTTTGTGGGCTTGGCTTCACTTGCCGTGGAGTTAACCTGCTCATCCTTGCTGTGCACACCCAAGCACCCTGGGAGAGAAGAACTGGCTGCTAGCAATTGTCTGTGGCCTTGGAATGTGGGTTAGCATCTTTGAGACCCATTTCTTCCCTCTCTAAAAAGAGAAATTTAAAGAAGGTGATCACTAATATTGCTCCAGATCAAATATAATAAATCTTCTATTTGAGGTGTCCTACTGGAACAAAGCTAGCAGGAGATATAGCCAGGCTCCAGAATTGTTGTGCAGGTCAGTGACTAAAAGAACTTAAAGAAAAAAACAACTACACTTAAGTTCATATTTATCATTTTATTATTATTTTATTATTGGCCAGAAATGTTTTGCTTATGACTTATTGCTGAAGGGTAGGATTAAGAATAATTATTTGATGATACATAGGACCATGCACTGGAGAAGGCAATGGCACCCCACTCCAGTACTCTTGCCTAGAAAATCCCATGGATGGAGGAGCCTGGTAGGCTGCAGTCCATGGGGTCGCTACAAGTCGGATGCGACTGAGCGACTTCACTTTCACTTTTCACTTGCACACAATGGAGAAGGCAATGGCAACCCACTCCAGTGTTCTTGCCTGGAGAATCCCAGGGACGGCGGAGCCTGGTGGGCTGCCGTCTATGGGGTCGCATAGAGTCGGACACGACTGAAGCGTAGCAGCAGCAGGACCATGCACATGGCTGTTGGAGCATACACTCCAAGTTTGTGGAATTGAATCAGTTATCCATGGGACATTTTTCTGGCTTGAAGGGGCATGCGATAAGAAGCTTGGGTTTCAGTTCAATTTTCTACCATTCTCAAGAACAACACCACAACCTGTTTATAGTAGGCTTTCAGGAACACTTCCAAGGCAAACACACGTAGCTTACCCTGGACTAGAAGCTGAAGAATGAACTCTGCTCTCAGTCATTTTTTATATTTGCCAAACCGAGGGATTCTGGGTGCACTGATCTTAGGGCCTGAGTGTCCCAGGATAGATGGGGACCCCAAGAGGACCGTGGGAGGTGGCCCTGCAGCTGGGCGGAAGCCCAGGCTCGCGTGGAGGGTTTGCATTAAGGGTTGGATGACGGACCCTGGGAGCTTCTTAAGGAAGCTCCATGGGGTGGTTGGGGGTGGGCTGAGGGGACAGGCTGAAACTCTGGAGCGGGCAAAAGCCGTCTGGCAGTCCAGCCGGCACTGTGGTTCCCTAGTGGAAGCAGGCGTTAACAGAAAAACTCCTACGATGGCAGCACAGGGAACACAGGGCAGCAGGAGGCACAGCCAGAGACAGAGATGGGGGGAGCTGGGGACAGCCTCCTGGAGAGAGTCCCTGAGGCTGCCCCAGCTGGGAGGGGACACTCCTAGCAGGGACAACAGAACATAGAAAGGGAAGTTTAGGACTTTTGTTTCTGAGAATAAGTTTATTTTTTTTTTGTATTCTAGAATATGATAAAATATTGTAGGAAATTTCTCTTGGTGAGATGTAGAACCTAAGAGTTTGTTTAGGTCTCATTAGACTGAAGTGTGTTGTCACCTTTTCTAAGTAGATTAAACACTTGGCGTATACCCAGTAGTTGCTGTTTAGTTGCTAAGGCATAATCCGACTCTTTGCGACCCCATGGACTGTAGCCCGCCAGGCTCCTCTGTCCGTGGGATTTCCAAGGCAAGAATGCTGCAGCGGGTTGCCATTTCCTTCTCCAGTATACCAGTAGGAGGAGGGTTAATAAGATTCTTTTTCACAAAGAGGCAGTAGGTAGAGTTGAGGGAAGCACATAAAACTGCCTTTGAATTCAGTTCCAGCCCTTGGTGACTGTTTAACAGTAAAACATAAGTTATTTACACTTTTAGGAAACACAGTTTCTTCAAGTATGGAATGGGGGGAAATAACTTTGTGTAGTTATTTATTAAGATTTTAAAAATAGTGTTAATTAACAGCAATTACCATTTTTATTGCCATTGTGATGAGTGACACCTACCACCTTCGCAGAGCTGGTGACTAAGTGCGAGTCTTACACATTATGCACTTTCCAGAGAAAGTGAGCGTTGACCCACATTCTGGCTGGAAGTGTCGTGGATGCCAGACTGTAATTAATTTCAATGTTTACCACTTACCAGCCTTGAGGTCTGCCTGTTTTTAAGGAAGATTTTTAGGAATTCAAGAAGAGAAGAAGTTAGAATAAGTTATATGGAGTTTTGCATTTTTGAAATCTCCACCCTGCACAGCTAACTGGCATAAAAGCCCTACAAGCTTCTGAAGAATTTTCATAGCAGCTCAAATGAAAGACGACCCTAGTGGCCGGGGATGCCAGCAGAATACTGAGCAAGCCGTGATGTATTCAGCTTCTCAGTTGATGAATCAGGTGGTTCTAACATTGGTTTATACTTTTTATATCACAGATTCATTTATTCAGGGAGTTTCAAAAGGTGAAAGGCAAACCGCACGCTGTACCAACAGCGTGTGGCTCCTCCTACCTGCCTGCGCCTCTGAGATGCTCTCTGCCCTAACCACTGCCGATCCTCCTTTAGAGGACGCAGCCCCACATCCTGGTGCTGATCTGAATGTGGAATGAGACTCACCTGGAAATCTCCGGAGGGTTTTCAAATTCTCTCTTTCTTCTCTCTAGTCCCCAAGTAGTAAAATACTCCCCCCTCCCAGCACTGCTACCCCAATCCACTTTCCACCCTGACATTAGGCCAGAAGAAAAGAAAAGGACCTGATTGGATTTTGTTTCAAATTTTGCAGATGTACCTAAATAATTGGTCTGTCTGGGCATTGCCTATAAATATATTAAAACTGGGGCAAAGAAAAGAAATGCTACATTCTCTGACTGTTAAGCTGTCTGGGACTGTTAAGCTCAACTCATCTTTACCCAGACTTCTTTCCTTGACCTCTCTTTCCTTACTGTGAAACCAAGAAGGACCCCGTGGGGCTCCTGGCCACAGAAACTTTTCTGTGTCCTCCACTTCTTGTATGGAACAGACTCCAGCCTCCATGACCTTCCCTGAGTTCCCAAGGGCAGATTCGAACAGTTGCTAATCACGGAAGGGAAGGGATACAGTCTTGGGAGGAGCAGCCAAGAATCAATAACATAGCCTTCAGGCAGGGTCCGGGTTCCGCTCAAGGGATACACAGAACACTATCTTTTGAGGTCTTTTTAGAACTCAATGGACATGAGTTTGAGCAAGCTCTGGGAGTTGGTGATGGACAGGGAAGCCTGGCGTGCTGCAGTCCATGGGGTCGCAAAGAGTCGGTTATGACTGAGTGACTGAACAACAACAATAGAACTAAAACCCCGAATAAATAGCAGATATTAGCTTTCTTCATTTCAGGGAAGGCCACCTGAGACCAGCTCTTCAAGAGACCACCTGAGACTAGATTAAAGGAGTGCGTGCCCTGCACACACCCTAGTCTTATCAGCAACCGCATACTTGAACCACTGCTATAAAGCTCCTTACCAAATCCCACCAGGTTGGTACACGCAGTTTCGAGGGCCATGAATGCACTGTGTCCCCCTTTGCCTGGCAAAGCAATAAAGCAATCCTTCTCTGCTTCACACGAAGCTCTTGTCTCTCGATTTGATTTGGCACCAGCGCACAGAGGCCAAATTTTTGGCATCAAGAGTAAGACTTTAGAAAACTTGTAACTTCTTCCTCTGTTTGAGATGGAAATCTCTTTAAAGCTTCCTGCCAGAATTTGGACTCCTGACTTTCTGCAGGACCTGGGAGCCATCCCTTTGAAATGTAATCATCAAGGAAGACAGCACTCCCTACCTTCCAGTATCTGTGCAAGGGTTGGAGCCTTGCTCCAACTTGTAAGACAGGAGGTGGACAGGGCATGTTGACTTTCTCATTTTCCATATCATTGAAATCTCACAGAAATGTGGCCTCTGCTCCTGCTGCTCCACCAGATTGCTTTTGCAGAGGATTCTAACGACCTATGAACTGTCAGCTTAAAGGAACTTCATCTACTCTTCACTCACCCAAATGCATCCTTTCAGTATCGTCCCCACCCAGGCCTCCAGACGGCTACTTCATAGGTTAGAGGTCAATTCACCTAATATCCACTTCCATAAAATTGGCTTCCCCAAAGAGGTCTTTTGGGATATTTTTATATCTTTAAGGCATTTTATTAATTTTGCCCTTCATCTTTTAAAAATGAGTTACTTTATGTGTCCTTTGTAACTATTTATAGATTTTTAACAAATATTTTCTAAATTTTCAGCATTTTATGAATGATAAACTCTATGTGTTTTTACTTTATAATCTTGGGAATGCTTTAAACACCTAGTCTGAAGACTTTCACACATTTTTTTAAAAGTTTAACTTCAAAAATCCATAAATCATGGCGGGGAGGGAAGAAGAAAGAACAGAAAAATGGGCCCCAGAGAAGATGCAAATAGATTGAACAGGGTCTGTTAGACAACCTGACTTTAACTGAGCTGCTGTAAGCAGATAGGATGGGGTTCCCGGGAGATAGAACCAGGCTTGGCTTTATTGACATAAGAGAAGCCACTTTGGCCTAAGCTATTTTGTGATCTAAGCCTGGCTATAATGTTTGCCCTCGAACAGTTTTCAGTAATTAATCTCAAGGGAACAAAAGAATGCAGAAACAAACAACCACAGAAATAACAAAGAAAACATATCAGTTGTAAAGTTACAAACCTATAGCAAAGATAACATATCAGTTGTAAAGACTCCCAGTTCTGTTTCAGTGGGAAAGATTACCCTGAAGGTTCAACCTCCAGGTCACCTGGAACCTGAGGGAAGATGACGTTGACCTTTTCTGACCCTGCTGACTTCCATCAGCTAAAGTTCTGACTCAACCTTTGTCCTAATTTTGTCCTTAATTCTCCTCTTCTCAAGCCCCCCATGAATATGCATGTACCTTTAGCTTAAAACTTCGCCAATTTGGTGGTTGGGGAGACACTGCTTTGGGAAGGATCCATGGGGTTTTCCTTACTTGTTGCAAGTGATACATCCTTCTGCTCTTTGGCTTGGTTGTGTTATTTAGCTAGACACCCACCAAGAGGGAAACCTTGTGTTTGGGGTAACACTGTCTCATTCTTGCCTTCCCTTCCTTCTCTGCTGAGCATCTTTACCTTGTATCCAAAGCTGCTTTCACAGCAGGAGAAGTACCCTGCCATTCCTAGGACTCTCTTTATTTTCCTCCTGCCCTTTCTAGACTAGCCCCACCCTGAAACTGAACTGGACACTGTGAGGTTCCTGGACGTGGAAGCCTCTCAGTGTTCCCCATTTCTTTTTTATTGGAAACAGATTCTAGTCCCCATGACTTTGCCTGAACTCCAAAGGGCAGATTCAGTCAGTTCAGTCGATCATTCAGGTCCGACTCTACAACCCCACAGACTGCAGCATGCCAGGCTTCCCTGTCCATCACTAACTCCTGGAGCTTACTTAAACTCATGTCCATACAGTTGGTGATGCCATCCAACCATCTCATCCTCTGTTGTCCCCTTCTCCTCCTGCCTTCAATCTTTCCCAGCATTAGGGTCTTTTCTGAGGAGTCAGTTCTTCCCATCAGGTGGCCAAAAGATTGGAGTTTCAGCTTCAGCATCAGTCCTTCCAATGAATATTCAGGATTGATTTCCTTTAGGATGGACTGGTTGTTTCTCCTTGCAGTCCAAGGGACTCTCAAGCGTCTTCTCCAATACCACAGTTCAAAAGCATCAATTCTTTGACGCTCAGCTTTCTTTATGGTCCAACTCTCACATCCATACATGACTACTGGAAAAATCATGGCTTTGACTAGATGGACCTTTGTTGGCAAAGTAATGTCTCTGCTTTTTAATATACTGTCTAGGCTGGTCATAACTTTCCTTCCAAGGAGTAAGCGTCTTTCAAATTCATGGCTGCAATCACCATCTGCAGTGATTTTGGAGCCCAGAAAAGTAAAGTCTGACACTGTTTCCCCATCTATTTGCCATGCAGTAATGGGACTGGATGCCATGATCTTAGTTTTTTGAATGTTGAGTTTTAAGGCAACTTTTTCACTCTTCTCTTTCACTTTCATTAAGAGGCTCTTCAGTTCTTTTCTTTCTGCCATAAGGGTGGTGTCATCTGCATATCTGAGGTTGCTGATATTTCCCCTGGAATCTTGATTCCAGCTTGTGATTCATCCAGCCCAGCATTTCACATGATGTACTCTGCATATAAGTTAAATAAGCAGAGTGACAACATACAGCCTTGACATACTCCTTTCCCAATTTGGAACCAGTCCATTGTTCCATATCTGGTTCTAACTGTTGTTTCTTGACCTACATTCAGATTTCTCAGGAGGCAGGTCAGGTGGTCTGGTATTTCCATCTCTTTAAAAAGTTTCCACAGTTTGTTGTGGTCCATGCAGTCAAAGGCTTTCGTGTAGTCAATAAAGCAGAAGTAGACAGGAGAGCTGTACAAAAAGGATCTTCATGACCCAGATAACCACGATGGTGTGATCACTCACCTAGACCCAGACATCCTGGAGTGCAAAGTCAAGTGTGCCTTAGGAAGCATCATTATGAACAAAGCTAGTGGAGGTGATGGAATTCCAGTTGAGCTAAATCCTAAAAGATGATGCTGTGAAAGTGCTGCACTCAATATGCCAGCAAATTTGGAAAACTCAGCAGTGGCCACAGGACTGGAGAATGTTAGTCTTCATTCCAATCCCAAAGAAAGGCAATGCCAAAAATGTTCCAACTACTACACAATTGCACTCATCTCGCATGCTAGCAAAGTAATGCTCCAAATTCTCTAAGTGAGGCTTCAATAGTAAGTGAACTGAGATCTTTCAGATGTTCAAGCTGGATTTAGAAAAGGCAGAGGATCCAGAGATCAAATTGCCAACATCTTTTGGATCATCGAAAAAGCAGGAGAATTCCAGAAAAACATCTACTTCTGCTTTATTGACTTGCAAAGCCTAAAATATTAACCATCTGGCATTTTAAGAAACACTTTGCTGACACCTAAAAGACAGTAACTTGGACTGATTTACCATTTACTATTGATAATGGCATTTCAGATCTCTATAAAGTCAGAAGTTACTGTATAGATAATGGATATGATACAGTGATTGTATTTTCTGTTTTTTATTTAGATTTCAGCATTTGCTTTTGTTCTCTGTTTAAAACCTGTTTCCATATCCTCTTTAAACTGTATTTGTCGTCTAATGCTCAGTGGTAAAAATCTATCTGCAATGCAGGAGATGTTAAATTTGATTCCTGCATTGGGAAGATCTGCTGGAGAGGGAAATGGAAACCCACTCCAGTTTTCTTGCCTGGGGAATTCTATGGACAGAGGAGTCTGACGGGCTACGGTCCATTGGATGCAAGCGTCAGACATGACTTAGTGACTACGACCACTATCTACCTGATTGACTGGTATGTTTTTCACACATGGAAGCTATTCTTTGATAAGGGCTGTGGGAGGCATGGGTGGTAAAGCCAGCAGCTCCCGGGCTGCGGAACACTGGATTTGAGGTGGGAGATCCTCCAGTGTTTTGGAGATCTAGTTCAAATCGCCTGTTTCTCCCAAGAAAGTGATGAGAAAAGGGCAAAGGGGTAAGACATCCAGTAACTCAGTTTTGCTATATTTGGCCATCCTGGTTGGAAAAACTTTGAAATGGTAGGATACCGTCTCCATTTTCCAAGGGAAGATTCTTGAGATTCTTTCCCAGAGACAAATCTAGGTATGTATTCCTGGTGTTTGGTATTTCCAGCAGCTGTCCTTTATCTCCCTCAAGATTTCCCCTTTTAGTTCTCTTTCAAGGAGAGTTTTCATCAATGAGTTCAAGGAAATACTTGCAAGATCCAGTCTGAATCAGGGAGGCTTCATGTATTGGCTAAAATGACCTTTAGGTATTACTTGGGATTTTGATTAGCAGTGTCCTGATCTGTGATCTCCCTTACTATGTGCTGGGGGATGGGCACTGCTGAGAATCAGCCAAGCCTTAGACACTGGAAGAGACCATACCAGCTACACAGCCAGAGGCTGTGTAAATTAGAATTTGAGTCCTTGTTGTCTAGGAAGCTGAAGTAATTATCTTCACTACAGGTCCAGGGAGCTGAGAGGCAGCACAATCAGGTGGTTGCATTGGTTTACTCTATGAGGAAGACATTTTAATCAGCTTGCCTGTCAATCACCATGACAGCTTACACTCAAATACACCACCACAAGCAGGAAATCTGGATCAGCTAGTCATGCTGAAAAACTGGGAGCAAAATACCTGTGATCTTCTAGATTAAAAAAAAAAAAAATAGGAAGAAAACTATTGAAAATCATGTGCATATTTTCCCTTAATTTGTTTTAAAACCCAGAAGCCCATTTCTTCTATAATCAAAATACTAATTTTGTGCATATTTCTCCAAACTAAAATTGTATAGGAGAACTGACACTATTTATAGTACACTTTACTGTACAATAAGTATACAGGTGTTCTTTTTGTTTTAAGAACAACATTTTACATTTCAAGTTCAAGAAGTTTTATAAAATGAATAAATTCATAGAAGTATGAAATTAATGAACTCTGCAGAAGCATTTTTCATACTGTCCATGGCGTTCTCAAGGCAAGAATACTGAAGTGGTTTGCCATTCCATTCTCCAGTGGACCACATTCTGTCAGACCTCTCCACCATGACCCGTCCGTCTGTGGTGTTGGAAAAGACTCTTGAGAGTCCCTTGGACTGCAAGGAGATCCAACTAGTCCATCCTAAAGGAGATCAGTCCTTAATATTCATTGGAAGGACTGATGCTGAAGTTGAAACTCCAATTCTTTGGCCACCTGATTGGAAGAACTGACTCATTTGAAAAGACCCTAATGCTGGGAAAGATTGAAGGCAGGAGGAGAAGGGGACGACAGAGGACGAGATGGTTGGATGGCATCATCGACTCAATAGACATGAGTTTGAACAGACTCTGGGAGATGGTGAAGCCTGGCCTGCTGCAGTTCATGGGGTCACAAAGTGTCAGACAAGACTGAATGAATGAACCATAAAATCAAGCATATCAGAAAGTGCTCATTAGAAGGTCTTTGAAGGAAAAAGGAATAGCTTTGATCCCAGCATTGTTGTAAGGTGATCATCCTTGGCCATTGGGCATGTTCCTTTGGGCAGGGACTTTCACATTTTTACAGTTTATAACTGTGGTGAATGAACGGTGATTGTTTTGGATTACACATGTGTAGAAGATGGTCACGGTTTAATGAATCTCAGCCAGTTGCTGGTTACATGGGTGACTCTTCACTTTGCTTTCTGTGAAATGACTAAACCAGCGAGGTAGGAGGAAGCCCAGGCTTCTCCCACCTTGTCCAGCTCCCTGTCGAATGGAAGGAGCATTTCTGGGGGTAGATGGCACAGTGGCTTCTCACTATAAATAAGATCCCTTCTGAATACTGGATTTATCCACTTTGATTTATGTAGTTCATAAAGTTCTTTGTTATTTATTTTTAACTTTTATAAAATAATTTTTGGCTTTCTAAATCTGCTGTCTTCCAACCCACTGGTTTAGGCAGTACTTATGTCCTGGCTGGCTCACAGTAGTCATTCTTGGCAGACTTTGTCCATCTATCCATCTGTCCATTCATTCAATTATTCAATGAGTCTCCAATGTATCAAAAATTCAGAGCTTCTGAACTTTCCAACTGTCTAGCCAGGCGTAGAGTAAGATAATGTCCCAGGCTGCCCAATGCTCTCTAGCTTCTGCTACTGTTCTAATTAAGTAACCAGTATAAATTTGGCTTCAGTAAGGACCAGGTGGCACTAGCAGTAAAGAACCTGCCTGCCAGTGCAGAAGACATAAGAGATGCGGGTTCAGTGCCTGGGTCAGGAAGATCCCCTGGAGGAGGGCATGGCAACCTACTCCAGTATTCTTGCCTGGAGAATTCCATGCAACCATAGGGTTGCAAAAGAATTGGACATGACTGAAGTGACATAGCAAGCATGCAGGGACTGAAACCCATGTTAGCACTGTCTCATTTCTCTTGCTCTTGGCTTCTTAGAGGAAAGGCTACACAGCAGAACTGGTCATGAGAAATTAGTGAAATAATTTCAGTGGACCCTCCATGCAAATACCTTGTCCTGGTACTTTTCATTGTTCCCACTGGTACCCTGTTCATATCACAAAGTATTAGCTCATTTACTAATGACGATGCTCTTATATTAACCACTAACATTTGTTAGTCAACTACTGCGTATCAAATATTACGCTAAGTGTTGTAAATATAATTTTGATTGATCCTCGCAACTGTCACTATATCCATTTTTCCAGTTGTGGAGATGGAGTGTTGCTGTTAGTGAAACCAAGCAGGACACTGTGGAGCTCCTGGCTATGGAAGCATTTCTGTGTCCGCTGTTTCTCGTTTGTAGGGAACAGACTCCAGCCAGCATGACGTTCCCTGAGTTTCAAAGGGCAGGTTTAAACAGTCCTAATCAGGGGAGGCAGAGGGTGCTGAGACAAGGGAGGAGCAGTCAGGAAGCAAGGGTGCAGCCTCGGGGCAGGGTCCTGGTTCTGCCTCAAGGGATACACAGAACTGTGTCTTTGAGCTCTTCTGCAGAACTAAAACCCAAAACAAATGGAAGATGTCAGCATTCTTCCTTCCAGAGAAGATCAGAGAATGATAACCTCAAGAAGCTCATCTAGAGAGCACCTGAGGACAGATGAAAGAAACTCCAGAAGCTTATCAGGGGACCTCTTAAAGCCAGAATAAAGGAATGTAGGCCTGGTACAACCCAATCCTTATCAGCAACCCTGCCCTTGAACGATTGCTATAAAACTCCTCACCAAATCCTGCCCCCAACTCTGGATTGGGACACAGTTTTGAGAGGCATGCGACTGCTGGCCCCCTTTGCAGTAACATTATTCTTTTCTACTTTCCCCAAAGTTCTGTCTCCGAGATTTCATTCGGCACGCATGAACAAAGACTGAGTTTTCAGCATCAGCAGCATACAGATTCAGGACCATGGTCTTACAGAGTTGTGACTTTGTGCAATGCTTCCTTTCAGCATCACTAGGGTCTCTTGAGCATCACTGGCAAATGCATCACCAGCTTCCTGCCCTCTTTCTAAGAGGTGCCCAGTTTTCCCCTGCCTCAACTGGGCTCCTCGTTTGATCTTCTCCTATTGTTGGATGAGTCTCTCTGTTGTCTGTCAGCTCCGCAGGGGAGAAAGGAAGGGAGAGGATTGGGCCCTTGCCTCTCTTATGCCAAGTTCTCTCTATATATGTTTCTGTTTTCAATTGACTGGAAAAAATTGGTCTTCCTGATTTCAACTGGCAAGGACCCCCTGGAAGTTTTCAGGGGAAGAAGAGGTATCTTACTAGTGTTTAGGAGGTCTTTGATTTCCTAGGGGGTCCAGACGGTTTGCTTAGCTGCTTGTGTTCAAAGGTAAGTGCTTCAGGGCTCAGCACCTTCAGGGCTTTCTGTCTTTTTAATAATCCTATTTACTAAGGTAGGAGGCAATTTTCTTAAAGTTGCTCAAAGTTCTGCTCTGTCAAAGATAAGTGTCTCCCAACAGAGGCTTTTTGTTTGCATTTTGCCCAAGGCCTTTCTCTCTGCCTTCTTTGTTAGTCTGGGAAAATCTAGGGAGGATGTTACAGATCCACTTCACTAATTCATGGCCAATTAGGAAGCTTTGTTTTGAACCTGCCTCGAAGGTCGCTTTGCCAGTGGATTTGGAGCCTTGCCCACTTGCAGTCTGGGGAATTAAAAAATTTCCTTCGGTTGGTTAGAAAACAGAATTTTGAAGCTAATGGTGGAAACAGTTCCCAATTTGGGCATAGCTTCTTACACTGGTACAGTACACTGTGCTTTATTATCAGAACAAATGTTCGCTTTCTATTATGTAGCTTCAGGCTAAGCCCCTGTATCTTTAATTTTTTTTTTTTTCACATCTAACTCTACTTTGTTTTAACCTGCACACATAGCTGGAGAAGGCAATGGCACCCAACTCCAGTACTCTTGCCTGGAAAATCCCATGGATGGAGGAGCCTGGTGGGCTGCAGTCCATGGGGTCGCTAGAGTCAGACACAACTGAGCGACTTCACTTTCACTTTTCACTTTCATGCATTGGTGAAGGAAATGGCAACCCACTCCAGTGTTCTTGCCTGGAGAATCCCAGGGACAAGAAACCTGGTAGGCTGCTGTCTGTGGGGTCGCACAGAGTCGGACACGACTGAAGCGACTCAGCAGCAGCAGCAGCACACACAGAAGCTGATCTAGGGTATACATATAGAAAGGGACATGATTCTCCTATTGGGTGATGGTGAAGTGGGTTTTTTCGAAGTTGGAGTTTTGGTCTAATGATTATTTTTCTTTCCCTGGGACACTGTCTCAGTTTCATCCTGAATTATGCTATGAAGAGGTGATGGCCATAGTTAACCAGGACTGGGAGGTTTCTTAGGTGGTTGCTGCTGACTGATAAAGTGCTTTTGACTTCTGGAAGGATGTAAGTTAGCTTAGGTGTGGGTTACACTAAAAAAAGAAAAATCTCTTAGGCATAGCAAAAGTTTTGTTCTGTGAGGAAACTAAAGTGCCCAGATTGTGAAGCAAGAGGTATGCTTGCTCTTTGGTTTTTTAATGAAGGAAAACCTTAACTTGCATGTCTTAGGGCCCTACCTTTCTTCTATATTGATTCATAGCTTCCAAAAAATTATTTTGCTAAATGCCATTATAAGTTGATTTTTGTTGCCTCAAACTTGAGCTGCACGCTTAAACAAACAAGCAAAACCAAAAACACTCCCACGATTTTCTGGGTTGGATTCTTTTACCTGGTTCAACGTCGAGAGAGTAGCTATCTATTTCCAGATCAAGTTGTTGGGCTGCTGTGGAACGAAAATCCTCCAAGACACCTCGCACAGCCTTGGTGAGGTTATATGGCACTGATTTAGCAAACCTCACTTTGCTATTCACAATCACGCTCCCATTTCTGAAGTTAAGTATCTCAAGTTGCTTAAAACCCGTAAGATTGGATCGCAGATATGGAACCAGCTGCAAAAACAAAAGACGGTTTACTCTTAATGGTGTTGCAAGTGCTCAGCTGCTGCTAATTCCATTTATACTCACATTTCATTATCTGAGGCATAAATTTCAGTTTCTTTTTTATATTTGTGTTTGGACTTAATGTGAAACCAGAACACCACTACTTAATGATCTGTTTGCAGTGATTATGTCCCATATTTCCACTTTTCTGTGTATTGAGATGGATGGGCAGTGATTTTCTTCATGATGAATTGCGAGAACAGAGGATTGAAAAAGAAATCCTGGTCAACACTGTGAGCCAAGCAGGGATGCCAGGTTCAGTTATTAAAAAAAAAAAAATCCAAGTAAATAAAAACATGTTCCAAACTGAGCAGTAGCCGATTGACCTATGCCTGGTAAATGGAACATCTGTTTGGAAGCAACCAATTTGAAATGACCTATTGAAATAAACAACAGCATAAACATGGGCTCATTGGTCTGTTCAGGGGGTTTCATGTCAACACAAATTCCCTGCAGTGGAAACTGTGAAGAACTTGGTCCTCAGGAAACTAGGTGTCAGTCCTCAGATTGCTGCTAACCAGACATGTGACTTCATCAATCCACATAACCTACTAAGTTGTACCTCAGTGCTCTTATTTGAATTGTGAGGGAGAAAAAAAATGGCTCCCTAAGGACCTTTTTCAAGCTAGAATTTAAGTATCTTGAAAGGATGCTTCAGGGAGTTGTGCTTCACATTCCTACATCTGCCTCTTGAGACCCACAACCAGCCTTTTTTTTTGGCATGCCCCATGACACATGGGAACTTAGTTTGCTGACTAGGGATCTGAACCCTGGAAGCACAGAGTCTTAAACACTGAACTGCCAGGGAATTCCCCACAGCCATCCTGCAGATCACTTTTCAGGAATGTCTGAAACTCAGTGATGTCTGCTTTGTTCCTGGCTCTGAAAGTGGGACCTCTCCTTCATGAACTGACACCCACAAACCCAGAGAGGACACAGATACAAACTATTATCTCCCAGGCTTGGCCCAGACCTGCTTTCCCTTTGTCCCCATCTCCACCCCACCAGACTCTGACCCAAACCCACATGTTGGTACCACCTCCAGTTAACCGCCCCCTCCAGGTTATTATGAAAATAAAATGAAATTGTATACAGAGTGTGGAATTACTCTCTCCTATTTTCTCCCATGTACTTTGACTAGACTCATTCTTTGTGTCTTAACATTGCTTTGCCCTCTAGTGGGAATTCCCTGTCCTCACTTCATGTGCAGACAACTAGTTGCTCCCTTTCCCCAAATCCATTCTCCTCTTCTTCATGGCTAAGAGGCTGCCTTGCTACAGCCCACATTTCCCACCCTCCTTTGCAGCACGGTGTGGCCACATGACCAATTCCCACCAATTGGATATGAGCGAAAGAGGTGTGGGCAACTTTGGCATCACTTGCTTAGGATATTGCTTGCCATGGGGTTCCTCACTTTCCCCTTCTCACAGAGAAGGGAAATAGAAACAGAGATGTATCAGTTACCAATGATTCTGCATGCAGCACAGCAAAGGAGACACGAACATGAAGAACAGACTTTCAGACTCAGTGGGAGGACAATGTAGGATGATTTGAGAGAATCGCATCAAAACATGTACATTGCCATATGTAAAATAGATGACCAGGGCCAGTTAAGTGCATGAAGCAGGGCACCCAAAGCTGGTGCTCTGGAAAAGCCTGGAGGGGTGGTATGGGGAGGGGTGTGGGAGGAGGGTTCAGGATCGGGGGGACACGTGTGTACCTATGGCTGATTCATGTTGATATATGGGAGAAACCATCACAATATTGTAAACTAAATGTCCTCCAATTAAAATAAATAAATAAATAGAATGATGTACCAGTGATCCAGCTTTGGATGTGAGAGTGAGGAAACACCCCTGGGGTTGGCAGAGTTATAAGATGGAGGGAATGTGAGTCCGTGGATGACTCTGTAGAGCAGAGTTGTCCCACCCACCCAGTAAAAGAAAATAAACTCATATTCTATTTAAGTTACTGTATTCTTGATTTCTTCATTATGGCAGCCTAGATGTATCCTAGTTAATACACCTGGACTTGGTACCCTGGGACTCTGTTCCTTGAGATTGTCCCAACATCAACTCACCTCACTTGGGGGAGGTGGGTATAGCACAAAGTCTTATTTAAAGTTCACTTGAAGAATTGGTTTTAATGTGGTTTTAATTTGCATAGTGATTTAACTTACATGGAGCTTACAAATATTTTTTTCTTATTTTCAGAAATTCTATAATCTTTGTGATGGGCATTGTGTACTTGAATTTAATTATCCATGCCTGTGAGAGGTTCATAGGTTAGCAGTTTTCATATCGTATGTATTTCTACAAAAGTACATGAAGAAACAAAATAAATATGTGATTTGGGGGGATGTTTTGTAATCAGAGTTATATGCTTTTTGATGATGATCTCACTTTCTTTGTTAGTGGTTGGAATGCTGAGCCATTTTGTCATTTTATTTTTTTGTTGGTTTGTTTTACAAGAACATAAAGGGAACTAAAAAAAAAAAAAAAAAGATTTCTTATACCTGAACACTTGACCTCATCTCTTCTGGACTTTTCTAGCCTTGAACCCTTTTGTCAGATGGCTGGAAAACAGAATGAACTTAGGAAAAGTCTGCTCATATTATTTATAAATTCCAAGTTAAGTTCTTGAGTGGTTATGTATTATTCCCAGGAAAACGAAATCTAGAGGAACTATGATGAAAAGGTCTTAGAAATAAGTTTGTTCCCAGATAGCTGAGTGGCCGCCTCGTGCATCTACCATAGAATTCTTGCCTGTTGGATCCAAATCCATCTCAACACTCCAGTTGAATGCTATCAGCAACAGATATCTCAGAAGCTTGTCTCTTCCGAATTGCATTGCTCAAGACAGCAGTGATTACATTATAAAGTAACAACAAAAAAGAAAGGAGACACACAGAGTTGTAAGCAGTGTCCACTCACCAGTTGTGTGAATCGCTGCTCCAGAGCTTGATATTCAAGCGAGCTCTTGTTAAACAGGTCAGTGGAGAAGGGCACATTGGCCACACGCAAACTGAAGAACACCACCAACTCTCGGCCCCTGGCAGCGACAGTCATGGCGCTGGTGGTGATGTAGCGCAAACCTGGGTCAGGAGTGATGTTCTCCAGGAAATAATCCAGGCTGGAAACATACCCACTGAATCCTGGGACCTCAGAGGAGGTAGGAGTCTTAGTGAGATCCACTCCATCTAAGTATTCCATTGTATCTTGGCTGCTGGTACTCAACCAGTCTTCTGAAGATGTAGGCAAGTGTGAAATTTCCGGAACCAATGGGCTGATGGCAGAATAATCATCAGTGGGGACAGTAAGCCGTGGGATTAGTACTGTCTGGTCAATGGACATTATGTCTGTGGCACTTTGATCAGTCTGAGGAAAGACGCTTGATGCAGTAAAAAAAGGTAGAGTTTCTGATAGGGAGGTAGAGGTCATAGCAGGTGGAGACCAACCATCCGTGGGTGAAGCTCCTGAGACCAGTTCATTATGTCCAAGCATCCCCACAAAGAATAGAAGGCAAAAGAGAAAATCCAAAGTTAAAATTAATCTTGGAAAAGATAGCATTTGAATTATTTTAATATCATATTTGGTTTTACTTATTTTTTAATTTCTAGATTTTTTCCAAGTTTTATTGAGATATAATTGACATACCTCACTGTATAAATTTAAGATGTATAGCATAATGGTTTGACTTACATATACAATGAAGTAATTACCATGTTTCGTATCATATTTCAAAAAACAAATTGGTACAGAAAGGGCAGGCAGCCCTATATCCACACTTAGGGATACAGAGGCTAGGTCTCTATAACCATTTTATTCAGGTCCAAAACTTGTGGATACGTGCGTCTAAAAGAGCACCAATTGCCTAGAATTTTAGGAATTACTGCCCAGTGAGACACAGCACACACAGGGACCAGGTGGTAAAAAAATGACTAGGTCAGCAGGTGGTACACACCACAGATGGCTTTGGCATAGACTTGGATCCCACATACCCATCTGGAACTCTCAGCCAGTTAGTTGGGCACTTTTGGCCTGGAAATTTTGTTCACTTTCCAATCATGCAAGCCTGAATTTTATGCAATTGGCTTTTTTGGGATCACAATGATCACATTTTGGTAGTTTTACCAATCAAAATTTAAATCATGTTTTTCCAAAATTGGATAATCTAAATGAACACTTTGCCTGTTTGCCAAATAATATTGAAAGTGTGAGGGTGTGGGTTACACACAAATAATTTGAACTTTGTGTTGGCCATGCAAGTAAATATTTGATACTATTTAAAGGTTTTTTCATTCCTACATGATTATATCTTGAAAATACTACGACTTTGCATTGCTTTCTTGAGTAAGTACATATAAAACTACTGAAGTCCACTCCCTTTTTGGTGCAAAATTAAAATCAATAAGTATTTATGAACTAAGAGAGTGGTTATATGAAGCTTTCAGATAAAGAGATTGGTGGGTTATTAAAATATTCCAATAAACCTAAATTTCACAGCCACTGGCAATATTTAAGGCATTAGGTAGATCAAAACGGGGAGCTTTCTGTGATTACTTTGGTGGCGTTTTGGCAAATATGTGGGAAAGCTGTGCTCAAATTCAAACACTAAGCATGATGAATGGACTGTCTGGAGGCAGATATAATCTTTGGACTCTCAGTCAGCTAATTTACTAGAGTGCAATCACCCAAACTGAAATTCCAAGTGATAAACAGCTCGGAAAGGTGGAATCATATTACTTTTATTAGTTTCTTAAAATAAAAACTGTCTATGGTGAATTGTAAGCAGATTTCAAAGAAGTTCCCCCTTTCTTTCCCCCTTGGAGGATGCCTAGGTTTGTCTACTATCAGAATGAAGTTTCCTAACATCTAAGATCTTTCTGGATATACACTTGTAGTTTTATTCACATCTCCATTGCTATGGAGAGAATGTTTGCCTCCTCCCAAAATTTATGTGTTACAGCCCTCATCTCCAGTGTGACAGTATCTGAAGGAACAGTCTTCGGGAGGTAATTAAGTCATGAGGATGGAGCCCTCATGAATGGAATCAGTGCCCTTATAAATAAGAAGAGACATGAGAGATGATCTCTCTCTGCCATGTGCAGATACAGCAAGAAGGCGTCTGTGTGTTAACTGGAAAAAAGACCCTCACCAGGAACTAGATCAGTCAACAATTTGATTTTGGACATTGTAGCCTACAGAACTGTGAGGAATAAATTTCTGTTGTTTAAGCTACCCAGTCTATGATGTTTTGCTATATAGCAGCCCTGAGCTGTCTAGAACACCTGTGGAGGGATCTGGGATGAGTGAATTGAACCCTTTGAGTACTATCAGTGGCCTCTTGGTGTTATGGAGAAACACATTTGAATTCATGCTCCTGGGATGCGATCTCAGCACCCCTCCAGGTGACCAGGGCCAGGGAAGAAGACCAATGATATATGTCTTCATTCTTCTCTGGGTCAGCATTGCACTACTCACTCACACCTTTTCTACTATACAGACCTGAGTCAGATTAAAACAGTCTGCAGCATTACGTTGAGTGAGTGAGTGAGTGAAGTCACTCAGTCGTGTCAGACTCTTTGCGACCCCATGGACTGTAGCCCGCCAGGCTCCTCTGTCTATGGGATTCTCCAGGCCAGAATACTGGAGTGGATTGCCATTTCCTTCTCCAGGGGATCTTCCCAACCCAAGGATCGAACCCGGGTCTCCTGCATTGCAGGCAGACTCTTTATCCTCTGAGCCACCAGGGAAGCCCTACAGCATTATGTTATCAGCCAACAAAAATGACTTTCTTTTCCCCTTTGTAGCCTCTTAACATTAATCATTCACATTCACAATAAACCCAACCAAGTTGGTTTCACTGATAGAACAGTTGGCTATTTAAATGTACATTGGTAGGTGAAAGACAGGGTCCCCACTGGAATATACTTACACTAAATCATCATTTCTTTATCTGAAATTTAAACTAAGTTGGTTGTATTTCTCTTTGCTGAATTTAGTATCCCTATCTAAGTGTGATTTTAAAAGACTCCTTATATTCTCTCAGCTTGATATGGAAACCAGTAAGGCTATAGTCAGAGACTGACAGAGACTGAGACAGAACTGTGTTTGAGCATCTCCTGTGGAGGTACAGGTCAGCAGTGGACTGCCACAGGGGCAGGGGCTCTGGGTGCAGCAGACTTGGGTATGGCATAAGCCCTTTTGGAGGAGGTCTCCATTAACCCCACCATAGAGCTGCCAGCACTTACACAGGACTGGGAAATAGACTCTTGGAGGACACAAACAGAACTTTGTGTGCACCAGGACACAAAGTCCAGGAGAAAGGAGCAGTGACCCCACAAGAGACTGACCCAGACTTGCCCGTGAGTGTCCAGGAGTCTCCAGCAGAGGCATGGGTCAGTGGTGGCCAGCTGCAGGGTTCGGGGCAGTGAGTGTAGCAGTACATGCATGGGATCTTTTGAAGGAGATCCCCATTATCTTCATTACCTCCACCATAGTCTGGCACCACATAAATAGCAGGGAGGGAACACAGCTCCACTCATCAACAGAAAATTGGATTAAAGATTTACTGAGCCTGGCCCCACCCATCATAACAAGACCCAGTTTTCCCCTCAGTCAGTCTCTCCCATCAGGAAGCTCTATAAGCCTCTTATCCTTCTCCATCAGAGGGCAAACAGACTGAAAACCACAATCACAGAAAACTAACCAATCTGAGCACATGGACCACAGCCTTGTCTAACTCAATGAAACTATGAGCCATGCTGTGTAGGCCACCCAAGATGGATGGGTCACGGTGGAGAGGTCTGACAGAATGTGGTCCACTGGAGAAGGGAATGGCAAACCATTTCAGTATTCTTGCCTTGAGAACCCCATGAACAGTATGAAAAGGCAAAAAGATAGGACACTGAAAGATGAATTCCCCAGGTTGGTAGGTGCCCAGTATGCTTCTGGAGATCAGTGGAGAAGTAACTCCAGAAAGAATGAAGAGAGAGAGCCAAAGCAAAAACAACACCCAGTTGTGGATGTAACTGGTGATAGAATCAAAGTCTGATGCTATTAAGAGCAATATTGCATAGGAACCTGGAACATTAGGTCCATGAATCAAGGCAAATTGGAAGTTGTCAAACAGGAGATGGCAAGAGTGAACACTGACATTTTAGGAATCAGCGAACTAAAATGGACTGGAATGGGAGAATTTAACTCAGATGACCATGATATCTACTACTGTGGGCAGGAATCCCTTAGAAGAAATGGAGTAGCCATCATAGTCAATGAAAGTGTCTGAAACGCAGTACTTGGATACAATCTCAAAAATGACAGAATGATCTCTGTTCATTTCCAAGGCAAACCAATCAATATCATGGTAATCTAAGTCTATGCTCTGACCAGTAATGCTGAAGAAGCTGAAGTTGAACAGTTCTATGAAGACCTACAAGACCTGCTAGAACTAACACCCAAAAAAGATGTCCTTTTCGTTATAGGGGACTGGAATGCAAAAGTAGGAAGTTCAGAAACACCTGGACTAACAGGCATATTTGGCCTTGGAGTACAGAATGAAGCAGGGCAAAGGCTAATAGAGTTTTGCCAAGAGAACTCACTGGTCATAGCAAACACCCTTTTCCAGCAACACAAGAGAAGACTCTACACAGGGACATCACTGGATGGTCAACACCGAAATCAGATTGATTATATTCTTTGCAGCCAAAGATGGAGAAGTTCTATACAGTCAGCAAAAACAAGACCAGGAGCTGACTTGTATCATGAACTCCTTATTGCCAAATTCAGACTTAAGAAAGTGGGAAAACCACTAGATCATTCAGGTATGACCTAAATGAAATCCCTTATGATTATACAGTGGAAGTGACAAAGAGATTTGAGAGATTAGATCTGATAGACAGAGTGCCTGATGAACCATGGATGGAGGTTTGTGACATTGTACAGGAGACAGGGATCAAGACCATCCCCAAGAAAAAGAAATGCAAAAAAGCAAAATGGCTGTCTGAGGAGGCCTCACAAAAAGCTGTGAAAAGAAGCGAAGCGAAAAGCAAAGGAGAAAAGGAAAGATATACTCATTTGAATGCAGAGTTCCAAGGAATAGCAAGGAGAGATAAGAAAGCCTTCCTCAGTGATCATTGCAAAGAAATAGAGGAAAACAATAGAATGGGAAAGACTAGAGATCTCTTCAAGAAAATTAGAGATACCAAGGGAACATTTCATGCAAAGATGAGCACAATAAAGGACAGAAATGGTATGGACCTAACAGAAGCAGAAGATATGAAGAAGAGGTGGCAAGAATATACAGAAGAACTGTACAAAAAAGATCTTCACCACCCAGATAATCACAATGGTGTGATCACTCACCTAGAGCTAGACATCCTAGAGCGTGAAGCCAAGGGGTCCTTGGGAAGCATTACTATGAACAAAGCTAGTGGAGGTGATGGAATTCCAGTTGAGCTATTTCAAATCCTAAAAGATGATGCTGTGAAAGTGCTGCACTCAATATGCCAGCAAATTTGGAAAACTCAGCAGTGGCCACAGGACTGGAAAAGGTCAATTTTCATTCCAATCCCAAAGAAAGGCAATGACAAAGAATGTTCAAACTACTACATAATTGCACTGACACGCTAGTACAGTAATGCTCAAAATTCTCCAAGCCAGGCTTCAGCAGTATGTGAACCATGAACTTCCAGATGTTCAAACTGGTTCTAGAAGAGGCAGAGGAATCAGAGATCAAATTGCCAACATCCATTGGGTTATTGAAAAAACAAGACAGTCCCAGAAAAACATCTACTTCTGCTTTATTGACTATGCCAAACTATCACCACAAACTGTGGAAAATTCTGAAAGAGATGGGAACACCAGGCCACCTGACCTGCCTCCTGAGAAATCTGTATGCATGTCAGGAAGCAACAGTTAGAACTGGACATGGAACAACAGTCTGGTTCCAAATAGGAAAAGGAGTACGTCAAGGCTGTATATTGTCACCCTGCTTAGTTAACTTATATGCAGAGTACATCATGAGAAACGCTGGACTGGGTGAAGCACAAGCTGGAATCAAGATTGCTGGGAGAAATCTCAATAACCTCAGATATGCAGATGACACCATCCTTATGGCAGAAAGTGAAGAGGAACTAAAGAGCCTCTTGAAGAAAGTGTAAGAGGAGAGTGAAAAAGTTGGCTTAAAGCTCAACATTCAGAAAACGAAGACCATGGCATCTGGTTCCATCACTTCATGGCAAATAGATGGGGAAACAATGGAAATAATGGGCTCCAAAATCACTGCAGATGGTGATTGCAGCCATGAAATTAAAAGACACTTACTCCTTGGAAGAAAAGCTATGACCAACTTAAACAGCATATTCAAAAGCAGAGACATTACTTTGCCAACAAAGGTCCATCTACTCAAAGCTATGGTTTTTCCAGTAGTCATGTATGGATGTGAGAGTTGGACTGTAAAGAAAGCTGAGCACCGAAGAATTGATGCTTTTGAAGTTTGGTGTTGGAGAAGACTCTTGAGAGTCCCTTGGACTGCAAGGAGATCCAACCAGTCCATCCTAAAGGAAATCAGTCCTGAATATTCATTGGAAGTTGAAGCTGAAACTCCAATCCATCCAATCTCCACCTGATGTGAAGAACTGACTCAATTGAAAAGACCCCGATGCTGGGAGAGATTGAAGGCAGGAGAAGGGGACGACAGAGGATGAGATGGTTGGATGGCATCATCGACTCAATGGACATGAGTTTGAGTAAGCTCCAGGAGTTGGTGATGGACAGGGAGGCCTGGCATGCTGCACTCCATGGGGTCGCAAAGAGTCGGACACGACTGAGTGATTGAACTGACTGACTGAAGGCTATAGTCAATTCTTTCAAAATAAAACTTTCTTAGAAACCTTACCACCACTTATAAATGTATTTTAAATAATTATGTTTTCATCAGATTCTTATGTAAAACACATGGCAACAGTAAAAGCCATTCTGATCTTGAAGTTTTTACTCTGCATTGGAGATGGCAAGCACAAAGAGCCAAGGCCATTTATTTCATCATGAGGGATGCAAAACAGATCTAAAACAACTTGACTTTTTAGGTATCATGTCAAAGAACATTATGCAAGTTAAAAAAAAGAAAAACAAAAACAAAGAAGACGTTAAATTCCAGGAAAACAGAAAGTAAACATATTTCGGGCAAATAGGTCTGCTGTGAATACATAATGTAAACACTGAATATTGATTCAGTAATAGTTGTTACCATACTGAGAGGGAAGGGTGTTGTAGAACCTCAGATTTCTAATTGCAGTAATAGGAAGTCAGTAAATAATATATGAAACAGACGGCTCAAAGGATATATATCATTTAGAAATAAGGCAAGAATAAATACCAGAAGAAAGAGCGGAGTTAGAAGGGAGTACTTTTGGTAAGTGGGCCTGCACAGAAGGGAAGTGTGAGGTAGCAAAATGCCATATTTGTCAGAATACTTTAATACAATTTGGCTTTAGAAAAAATTACACTTTTTATTTGGAGGCGACTGAATATTCAAAAGCAGTTCTAAGAACAGTAGAGAGGGCCATCAGTGAAAATGGCAGAGGAAGAAACTCCAAAAGTGAAGTTGTCCTTCACGTTTGAAAGTTACAGGTAGCAAGTAACTGTGATACAATAAGAAACATATATTTATCTCAGCCTCCAGTTCCTGACACAGAGCTCCTAAATTTCTGAACCTTGGGCAGCAGCAGCTGGAAAAGTCTGTAGTCAAATCTGTTTCAGGGAGGAAATGGGAGCCGTGCATGTTTGCTTGCTTCCCCTGTGCTAAATCCAGGGTGATGATCACAGGAAGGGCTTGGTGTTCGTTTAAAACTGCTTCTTTCCTTTTCTGTGGCTCTGGGGGACTTGTGAATGATGAATGCCATTGGCTGCCAGAGCTGGGTGACTTGGGAGCCAGTTCCTCCTATGGCAGCCATAAAAATTGGGAAAGCTCAGTTTTATAACTTGTTGATCAGAAGTACAAGTGACAGCTTGGCACTTTGGTATCTATGGTAGGGGGCAGTCTTGAGGATCTGAGCTCTTTATCTGGGGGCTCTGTACCAACTGCAGGTGTTTAGTGTTGGAGGACAAATGAGTTGGAGGACACCCAGTTGATGTCTGGAAAGCTAAGCATTGGTTGATGTAGGAAAATCCCCTATACATTTGATTTTAGAAGTGCTGTGAATAGAAAACTAGTTCGTTTAGTAGCCAAACCCTCAGGAACTTTGATACCCAGAGCCCTCCTCGAAGCAGTTACTTGATGATGCATTCCAGCCAACTGAAAGATAAATCAAAACAGAGAACTCAGGAATGGAGAAGCTGTGATAGAAGGTTTGAGATTGAGCCTTAAATTCATTTAAATGTGGAAATTTGTCCAAGAAGCCATAGGAGTTGTAGCAGCAGAATCAGTTTTAAATTTATAAACCTTGACAAAGTATAATAACTCACCTAATTATCAATACTTGGGAGATACAGGGAGTGAAGATGGCTGGACTGTGAGTGTTCTGATAATCCTGCCTTTTATAACAATACATCAAAATGCTGCTTAATGTTGGTACATAGACAGTAAATGTGATAATGTCTCAAATTAATATTTTAGGTAATCTTTTTTAGCCTTTAGGGATCTTTTAATAATGAGTATCTCATAAAGTAAGGAAATATTTATCTGAAATTCAGCAATTTCTTAGGTTTTATCTCAGTTTCACTTTCTTATGTTAAAGTCAAGTAAAATAAAATGCAGTCCATTTTATTTGAATAGCATTCCAGAAACATTTCATATTTGTAAAAGCACTTCATCTAGCCTACCTTTTAAAATGTATTGAGAGATAGCTGGAAAGACAGATTTAGCATTTAAATATTTGTGAGCAGCACAGTTTTAATATTATTTTATTTTCTCTTTTTGGTAATTTTCTTCATTCTCTAACACTTTAAATAATGAGCATGTATCATTTAAAAATATTTTTATAAGTCTATTATTTAGTCTCTTAACATAAATATATGTAATTTTTTTCTTGGTGAAACTTGAGGTCACTGAAATCTCCAATATTATCTTTTTGTGCACTGTGAAATATATAAATACACATTACATAAATAAACATTTACAGAAATATACAGTTTTAAAAGTGTTTCCTGTAGATGTTATTTTAGATTTTATAAACCAGATAAAAAATATAGCTCCTTGGTTAACTGAGGTAAATGTAAATTTCACATGTGCCTACTTATTATGTAAAAATCCTATGCAGAGAGTCACCACAGAAGTAAAAATATTTTACTACCAAATCTTCATTACTGTTAACATTAAACTAACACTTCAATTAAAACTGAAATTGTTAAGCAATTTAATTCCTACACCTTGGAGGACCTCATTGTGCCTTATTACTATTTTAGTTAGATGTTTCTACGGGGTTATGGCCTCAGAATCTAGTCTTAAACTCTTGAGAGGCAGGGGGAGGGATAGATTGGGGGTTTGGGGTTAGCAGATGCAAATTATTATATATAGAAAGGATAAACAATAAGGTCCTAAGCACAGAGAATTATATTCAATATCTTTAATAAACCATAATGGAAAATAATATAAAAAGAATATATATACACATTATATATGTATATATAACTGAATCACTTTGCTGCACAGCAGAAATTAACCCTACATTGTAAATTAACTATACTTCAATAAAATAAAAAAAAAAGAATATTGAGAGACAGGACTGAAGATGAAATGGAAGAAAACTAATATTTATTTGACACCTGTTATGTTCTAGGTACTGGAATATTAAAAATAAACTTCATTTACTTTAAGGCATTTTATATATTTCCACAGGATTTAACACTTTGCACTCACTACTTGATGTCTTTGAAATATCTAATTATGTCTTAAGTGATTAAAATGAGTAATTAAGAGAAGTGATTCAAGGCTATGAAGATGAAGGTCCTCTGACCAGAGGTCATCATCAGAATGAACTATGGCTGTCAGTGTATTTTAACAAATCAAGCAAGGCACAGTTTTTTCAAGTTTAGTTTGTTATAGTTTTCCCTCATTAAACAAAAATGCCTAATCTATGATATCTTATTACACCTAAACCCTGCCTCATATAATATAAATAGTATAGAGCTCTGAGTCACACCTGACTACTTCCTCTCTTCCTTGTAGCATAATTTCTAATAGCTTTCAATTTAGAAGCTTAGAATCAGCCCTTTAGGAAGAAATTATGAGTATGACTTGGATAAAAAGAACAACAATCCTTGGTTTGTTGATGACAATAAAATTTCACCGAAGAAATGAATATTTTGGGCTAAATGAAGTAATTGTGACAGTATTGTGGTAGTGATTGAGGATGAAATGGGAGGAAACTAATATTTATTAGTTTTAATAACATGGTCATAGTTTGGTTCTGAATGGCTTCTGAATCATTTATCCCAAGATTATTGAAAAGGTGTTTTTCCAGCTTTGACTTGCAAAGTGAACTAATCAATATATTTTCTCTCTGCTAATAATTTCACATGTGCCTGAGGGAATAGTAAAGATTACAATTACATAAAATGTGCATTTGGGACTGTGGAAAGCCCACAGCACATTACCTGATATGGTAGCCTCTCATGGGGTTACTGATGAAACTACCTCCTGTTATTAGGATCCCTATAGATTCCCCCTTCACACAGCAGAGGGCTGACTTCCATTGAATGCTATGGAAATGATGATGCAAGACCCTGAGGTTAGGTCACAAAAGGTATGACTTTTTCCACCCTGCTCTCTTGGATGAATTGCTTTGAGGGAAATCAGTTGTCATGTTGTGAGAACACTCAAGTGGCCATGTGGAGAGGCTTGAATGAGGAACAACTGAGACCTTCTTGTGGGCAATTTGCAAGGTTCTGAGTATGTCATCTTGGCAGCAGATCCTTTAGCCCTATCAGTCAAGCCTTAAGATTATCGCCTCAGCTGACATCTTGGTTGCAACCTCGTGAGCAGCTCTGAGCCTGAACCACTCCGCTAAATTATTACATAGATTTTGAACCTACAGAAACTGGGAGTGACAATAAATGCTCATTGTTGCTTTTGGCCACCAGATTGTACAATCATTTTTTATTGCAGCAACAATCCACACAGAACCCCTTAAGGACCTGGCATTGTAGGAATTTATGTCTCTCAGTCTCTTATGCTAGCTTTTACAATACCACAAAGGATCTGGCTTTGGTTTAAGATATTCCCTTTCTTTTTTTTTTATGAAAATTAAAAAAAAAACTTTAATTTTTAATTGAAGTATGGTTGATTTACAATGCTGTGTTAATTTTTCAGATGTAGAGCAAATAATCCAGTTATGTATATATATATATATATAAAATATATATGGGCTTCCCTGGTGGCTCAGATGGTAAAGAATCTGCCTGCAGTGTGGGAGATCTGGGTTCCTCTCCTGTGTTGGAAAGATCCCCTGGAGGAGGGCGTGGCAACCCACTCCAGTATTCTTGCCTGGAGAATCCCACGGACAGAGGAGCCTGGTGGGCTACAGTCCATGTGGTCACAAAGAGTTGGACACAATTGAGCGACTAAGCACACACACACACATACACATAAACATGTAAATTCTTATATATATATTCTTTTCAGACTCTTTTTTCTTATAGGTTATTATAAAATATTGAATAGAGTTCCCTCTGCTATACAGTAGGTCCTTGTTGGTATGTTTTATATATAATAGTGTGTGTATCTTAATCCCAAACTGCTAACTTATCCCTCCCCCTGCCTTCTCCTTTGGTAACCATATATTTGTTTTCTATTTCTTTGGACCTATTTCTGTTTTATAAATACATTCATGTGAATTATTTTTTAAGATATCATATATAAGTGACATCATATGGTATTTGTCTTCTCTGTCTGACTTACTTCACTTAGTATGACAATCTCTAGGTCCATCCACATTTCTACAAATGGCATTATTTCATTCATTTTTATGGCTGAGTAATATGTCATTATATATGACATATTTCTGTAAAAGAAGATGACATACATACATACATACATATGTATGTCATCTTCTTTTACAGAAATATGTCATAATCTACGTAATATATGCTGAAGGGCTTGATCAATATTCTAACCTGCAATGGAGACATTAGACAACAACCTGTTTACAGGTTGTGTGTTTGTGTTTATGGTGGGAAGAAGGGGAGGACTGAGCACAAGGAAGGACAAATAGACAGACATATCTTGTGTGTTCAGGAATGTGGTTTCTATCCTCAGTGTTGCTGCTCTGACCTAATTTACCTAATTTAGGTTACCACAGACAACCTCCATGCCAGGTGCCCCCAAGCCAACCAATTCAGTACCCCTTTTCCTGAAAATATTTTGTAATGCTCACCACATGATCCTGAAATGAGCTTCATCAAGAATATAATCGAGCACACACACACTTTCAAAAAAATCAATGCATGGTTGAAACTGTAATGTAAACAAGGAGGTGGGGGGATAGTCAGGGAGTTTGGGACAGACATGTACACATTGATATATTTAAAACAGATAACCAAAAAGGACCTACTGTATAGCACAGGGAACTCTGCTTAATATTATGGAACTATCTAAATAGGAAACAATTTATAAAAGAACAGATACATGTGTTTAACTGAATCACTTTGCTGTACACCTGAAAATAGTACAACATTGTTAATCAACTATACTCCAATATAAAATGAAAAGTTAAAAATGTAATATAAAAAATAATTTACAATAGTATAATATGTAATTCAAAAGGCATTACAGCACCACAAGACATAATAAACTAGTCAGATTCAGTATGTACTTACATGTAAACATCTATAAACATCACTTCTGTAAACATCTATAATCACCAGGATTTTCTCTGGTGGCTCAGACAGTGAAGAATCTGTCTGCAATGCAGGAAACCTGGGTTTGATCCCTGGGTCAGGAAGATTCCCCTGCAGAAGGGAATGGCAACCCACTCCAGTATTCTTGCCTGGAGAATTCCATGGACAGAGGAGCCTGGTAGGCTACTGTTCATGGGGTCGCAAAGAGTTGGACATGACTGAGCATCTGAGAGTTATCGCTTTCCTAAACATCACTATAAATTCTACAGCTATAGTGGCAGATTCAGATGTTGTATTGGACACAAACACAGTGATCACCACTATGGTAAGAGTAGTACATGGTTTTCTGAATTGGTGGCTAACACTTCATAAAGTTCCCTATATGTATTAGTTGAATTTGCAGAACTTCAGGTTAAGTTAAATTTTGCAAAATGTATTTTGCAAATTATATTTAAAAAGTGTCAGGAAAAAGTGTGAAGGACTTTAGTGTCTTATCTAGAGAACTTTCTGGGTTTTCTGATCTATAGGAGTCCATGCCATTTATTATTTATGCAATCTTTTAGTTGTAGTATACCTAGATCACTGCAGATGGTGATTGCAGCCATGAAATTAAAAGACACTTACTCCTTGGAAGGAAAGTTATGACCAACCTAGATAGCATATTAAAAAGCAGAGACATTACTTTGCCAACAAAGGTCCATCTAGTCAAGGCTATGGTTTTTCCAGTGGTCATGTATGGATGTGAGAGTTGGACTGTGAAGAAAGCTGAGTGCCAAAGAATTGATGCTTTTGAACTGTGGTGTTGGAGAAGACTCTTGAGAGTCCCTTGGACTGCAAGGAGATCCAACCAGTCCATTCTGAAGGAGACCAGTCCTGGGTGTTCATTGGAAGGACTGATGCTGAGGCTGTAACTCCAATACTTTGGCCACCTCATGTGAAGAGTTGACTCATTGGAAAAGACCCTGATGCTGGGAGGGATTAGGGGCAGGAAGAGAAGGGGATGACAGAGGATGAGATGGCTGGATGGCATCACCGACTTGATGCACGTGAGTTTGGGTGAACTCCAGGAGTTGGTGATGGACAGGGAGGCCTGGTGTGCTGTGATTCATGGGGTCGCAAAGAGTCGGACACGACTGAGTGACTGAACTGAATTGAACTGAACTGATACCTAGAGTAATGCAAATTACTCTTGTTCATGAAAGACAAAGGGTTTTTGTCAGGGGGAATATAATTGACTGTTTCTATGTGGATATTGACCAATTTTGCATATACTTGTAAATATATTTCCTCATTTTTAAATTGCTGATTGTGCGTTGTTTGAATTCTCCTTCAAACTGCTCATCTTACTTGTTGCCTCATTATTAATAGTTAATTTGTAACATACAAAATCTTTGACTTGTTTATTTTATATATGAGAGTAATGAGTAATGGAAGGTTTTAATAAAGTTTTACATTAACATGGGGCTTCCCTGGTAGCTTAGTGGAAAAGAATCTGCCTGCTAATGCAGGAGATGTAGGTTCGATTCTTGGGTCGGGAAGATCTCCTGTAGAGGAAATGGCAACCCACTCTAGTATTCTTGATTGGGAAATCCCATGGGCAGAGGAGCCTGGTGGACTACAGTCCATAGGGTCATAAAGAATTGGACACAACAATGAAACAATAATAACAACAACTTTAACAGGAGTCAAGGTATATGCTTAGAAATTTATAGTTTTTCCCCCTCATATATATGAATATCTGGAGATGGAATATTTGAATATTTGATTCAATTCTGCTTTTATTCCAATCAATCATTTGTTTAATAAATATTTATTGCATACTGAGTTGTGGCCAGACATGCTCTTAATTTTTGGTTACATGGTATGTACCAGACACAGATCTTTTATTTTTTAGAGTTTTAAACTCATTTTTTCCATTGAAGTATAGTTGCTATACAATGTTGTGCTAATTTCTGCGGTACAGCAAAATGACTCAGTTTTATGTGTGTATATATATATATATATATATATACACACACACACACAGTATTTTTATATTCCTTTTCAGTGTGGCTTATCCCAGGACCCTGAATATAATTCCCTGTGCTATAGAGTAGGACCTTGTCGTTTATCCATTCTATATATAATAGTTTACATCTCAGTTCAGTTCAGTTCAGTTGCTCAGTCGTGTCTGACTCTTTGCGACCCCATGAATTGCAGCATGCCAGGCCTCCCTGTCCATCACCAACTCCCAGAGTTCACTCAAACTCACGTCCATTGAGTCAGTGATGCCATCCAGCATCTCATCCTCTGTTGTCCCTTTCTCCTCCTGCCCCCAATCCCTCCCAGCATCAGAGTCTTTTCTAATGAGTCAACTCTTCGCATGAGGTGGCCAAAGTACTGGAGTTTCATCTACTAACCCCCAATTCCCAGTCCATTTCTCCCTCTAGGCACAATTGTAAGTATTCTACATTACTAATGAAATCTTCGTAAGAACCCCATGAAATAAGCACTGTTATGGCCATTTCACAGATGGAAAACTGAGGCACAGAGACCAGTTAAAGAACTTACCCAAGGTTGCTAGTGGTTAGTTCAGTTCAGTTGTTCACTGTGTCCGCCTCTTTGTGACCCCATGGACTGCAGCACTCCAGGCTTCCCTGTCCATTGCCAACTCCTGGAGTTCACCCACACTCATGTCCATTGAGTCAGTGATGCCATCCAACCATCTCATCCTCTGCCGTCCCCTTCTCCTCCTGACTTCAATCTTTCCCAGCATCAGGGTCTTTTCAAATGAGTCAGTTAGTGGTTAACTGGAGTTTAAATGCACACAGCCGCACTCCAGAACACTCCTCACTGCACTGCTGACACTAGAGTGATGAAAATGGCAGGCCTAGCCCTTGTTTCCAGGGAACTTTCCATCTTCAGGCAGTAACTGTACAATCAGACATGTGCCAAGTGCCACCAAAGGGTTCACTCGGGGTGCTTTGGAAGACATAAAGGGAGGCCTGACTCTCACTGCCTGGTGTGTCTGTGTTTGTGAAAGGAGGCTGATACGACCTGCCCTGCTGGCTTTAGGGGTGTGGTGAGAAACAAAGCCAAACACAAGAAAGCAAAACTTAGCAAGTGCAATTCTTTGAACGACAAACTGTGATCATTTATAGAAACCAAACTAGTGCGCCCTGGAGACACATGTCTGGCTTTAGGAGAGAGTCTCTTCAGAGAACAGCCTTAAGCAATTTTCATTGTGAACTACTAAGATCAAAGCGAGTCATTTTTTAAGAATAATGCAAACATTTTAGTGCAGGTTTGGAAGAAGACTGTTTACCTCACAGAGTTTTCCATAAGAATGTCATGAAAACACTGAAGGTGTATTTAATGAGAATTTTGTTAATTGCAGTAAGTATTCAACATTGATTGAAAAGTCAAACATGTATTTTAAGGGATGATCAGAGGATATCAGAGGAAACTGATTTTTATGCAGACTTGTTTTTCTACCAGTACATGGAAGAAATGCAGTCTAGATAAGAATTTTAGAAGGATGCTGCCTCTTCTTTAGGGGAAGTACGAAGCTGTAAAATCACAGGGGAATCAGATCTAAAATGGAGAATGTCTATAAACCAGTTGGTCTTAAAGGAAATCAACCTTGAATACACTTTGGAAGGATTGGTGCTGAAGCTGAAGCTCCAATGCTTTGGCCACCTGATGTCAACAGCTGACTCTTTGGAAAAGACCCTAATGCTGGGAAAGACTGAAGGTAGAAGGAGAAGAGGGTGACAATGGATATAACGGTTGGGTGGCATCACTGATTCAATGGACATGAACCTGGCTAAATTCTGGGAGATGTTGAGGGACAGGGAAGCCTGGCATGTTGCAGTTCCTGGGGTTTCAAAGAGTCAGACACGACTTGGTGACTGAACAACAACACTGGTTTGGGAATGTGTGTGCTAGGAACACATGCTCTCTCAGGGTAGAACCTGGGCCTTTGTTTAAAGGAGCTCCTTGCCCAGGGACAAGGCACAAGCCAAATAAAGACTCATGCTTGGCCTGTGAATGAGAAGCTGACATTCAGGGGTCAGTTAGTGGTGGTCAGTCACTGGTATGTACCCAGCTCCTAGAGCAGGCTGGGAATATGGGTTCTAAAACAGAGTCTGGCGATGTCCTAAGCACATCTGAAATACAAGAAGTTCTGTTTAAAGTATGTTTCTGATGCCTAGAAAAAGCACATAAGAAAATGCTCACCACTAATTACTAGAGAAATGTAAATCAAAACTACAATGAGTTATCACCTCACGCTGGTCAGAATAGCCATCATCAAAAAATCTACAAGCAATAAATGCTGGAGAGGATGTAGAGAAAAGGGAGCCTTCCTACACTGTTGGTGGGAATGTAAATTGATGCAGCCACTATGGAGAACAGTATGGAAGCTCCTTGAAGAACTAAACATAGAACTTCCATATGATCCAGCCCTCCCACTCCTAGGCATATAAAAAAACATGGTTAATCAGGATGCATGTACTCCAGTCTTCATTGCAGTGCTATTTACAATAGCCAAGATATGGAAGCAACCTAAATATCCATCAATAGAGGAATGGATAAAGAAGATGTGGTATATATGTATGATGCAATATTACTCAGTGGATAAAACAAAGTAATGCTATTTCCTGAATATTCATTGGAAGGACTGATGCTGAAGCTGAAGCTCTGATCCTTTGGCCACCTGATGTGAGGAGCTGACTCATTCGAAAAGACTCTGATGCTGGGAAAGATTGAAGGAAGATGGGAGGAAAAGGGGATGACAGAGGATGAAATGGTTGGAGGATCACCGACTCAGTGGACATGAGTTTGAGCTAGCTCTAGGAGATGGTGAAGGACAGGGAAGCCTGGCATGCTTCAGTACACGGGGTTGCAAAAACTTGGACACGACTGAGTGACTGAACAAGAACAACAAATGCCATCTGCAGCAATGCGGATCAACCTAGCAATTGTCATACCAGGTGACGTCAGTCAGACAGAGAAAGACATAAATTATATGATACTGCTTATATGTAGAATCTAAAAGAGTGATGCAAAAGAACTTATCCACAGATAGAAACAGAGTTCCAGATGTAGAAAGCAAACTTATGGTTATCAGGGGTAAGGGCTGGGGAAGGCATAAATTGGGAAATTGGGATTAACATATACATATATAAAATAGACAGCTACTATATAGCACAGCAAACTCCATTCAACACTCTGTAATGGCCTAAATGGGAAAAGAATTGTAAAAAGAGTGGACATATGAATATATGTAACAAATTCACTTTGCTCTACACATGAAACAACCACAACATTGTTAATCAACTATACTCCAATAAAATTTTTAAAAAAGTGAATGTAGTTTAGTTTTTTGTCAGGAAAAATTATGAAAGATTGTGATATGGATGTAAAAGATTACTGGGTGTCTTTTCAAAGGAATTCTGAGCATCAGTGAGCAGATTTTGAGAGGTTTTCTAATTCTAGAGAGTTCTGTGGTTTTCATTGTCTTCAGGCTATTTCACAACTCCATGAGCTATGAGAAACTAAAGGTAATGCAATAATTCTAGTCCATAGAGATGCAAGTGAAGTTTGTCTGATGGGGAGGTCATTGATTTCCCTCCTCTGGAAGAAATGATTTCAAGCATTACATTTTACTGCTGGGTAGATTTTTGACCCAGTTTTGCATTAATTTGCAAATTCACATCAGCATCCCTAATTGCTTATATCAGGGGTTGGCAAACTTTTCCTGAGAAGGGCCCAATAATAAATGTTTTAGGTTGTATGGCTCATCTGTTCTCTTTTTACAACCACCCAGCTATGCTACTGTAGCTCTAAAACAGTCAGTAGACCAAGGGGCTTGGCTGTGTTCCAGTAAAACTTATTTATGGGGGGTTGAAATTGAATTTCATGTTCTTTTCACATGTCACAAAATATTCTTTTGATTTTTTTTTTCAGCCATTTAGAGATGTAAAAGCCATACTTAATGCAGGCTGTTTGGAAACCCTTGGTGGGCTAGGTTTGGCCCACTGGGCTATTGTCAATCCCTGACTTACATTTTGCCTGTCTTTGAATTCTCATCTGAACCAGTTGTAACATCTTATCTGTCCCATTGTTAACTAATGAGTTGGATAAAATCTTTGATGTGTGTTCATTTTATATTTGAATGAGAGTCATGATTTTACCCCTTTAGAGAATTATTCTTTACTGTTTGTCAAAGGCAGTTGGAATAAAATTCAACTGAGGTATTTGGAGACCATGACCACAGGCTGAAAGACTCTATGTCCTGAGTGAATATTAAAATCTTGGCAAATTTTCAGAACTGTATCTATATCTAGGCTCTTCTGCAAAGGAACTGAACTGCACAATTAGATCCTCAGAGACGGCCCCTGCACTGTTAGAAAAGCTTTCCGGGTCATTCCAACATGCAGTCTGGATGGAGAATCAGTACATTTGAGGAAGTGGCATTTAAAAATATTACTCGATATAGCAATGATAAGTTGTTTCTTTGAGATAGACAGCATTTAATAAATAATGGATAGAACTCCTGTGACATTAACAATATATAATATTTTTACAAAGAAACAGAGGAAAACAATAGGGAAAGTCTAGAGATCTCTTCAAGAAAATTAGAGATACCAAAGGAACATTTCATGCAAATATGAGCACAATAAAGCACAGAAATGGTATGGCCCTAACAGAAGCAGAAGATATTAAGAAGAGGTGACAAGAATACACAGAACTATACAAAAGGGATCTTCACAACCCAGATAATCATGATGGTGTGATCACTCACCGAGAGCCAGACATCCTGGAATGTGAAGTCAAGTGGGCCTTAGGAAGCATCACTACGAACAAAGCTAGTGGAGGTGATGGAATTCCAGTTGAACTCTTTCAAATCCTAAAAGATGATGCTGTGAAAGTGCTGCACTCAATATGCCAGCAAATTTGGAAAACTCAGCAGTGGCCATAGGACTGGAAAAGGTGTTTTCATCTCAATCTCTAAGAAAGGCAATGCCAAAGAATGCTCAACTACTGCACAGTTGCACTCATCTCACACACTAGTAAAGTAATGCTCAAAATTCTCCAAGCCAGGCTTCAGCAATACATGAACCGTGAATTTCCAGATGTTCAAGCTGGTTTTAGAAAAGGAGAGGAACCAGAGATCAAATTGCCAACATCGGATGGATCATGGAAAAAGAGTTCCAGAAAAACATCTACTTCTGCTTTATTGACTATGCCAAAGCCTTTGACTGTGGGGACCACAACAAACATTGGAAAATTCTTAAAGAGATGGGCATACCAGACCACCTGACTTGCCTCTTGAGAATTGCTTACGCAAGTCAGGAAGCAATAGAACTGGACATGGAACAACAGAATGGTTCCAAATAGGGAAAGGAGTACATCAGGCTGTATATTGTCACCCTGCTTATTTAACTTATATTCAGAGTACATCATGAGAAACGCTGGGCTGCATGAAGCACAAACTGGAATCAAGACTGCTGGGAGAAATATCAATAACCTCAGATATGCAGATGACACCATCCTTATGGCAGAAAGTGAAGAAGAACTAAAGAGCCTCTTGATGAAAGTGAAAGAGGAGAGTGAAAAAGCTGGCTTAAAGCTCAACATTCAGAAAACGAAGATCATGGCATCCGGTCCCATCACTTCATAGTGAATAGATGGGGAAACAGTGGAAACAGTGATAGACTTTATTTTTCTGGGCTCCAAAATCACTGCAGATGGTGACTGTAGCCATGAAATTAAAAGATGCTTACTCCTTGGCAGGAAAGTTATGACCAACCTAGATAGCATATTAAAAAGCAGAGATATTACTTTGTCAACAAAGGTCCATCTAGTCAAGGCTATGGTTTTTCCAGTGGTCATGTATGGATGTGAGAGTTGGACTGTGAAGAAAGCTGAGTGCCAAAGATGCTTTTGAACTGTGGTGTTGGAGAAGACTCTTGAGAGTCCCTTGGACTGCAAGGAGATCCAACCAGTCCATCCTAAAGGAGATCAATCTTGGGTGTTCATTGGAAGGACTAATGTTGAAGCTTAAACTCCAATACTTTGGCCACCTGATCCGAAGGGCTGATTCATTTGAAAAGGCCCTGATGCTGGGAAATATTGAAGGCAGGAGGAGAAGAGAATGATAGAGGATGAGATGGTTGGATGGCATCACTGACTCAATGGACATGAGTTTAAGTCACCTCCGGGAGTTGGCGATGGACAGGGAGGCCTGGTGTGCTACAGTCCATGGGGTCGCAAAGAGTTGGACAGGACTGAGCGACTGAACTGAACTGAACTGAACTGAACTGACTGAATATTCTTTTAGTTTAAAGTATAATAGAAAGATCCAATTACACGAAACAGACGATTATAAGATTATGAACATATTTAATCTTTTCCTAAACTTTTTCTAATTGTTTGGAAATTGGCAAGTTAAGGTTATTGCAAAACTCAAACATTAATTTTCATTATTGGACCCTTACTTCATTGCATAAAGAATTCAAGATGGACTGAAAACATAATAACAACCTGGTAAGTGTGATTTTCCACTCCATCTTATAGTGTTCTTAGTTTTTTGAAAAGGAAAACTTAGAGTCTTTTTTAAGCAGGACCTCTAAATTTTCCAGATTTCAAAGTTTTGAGTAACTTTGAGAACTCACTAATTGTGATGGGACTGCAAGGAGATCCAACCAGTCCATTCTGAAGGAGATCAGCCCTGGGTGTTCTTTGGAAGGAATGATGCTAAAGCTGAAACTCCAGTACTTTGGCCACCTCATGCAAAGAGTTGACTCATTGGAAAAGACTCTGATGCCGGGAGGAGAAGGGGATGACAGAGGATGAGATGGCTGGATGGCATCACTGACTTGAATGGACATGAGTCTGAGTGAACTCTGGGAGTTGGTGATGGACAGGGAGGTCTGGCGTGCTGCAATTCATGGGGTCACAAAGAGTCAGACACGACTGAGCGACTGAACTGAACTGAACTAAGCTCTGAAATACCAAGTAGTTATATACTTCCCTGACTTTTTATACCTCACAAAGTATTTTTATGTATTTTGTGTAAAATTAGCTTTGAAGATTTTAATAGGTATTATAAGAGTTAGTTGCATTGCATAAAATTTGTAATTTATTTTCCATATGCAACCAAAACTCTTCTCAGTTTTTGACTCTCGTGACCACATGAACTGTAGCCCACCAGGCTCTTCTATCCATGGGATTTCCCAGGCAAGGATACTGGAGTAGGTTGCCGTTTCCTTCTCTAGGGGATCTTTCCAACTCCAGGAATAGAACCCATGTCTCCTGCATTGCAGGCAGATTCTTTACTGACTGAGCTACCCGGAAGCCCTACTCAGATACTCACTAAATACAAGCTGTCTTTGACCTTTTGTCTTGGTCCTCTCTGCTCCTCTTTGGGGGTCTTCAGAGTTCGGTCCCTCCTGCCCTGACTCTCTGCCATTCACAGGCAGTGCACCTCACGGACTGCAGTGAAAATTACGCATTTTTGTGCTTTCTCCATCTTTCCTGTTGGTGAGACCCAGTGTAGTCTTATGTTGCTGACATATGTTTTACTTGCTTTCTATTCTCTATGCCCATTCTTTATTTCATTTATGTCTATTAACCCCTCTTTGAGAAAGGCAAGGTAGGCATTGTTGTCCCATTTACAGAGAAAGACTGAGAAAACTTAGAAGTCCTACTCAAAATTTACTTGGGCTCTTCCCTAAAATTCAGTTTTCCTAACTTATCCATTTTACTTCCACCAAGACCCCCCTACCCCAAAGTTGTTGCTTCTCTGCCAGGGCTTCTTTCACTCATTCGTGTATGCATGCTTGCATTGAATTCAAGAAAACTATGCAGTATCTACCAGCTGCTGGCTACTTACAAGGCACAGGGGCAGTAGCAATGAACAAGATAAATTCATTCACTGCTGCTGCTAAGTCGCTTTAGTCGTGTCCTACTCTGTGCGACCCCATAGACGGCAGCCCATCAGGCTCCCCCGTCCCTGGGATTCTCCAGGCAAGAACATTGGAGCGGGTTGCCATTTCCTTCTCCAGTGCATGAAAGTGAAAAGTGAAAGTGAAGTCGCTCAGTCGTGTCTGACTCTTCACAACCCCATGGACTGCAGCACACCAGGCTCCTCTGTCCATGGGATTTTCCAGGCAAGAGTACTGGAGTGGGGTGCCATTGCCTTCTCCGTCAATGCTTATAGTGGCCAAAAATGTGGCAATGACTCTATTTATTGAGCACCTTCTATGTATTTATGTATGTATCTAAAAGTCACATCTAAGTTATAAGGTGCAGATAAAGAAATTGAGATATAGACAATTAGACAGATAAATAAACTCTTAATAGAATCAGCAGTGTGTACTTAATAAGGCTGGTGTTAAGTACATGGGAGACCCATCATCTCCAGGAACAACCAGTAGTTTAACGAGGTGCTAGATCTAATATACGTTATGAAGAACTGGAAGAAAAAGAGGTGGGTAGGCGGGTGGGTGGATGTGGGGACACCCAAAGAAGTGGCTCTGGTGAATCTTTGTGAATTACAAGCTACTTACAACAGATAACAATCAGGGGCATGACAATCAGGGGGCATGTGGGTTTACTAACACGTGATTGATTGATTGAAGTCGCTCAGTCGTGTCAGACTCTCTGCGACCCCATGGACTATAGCCTGCCAGGTTCCTCCGTCCATAGGATTTTCCCAGGTAAGAATACTAGAGTGGGTGGGTCGCATGATGTAAAACAAAAGGTTAGTTTTTTACTTTTCAATAATGAATCTCTAAACTGCTTAAGTCCTATTT
This sequence comes from Bos taurus, assembly GCF_002263795.3. Taxonomy (NCBI): domain Eukaryota; kingdom Metazoa; phylum Chordata; class Mammalia; order Artiodactyla; family Bovidae; genus Bos; species Bos taurus. The sequence goes on from NC_037336.1 coordinate 15,618,675, forward strand.
TCCAGGTAGTTCAACTGTCTTCGGGAACTGGGACAGGCAGGTCTACTGAGAACAGTATTCACCACCTCCTCCCCATTTTGTTTAGGGGGGAGGGTCCAGGAGCTGAGATTTGAGGGAGCATTAAACAAGGAGTCTAGAGAGACTTTCTTTCAATGAAAATACAGACTTCAGAAATTTCAAGTTAAGGAAAATTACAGCAGCTATATTTTTTAATGATTTTGAGTCTGACAGTTTAGCAACATGGTTGTTTATATTCCTCATAAAGTTTCACAATAAAAGGGTAATTGTATTTATCAATATTAGTGTACACTTTTTCTCAGGAGAGCAGCTCTCCGCATTCAACCTCAGGTCTTGACGAGGCTCCGCTGAAATTAATGAGCCCAGGAGAAGAAGGGGAAGACTTCTGAGTCAGAACACTTGTGAGGGCGAAGAAGCAGGTTGAATGAATTTGGAGAAATGGGACTCAGATTCCATAGGGAATTAGGCGATTAGCTACTCCAGTTCCCAACTGAAGAGGTCTCACCACGCATGCCTCATGTGTTTCAAGCAAGATTGTTTCAGACCCAGTCACACACTTGGGGAATGCTGAATTTTAAAAACAAAATGTACCACAAAATTAACCAGCATGACGGAGAAACTGGGTTCATGAATGCTAAGAAGGGGACAAAATGTACTAGATCTGTATCAAAGGTTAACTCATACTGTTTCAATATTATATATCAAATATTAAGAAACATTTTGCAGAAAAACTTAAAAGTATCAAGGTATTGTGAATAAAAAATGCCGTAACAGTAAAAGCATGTAGCAGCTGTGAAGCCATCACATTACAGCCACCCTGAGCCCTGAGGGAACTCAGGATGGAGGGCGGATGCTGCCCCCCAAGCCCCCCACCCCACCGCCCAGCACTGCAGTCACCCCCAGTGGTGCACCCAGAGCAGACTCAGGATGAGAAAACGCAGGATACTGGCCCCAGAGAATTGAGGTTCATATAAAAGGAATAGTTTCAATGAGCCCAGCCCCCTGCATTATCCTATACATAGAAAAGTACCAAATTTTTAAACTTGAGATATACGATTTTCTTTAATTAACAGTAATCTTTTGATAGTCCAACTACCTGGTCTTCGTTGCAAAAATGCCTGTATATCCTGGCTCCTCCCCACCCCCTTGCCTCTTTAGAACAGTCTCTCAGAGTTATCTGAGAGGCTTGGCCCCGGGCTTCAGTCCTCCATGTGGTCTGCTGAATAAAACATAAATCTCAACTTTTAGGTTGTGTATTTTTTTCTGTTGATGGTTTATCAGGAAGAGAAACATTATGTACAAAGGCACAGACAAGGAAGGGAGCAGGACGCTCAGCAGGCGGGACTGAGGGCAGCGTGACGTGGAGGCACCGAGGTGCTGCACGTGAGGGCGCGGAGAGCAGAGGGCCTGGGGCACTGCTAGGTTTCCCGCTCGGGCACTTTCACTGATGGTGGTTGTAGTCACTGGTTTAGATACTAAGTCGTGTCCAACTCTTGTGACCCCAAGGACTGGGGCCCTCCAGGTTCCTCTGTCCGTGGGATTTCCCAGGCAAGAATAGTGGAGTGAGTTGCCATTTGCTTCTCCGGGGGGTCTTCCCAACCCAGGGATGGAACCCAGCTCTTCGTACTGCAGACAGATTCTTTACATTCTGAGCGTAGTCACTGAGACAGGAAATACTTGGAGTGGGAGGGAGGGGTATGGGGGTGGGGTGGGGTAGGGGTTGGGGGGTGGGAAGTGGGAGGGCAACTTCAGTGTTTTTCATTTATAATCTAAAATGGAAAGGAGAAGAGCTACTCTGTGCATCTTATGGCAAAGTTTAGAAATTAATTAATTCAATGTAAAGGCATGAGAGAGCTTTGAAGATGTCAAATAAAGCCCAATAGCTATTCCTATGGAGTGGAGTTTCTCTAAATGTGCTCCAGGCCCCCAGCAGCACCTGAGCCCCTGGGAATTTGTTAGAAATGCTAATTTGCCCCACTTCACACCTACTGAATCAGAAACTCCAGGGGGAAGGGCCCAGCAATCTGTGTCTTAACAAGATCTCCAGGGATTCTGATTCATGGAAAAGTTTATGAACACTGTAGAAGAGATGTCTACAATTTATTATGGGAAAATGTACAGTGGTTAAAGTACAGTTGAGGCAGGAGATAGGTGGGCTCCATGCTAGGCATTTACAACTAGCCTCTTGTTTGCATTTCCTGAAACCGGAGATAGATGGGCTCCAGGTTAGGCATTTATAATCAGCCTCCTGTTTCCTTTCTGAAATGGAAGTAGCAACAGGAACAGGGTAAATAGCCAGGCTTTGCCTCCTGTGGACACCTTAAGAAAACAGTCCTTGCAGGCACAGAGAGGGGCTAAACTTTGGTTGAGTAAAGGATCAAGAGATCACATATTTCTCCTCCATGGGACAAGGGAGACACTACATATGTCTAGAAAGGCTTCTTGGGGTTCAGAATTCAGGGGATGCCAAGCCATTATGAGTCTTGCTCCTCCCAGACACCTTTGCATCGGAATCTATCTTGAAAAAACTTGCACACTCACGTTGGGGAGGGTCCTAGGGCAGGTCAGGTGTAGAAAAAGAAACCAAATAACTGGCCAAAGGTAAACAAAGACCCAGAAGAACTGTCCTACATTTAACTGCCTCTTTACTGTGCTCCTCCTCCTGAGGGAGGAGGCCCACACCCTTTCTCTCTGGGTGTGCATCTCTGCCTTGCTTCTATCTTAACTAAACAAAAGGTTTCTCTGTGTGCTCTCCCACTTGTTGTGCTACTCCTCTAATGATAAACTCTGTGCCTGCTATATACTATACTAAACTATAAAGTTTTTTCCTCCATGAGAAAAATGCATTTGTCACTGGAGTCAAGAGCCAGGGAAAGATAGCTTTTAGCCTCTAGCCTCTGCTGGTCTGGTGCTCAGGATTCCTAGTTTTCATCCAGACCATGTGTGCTTAGTCACTCAGTCGTGTTCAACTCTTTGCAACCGCATGGACTGTAACTCTCCAGGCTCCTCTGTCCGTGGGGATTCTCCAGGCCAAAATACGGAGGTAGATTGCCATGCCCTCCTCCATGGGATCTTCCCAACCCAGGGATTGAACCCAGGTCTCCCACATTGCAGGCAGATTCTTTACCAGCTGAGCCACCAGGGATTCATCCAGGCTACCCAGGTTCAATTCCTGGGCAGGGAACTAACATCTAGAAACACACTACTGCTCACTGCTGCCTCTCCGAGATCACAGCGATGCAGGCATCCCAGCCGATCTGCCCCTGAGGGGGATGTAAAGCAACATTGTTCTTCAGCCCTCAATCCTTGGAATCCCTGTTTTGTCCACCAGTGCCCCTTTATTATAGTTTACTGGTAAATACTTGGGTCCAGAAGGGTTACATGAACATTTATGTTAAATACCAAAATCTGTGAGGGAACTCTTCTTTAGAATTAATTTATTAAAGACAAGAAAATTCAACTTTAGACAGCAGCTTTGTACTCTAAAAGTAAGAAAGCTATAATAAGATCACATTGAAGTTCTTTCAGAAACATTCTTCCATTTGACATATAAAATGCTTTTTATATCCGTGAAAGTCATTTTGGGAAAAAAATTAATGTTTCCTGCCATATATCTATAGAACTTGCTAAAAAGCAAATATATGTTAAAAGTATGTTTGAATTCCCAGGATGTTGTCAATACAAGCTGGGTAGGATCTTTCTTTGCTTACTTCTTAATGGAATATAAATCCTCCTGGGAAAGAGAGCTGGTATGACAGTTTTTAGTGGTTTTTGTCAAGTTACAGTTGCAGAAGACATTTGTATATCAGCTGATTAAAACCATAACATCTTGCCTCAATGCATTTTGTAAGTTGGTTTTGTAAATACATATTTTGAAGATATTACTAGAGTACACCACATTTTATCAGCTTGAGGGAATCCTTATGTGCAAAGGAGGGAAGAATGCAAGAGACTGGCTCTAAATTTCTGTTTTTCAAAGATAGTTTAGAAGCAAGAACTTCTGGGGGGATATCTTGCTGCTGCTGCTGCTGCTGCTAAGTCGCTTCAGTCGTGTCCGACTCTGTGTGACCCCATAGATGGCAGCCCATCAGGCTTCCCCGTCCCTGGGATTCTCCAGGCAAGAACACTGGAGTGGGTTGCCATTTCCTTCTCCAATGCATGAAAGTGAAAAGTGAAAGTGAAGTTGCTCAGTTGTGTTTCGATTCTTCGCGACTCCATGGACTGCAGCCTATCAGGCTCCCCCGTCCATGGGATTTTCCAGGCAAAAGTACTGGAGTGGGGTGCCATTGCCTTCTCCGAGGGGGATATCTTAATAGTCTTAATTTCAAACTCACTTGAGGCACCACTCAGCCTCAAGTGATCTATAAAGATCACTTAAATTGCCTTTAGTCTTTCGGATACCTGGCTAATTTCATGCTCTTGGTATTGACAGTCATACCAAAAATATATTTCATCTGCTTTTATTTTACAATGGATTTTGAATAATTTGCAAGATTTATTAAAAGTAATAAACTGTATTTGAAGAAATAATAGCCTAATCATATATTAGCATTAAGTAATAAAAATTCAGCTCCATAGGACATTGTAGGTGGTGGGGTCTGGGGAAGATTTATAGCATTCTGCAAAGGCTGAATGTAGAGAGAATGTGAACATTAAGAAGAGAATCTGAATAACTCAGGCAACAATTTATTTATTACCTGAATTAAGAAAATACATTCAAATGCTCCACATCTGCTGGGAGGAATTCTTGCATCATTAATATCTTTCAGAGAAAATCATCTCTTTCTACTTTTAATTTAACATTTTAACTACGGACAGAAAATAAAGTGTTACATTGATGAGGTTCACATTTTACATCTATGACCTTGAATCAACTGTGGCACTTGTGTGTATCAACCTGCAGCCCCCAAAAGAAAGGCTGAGACTATCCCCTTATTTAAAATCCAGGGACATTATCATTGTCATTAACATCCATCCATTTTCCATCACCCACTCCTCCACCCCTTCATCCATCTATTCACCTAGAGTGTGTCTAGAGAGGCAAACAAGATAATGGTAAGAGCCAGTGTCCAAAGATGGAGTGAAATTGCCTCAATTCAAGTACAACTAAGGTGGATAACTACATCAGGAAGATGTCAGTAACAATGAGGACTACACCAGGTGATCATGATGTGTACTACTTTGTAGAACCTGATAGGTTTGGGTTTCCAAGGAGCTATTTACCTGGGAAAATAAGCAGTTCTGTTGCAATTTTAAAATTATTTAACACAAACAGAAACAGACTCACAGACTTTGGAAACAAACTTACAGTTACCAAAGGGGAAAGGTGGAAGAAGTGAAAGTCGCTCAGTTGTGTCCGACCCTTTGGAGCCCAAGGACTATACAGTTCATGGAATTCTCCAGGTCAGAATACTGGAGTGGGTAGCTTTTCCCTTCTCCAGGGGATCCCCCCAACCCAGGGGTTGAACCCAGGTCTCCCACATTGCAGGCAGATTCTTTACCAGCTGAGCCACAAGGGAAGCCCAAGAGTACTGGAGTGGGTAGCCTGTCCCTTCTCCAGGGGATCTTCCAGATCCAGGAATTGAACCAGGGTCTCCCACACTGCAGGTGGATTCTTTACCAACTGAGCTATGAGGGAAGCCCAGAGAGAGGAGGGAAGCCCAGAGAGGGGAGGGATAAATTAGGAGTTTGAGACTGACATATACATACTATAATATGTATACTAGATCATTTGTCAGGAAGCATTTAACAGGAGGCTTCCTGTGTGTTGTTCTGGATCTGTCATGAATCCTCTGTCCCTTATTAATTCTTGAATATTCAGGAATTAAGTGGAGCAGCAAGCTACTCCTGGGGGCTGAAGTATGCATGCATTTCCATACAGTGATAAGCAGCTATTTACGACGCTCTTCCTTTTTATGAACCATAGGGTAAAAGTGATTATTTACAACCCTCTCTCTTTCATATGGATGACTTCATGTTTCCTTGATAACTTGTAAGTTTTAATTTTATCTCTGCTGAAAATAGCTACCTTGTAAGACAGTATAACGGAGAAGGCAATGGCAACCCACACCAGTACTCTTGCCTGGAAAATCCCATGGACAGAGGAGCCTGGTAGGCTGCAGTCCATGAGGTCGCTAAGAGTCGGGCACGACTGAACGACTTCACTTTCACTTTTCACTTTCATGCACTGGAGAAGGAAATGGCAACTCACTCCAGTTTTCTTGCCTGGAGAATCCCTGGGATGGAGGAGCCTGGTGGGCTGCTGTCTATGGGGTTGCACAGAGTCAGACACGACTAAAGTGACTTAGCAGCAGCAGCAAGACAGTATAAATACTCACACAGTGTTGAATAAAACACCTTTGCTCCATCAGAGCTTTGGTCCCTGTGTCTCTCTCTCTTTCCTTCTCTCTTTCTCTGTCTCTCTTTTTCAGGCTGATCCCCTGGAGCGCAGAGGCTCTCTGAGTTCACTTTCCTGCCAGACTTCTAAGACCCTCTCGAGAAGGCGCTCTGTGCCTTCACCCCATCAAGAGGGCGCCTGAGGCCTTCGTGAACAGAGCAACCCCTGTGTCAGGGATTTTATTGGTTTTCTGCATAAACCAAGGAATATCAGCCTCTTTCTCTCTCCTTTACTTTCTTATTGTCAACTCTGGACCACCAGGTTCTGGTCCAATCATTAACCAGGACCTACTGTACAGCATAGGAAACTGTACATAATTCTGCAAAAACCTGTATGGGAAAATAATCTGAAAAATAATGGAGAGATATATATATATATATACAGTCTATAACCAAACCACTTTACTAAGCATCTGAAACTAACACAGCATTGTAAATTAACTATAACCCCAACATAAAATAAAACTTATATTAAAAAATTACTTGATACATTGGGAGACAGTCACCTGTTTTTAATTAAGTGCAAATAATAAGGGGACAGTTTCGAAGTGCAATGGCCTGTGTGTTCCTACAATACTGGAAATGAAATGGCTGGATAGCCAGAGCTCTGTGTTGGGTGTGGATGAGCAATGAATTGCAGGAATGCCCCCTCCAACCTTTGTTTCTCTAGCCTGGGGTGGGACTGGGGTAGAAGCACTGCTCTTCTGCATCTATGGGCAGCCTCTCTCCTGTCTGGCTTCTCAGTTCCTCTGTTAACTAACAGATTCCTTGCATTAAATTCACTTTCTTGTAAATAATACTTTAAATCATTATAAAATTGCTCATGTTTGACTTTTGACCTAAAAAAAAGGGCAACCTCATGCCTGAAAGAGTTTCTGGTTTTTTTTTTCCTGGTTAAATTCTGACTCTTACAGGTCAACTAAGGAAGGAATTCTTTCCACCAAAAAGGGACTTTAAAATGCTGATCCTGACACCACATTGTAAATCAACTCTACTTCAATTAAAAAAAAAATGCTGGCCCTGGCAGAGGGGAATGCAGAGCGCAGAGAGCACAGGGGCCCAGTACACAGTGTTGGGATCGGGAGGAGGCAGAGGGCAGAAGATTTGGCTGGCCAGTCCAGGGAACATGTTAAGGCAGCCAACATTTTCCAGGTGGACCAGATCCAAGGTGATAATCTTACACTGATGGGGTGGGTCATTAGGGAAGAAAAATTTAAAAATTAATTCTGAACCCTTCTGAAAAGCATATTTCAGTGAATGCCTGGAAAAATGAATACATTTCCTCATCCCAAAGAATGCTTTAGTGACTTACAGCAAACCTTTTTGCCATCCTTGTAAATACCCCCGTCTGTACTGTTTACATTGTTATCTGGTCTATTGCAACCCTGCTATTCCGTGACCTGGCACCGGGTTGCTGTACAAAGCTTGGAGGGGAGTACTGCTCATAGAACACAAAGTTAGCAAGACTTAGTTCTATGTACCCTGGGCCTCCTGGGTCCTGAGGCAAAAGGAAAAATGTGTGCCCCTGTATACAGTTAGGAAAAATTAGCAAAAGCACTACCAAAAAACCCCCCAAACCAAGTCAAACCATAACTCTCTGTGAAACACTACGTTATTCAGTCATTTGCACCAATGTCAACCCCCAAAAATCTGTCTGAAGGCGCACAAAAGCTGCACACATTGGAAATGCCTGTCACTTTTATATGGTAATACAGGATTGTAGAACCAACAACAGCTATCTTTATTTAAAATTTTGATATTTTGTTCCTCATGAGTTTTTGCATTATTTTTAATTGGAGTATAATTGTTTTACAATGTTGTGTTACTTTCTCTTGTACAACAAAGTGAGTCAGCTATATTTATACATATATCCCTTCTTTCTTGAGCCTCCCTTCCACTCCGCACATCCCACCCTTCTAGGTCATCACAGAGCACAGAGGTGAGCTCTCTGTACTCTACAGCAGCTTCCCACTAGCTAGCTATTTTACACATGGTAGTGTATATGAGTGCGTAAACTCCGGAAGTTGGTAATGGACAGGGAGGCCTGGCGTGCTGCAGTCCATGGGGTCGCAGAATCAGACACAACTGAGCGACTGAACTGAACTGAGTGTATATAAGTCAATCCTAATCTCCCTGCATTAATCTTGATTTTTTTGAAATCTTACATTTCAGTATTATCTTGATGACTGAGTCTGTTGGATCGCCCTTAAATCTGTGCCTCACTAAACCCGGTTCTGCTGGGGTGCTACTTGTCACACCTGCACTGAAGGCATGTAAGTTTAGGTTGAGAGAAGCAAGAGAAAGGGCCGAATGTCTGTGCAGGAGTTCATGAAGGAACTGAGAAAAAATATTCCAGTGTGAATTCGAGGTCCTAAGAATTCCTATAATAAAGTCTGAGGAAGAAAAACCAGGTCCATTGAGTCCTGGGCAAATTGACTTTATATTTGCCAGGTGGTAGGCACCCTGAAGACACAGATCTGGATGGGGATCAGGATAAAGATACTTTATTGTTTATCATGGGTTTCCCAAGAAAACTTGAAATTGGGAAAATGGCCTTACAACAGAAGAGAATGACATCTGTAATAGAACCTGCCTTGAGAGGACTAGAGGATTTCATTGCAGATTTATTGCTATCAGCAATAAATATGATATGTCAGATTGGATCTCTAGTCCAGCCTGTGCTTCCTAACAGGAGAGAAAATGAGAATTTCCCAGGGAAAAATGAACTGAGAAATTCATTAATTTGTGTGTGGAGGTTGAAAACTTGAAAAACAAACACAAAACAAGCCTACAAACCAACAAACCCCCTCAGATCAGTTTCATGAAAAGAGGAGTTTCATATCTCTCATATATGATGAAACAACAGATTAAATTGCTCCAGAAATGAGCCTTCTGATATTTTCTTTCTTTTTTTTGGGGGGGGTGGGGTGGGGAGTGTTGTTCTGTGCAGACATGTGGGATCTTAGTTCCCCAACCAGAGATGGAGTTCTAGGCTCCTACAGTGGAAGGGTGGAGTCTTCACCGTTGGCTGGCCAGGGAAGTCCCCAGAAATGAGCCTTCTACTGTAGTATGCAATCTCAGGAAAGTTTCACAGTATTTTTTTGGTTTTCTTTTTCAGGCAGGAATTAAGGGCACCCATAAATCAGTGAATGGGCCTTCCTGGTGACTCAGGGATAAAGAATCTGCCTGCAATGCAGCCGACACAAGAGATTCGGGTTCCATTACTTAGTCAGGAAGATCCCCTGGAGATGGAAATGGCTACCCACTCCAGGGTTCTTGCCTGGACAATTCCATGGACAAAGGAGCCTGAGGAATACAATCCATAGAGTTGCAGAATCTGACGCAACGGAAGTGACTGAGCACAGCATAGAGATCAGCGATGCCAGCTGGCAGGCTCCATTTTCCGAAGGGAGTCTTAAGGCAGTTGGGGCCTGGTACGGCAGCACTGCTGCTGCTGCTGCCAAGTCGCTTCAGTCGTGTCCGACGCTGTGTGACCCCATGGATTGCCGCCCACCAGGCTTCCCCGTCCCTGGGACTCTCCAGGCAAAAACACTGGAGTGGGTTGCCATTTCCTTCTCTAATTTCTTTGCTTCTGCTTAGCATCCTCTGAGCCTCAGAAGCAGCAGCCTCACTGGGAAGAACCTCAGCAGAGGGATTCATCTGGGGTGAAGTGGCAAAGGGTCTTCCCCCAGCCCTCATCTCAGGAAGATGGGGAGGTCCTCTTGCTCAATTTCTGTCAGACACTAATGTCTTGCCGCGTATTCTCACCCTTATGTGCATGACAGTTATTCAAAATATCCAGTTCCTTAGAGCCCTGTGAAAATCCTGTGTAAAGTTTGTGAGTTAGCTAATTGCAGGTACCCAACCCCGTAGTGGTGCGGCTTTGTCCACTCAAAGGGCGACTCTGACCCATCCTAAAGGAGATCAGTCCTGGGTGTTCACTGGAAGGACTGATGCTGAAGCTGAAACTCCAATACTTTGGCCACCTGATGTGAAGAGCTGACTCACTTGAAAAGACCCTGATGCTGGGAAAGATTGAAAGAAGGAGGAGAAGGGGATGACAGAGGATGAGATGGCTGGATGGCATCACTGACTCAACGGACATGAGTTTGAGTAAACTCCAGGAGTTCGTGATGGACAGGGAGGCCTGGCGTGCTGCAGTCCACGAGGTCACAAAGAATCAGACAAGACTGAGTGAGCTGAACTGAACTGCCCCCTCAAATCAGTTCAGTTTTTCTCCTTTCCCTGGTTCTTGATCAACCTTTACTCCTTTGAACTGGCTCTCTAGGGACTTAATCAGCTCCAGTTCCATCTCCAGCTCCCTTTCCAGAAGCCTCTTTCCCCCCAGCTGATAAGACCCCCCTCTTGCATGGTACCTCTCGCCACCACCGCTGTTCTGTTTCCAAGGTCTCTATCACTGGCAGCCCTCTAGATCCCATGATTAAAACGAGTATTTCCCACAATTGGTGGTGGTTTAGTCACCAAGTCGTGTCTCACTCTTGTGACCCCATAGACTGTAGCCCACCAGGCTCCTCTGTCCATGGGATTTTCAGCTAAGCATACTGGAGTGGGTTGCCATTTTCTTCAGGGAATCTTCCCAAGCCAGGGATGGAACCACAGTCCCTTTGCATTACAGGCAGATTCTTTACCGATGAACCACCATGGAAGTCCATTTTCCACAATTAAAAGGCCCTTAAGCTATTGTGGTTTGTATTCTGTCTTATTTTCCTTCTTCCATCTTTCCTCTTTCTCTCCACTGCCCAGTTCTCTCAGCTGTAATATTTCCTGTTCTGTTTCTTGAATATTTCTTCTCAGTTTCATGTCCAACTGTCTCTACTTAAAATTATCATACAAAAGATACTTAAAGCAGACAGTGGTACACCTCATTTGCTTACTACCCTCAAGTCGCTCTAGCTTTCAAAGTTGAAGAAATTTACGAAAATGTCACACAACCTAGAGGGGTGGGATGGGGTGGGAGGTGGGAGGGAGGTTCCAGAGGGAGGGAACGTGTGTATACCTATGGTAGATTCATGCTGATGCATGGCAGAAACCAACACAACATTGTAAAGCAATTATCCTCCAATTAAAAATACATTAAAAAAAATAAACAGTGTCAAATATACAACTGAGGGCTTGACTAAAGTGATGGCAAACTCTCCTGGAAAGACTCAAATCAATGGGCAGTTTGTCATCCTACAGAATGAAGGCCTGGATTGAAAACCTTAAGAGAGACACTTTCTTAAATTTCAGACATGCTCATTCAAAGCAAACAAACAAATAGATGCAAATAGAAGTATTCATTTACCTCTTGTCAATGCTTTCAATTGTCCTCTCCATAAATATAGCTTGGTAAGTTTTGTCAGTACTGCCTTTGGATGCTATTTTGTGAGCATTTTATTAAAATTCTGTGAATTAGCACTTGTATTAACATTTCAAATAGCATAAAGCTAATACACATGCTCTGGCAAGGATTTTACCTAATCTGACAGTACAGAGAACATGCCAAGTAGCATGGGAGAGTTGTTATTCTTCTATCTCATTCATTGCCAAGCAGAAAAGAAAAAATAAGAGAGGTGGACGAAATTGAAAAATCCTCTTATCTTTTGGCTTATTCAGTGGTCAAAAGAGATTAAATTCTCTCTGTGATGATAGAATCTAAAGATGAAGATCCTGTTTTCTGACACTTACATTTTTAAGGTCAGATGGATGGTGTGACCTATCTCTTCAAGCAGAAGGGCATGTCAATGACCCATTTGCTCAGTTGCCTGTGTAGACTTCCTTCTGGAAACTGACCACAGCATGCAACTTGTAGTCTCTTGATGCCTTTAGAAATGCAGTTTCATCTCATAACTAAAAAATTGAAGGAAACATTCATGGGAATTTCTGTCCATGTAAATGGATAGAATTCCATTGTAGACCCTCTTGCTATTTCTATCTGAAGATTGCTAAAATGTCACTGTCCCTCAATGGAAGAGTTGCTTCTTTGATTACAGTGCTGATCCTGTTGTAAACCTGCAATTCTCCACAGCAGGACCCAGGGGACAATCATTGCCCAGTCTCAAAGGTGACCTTGTCTGCTCCAGGTTACTACTCTCTAGCCTCAAACCATTTGTACAACCAGCGGCTCACACTCTGTAAAAATGGGAAAAAGAGGATCAGAAACATTTTCCTTTCCACCGTAATTCTGATGTTACCACATATGGGTCAAGATAACACACGAGACAGCAGTCCTGTACCTATGGATATATCCAGTCCCTCGAGAAGTGACTCAGGTGGGAATGCATGACTAGAGAATTGGTTAGATGTCTCTTGGACATCTGTCTGGCCTCTGTCACGCTGGTGCCTCTCTCTCCATGGCTCTCTTCTGGGCAATGCTCTTTCTACTGTGTGTTTCCTGCCCCTCTTTCTACCATGGGTTCCTCTTCCAAATGGCACAAATACTGACCTCCTATTATCACTGATGACAAACATATGCACACGATGATTAAGTGCATTCCATCAGGCCACCCTGCTTTCTGTTTGCATCAGATGAATTGTCAAATTACTACCTGATTCTCTTTATTCTTGTCCTGACTTTGCCTCTTTTCCTGCTGAACTAAGGTATAAAGCACCTGTTGGTATTTTTTTTAACCTACTATTTTGAGCTCATTAAAGACATACCAGCAACAGTTAGAACTGGACATGGAACAACAGACTGGTTCCAAATAGGTAAAGGAGTACGTCAAGGCTGTATATTGTCACCCTACTTATTTAACTTATATTCAGAGTACATCATGAGAAACACTGGACTGGAGGAAGCACAAGCTGGAATTAAGATTCGCTGGAGAAATATCAATAACCTCAGATATGCAGATGATACCACCCTTATGGCAGAAAGTGAAGAAGAACTAAAGAGTCTCTTGATGGAAGTGAAAGAGGAGAGTGAAAAAGCTGGCTTAAAGCTCAACATTCAGAAAACGAAGATCATGGCATCCGGTCCCATCACTTCATGGCAAACAGATGGGGAAACAGTGTCAGACTTTATTTTTCTGGGCTCCAAAATCACTGAAGATGGTGACTGCAGCCATGAAATTAAATGACACGATCCATGGAAGGAAAGTCATGACCAACCTAGACAGCATATTAAAAAGTAGAGACATTACTTTGTCAACAAAGGTCCATCTAGTCAAGGCTATGGTTTTTCCAGTAGTCATGTATGGATGTGGGAGTTGGACTATAAAGTAAGCTGAGCACTGAAGAATTGATGCTTTTGAACTGTGGTGTTGGAGAAGACTCTTGAGAGGCCCTTGGACTGCAACGAGATCCAACCAGTCCATCTTAAAGGAGATCAGTCCTGGGTGTTCATTGGAATGACTGATGTTGAAGCTGAAACTCCAATCCTTTGGCCACCTGACGTGAAGAACTGACTCATTGGAAAAGGCCCTGATGCTGGGAAAGATTGAGGGCAGGAGGAGAAGGGGATGACAGAGGATGAGATGGTTGGATGGTATCACTAACTCGATGGACATGGGTTTGGGTGGACTCCGGGAGTTGGTGATGGACAGGGAAGACTGGAGTGCTGCGGTTCATGGGGTTGCAAAGAGTCAGACACAACTGAGCAACCGAACTGAACTGAGTATGGTTAATTTTATGTGTCATGTTGGCTAGGCCACGGTACCCAGATATTTGGTCAACCAGATAGCTGGTTCTGTGAAAGTATTTTTTAGATGAGGTTAAGATTCAAATTGTTAACTTTGTGTGAAACAAATGACCTCTATAGTGTGGAAGGTCCTTATTCAATCAGTTGAAGGCCTCAGTTAAGAAAAAGAAATGAACCTGACCTCCCCATAGGAGTTGGAAATTCTGTCAGCAGATTCTTTCCCTGGGTCTCTGGTCTGCCAGAGAGTCAAGTCCTTAAAGTCAATCAGTTTCTCTCCAGACACACACACACACACACACCCTACTAGTTCTTCTTTGGAGAACCCTGACTAATACATTTGCAGTCAGATTCTTTACCACCTGAGCCACCAGGGAAGCCCGGCTAATACATGCATTGAACATTCAACTCACCTCTAGGTGAAATTCTAACTACTTAAGGGGGCCTTTCTCATACATATTCAAATCCCTATTCTCTGACCTGTACTGGTTTTTCAAAGAAAGAGAGAGAGGCAGAGGAGGGAAAGAAAGAGAAAGAGGGAATATGTTGATCATTATACTCCATTATGTTTCAGGGTAAGAAGAAATTTGATGTCTCATGTATAATATGGTTGACCACGGAACTGTTCAACCTTGTGATCATGCTCATACTTCTCCTCCACTTACCACTAGCCCTGTTTTATTTTTTATTTTAATTCTATTCTAGTTTTAAATAAAATCTTTTGTGTTTCTTCTTCCTCCCCTCTTCCTCTGCTCCTACCCTTTCCCTTGCCCCTAAAGCTTCATACTACACGTGTGACAAAATCTCACTGTCCTACTTTTCATCCATCAAGCTGTGGCCAGACCAACTTTCCCAAGTCCCCTCTTCACCATTCCCCTTGATTTCCTGAAAAGTTGGAACAAACTTTTTTTTTCTGATTTTCAAAGTCTTGCTTGATATTTGCCCTCTTCCTACTTATTTTTCTGTCTTCTATCCTGAATCCCCAACCTCTGCCTCTGTGCCTCCTTGGGGCCACTTACATCTCACATATGCCTTCTTTGGTGCTTCTGCTTTTCACTAATACACGTCCCTGTAACCTAAAACAATTGTATACATACATATGTTTAGTCCAGAAAAAAATTTTTAGTCTTTATACATAAAAATCTTACATTGTTCTATTTCTCGTGTATAGGTCTTGAATAAAGGGAGCAGAGGGGAAGCACACTGTGGTCCGATATGAACTCACCTCCCTTTCCAGAGCCAAATTTGTAGCATTATCATAATTGAGATCTCTAACATGAAACAAGAGTACTGGAGTGGGTAGCCATTTCGTTCCCCAGGGGATCTCAACCCAGGGACTGAACCTGGGTCTCCTGCATTGTAGGCAGATTCCTTACTATCTGAGCCACCAGGGTGGCCCCTTCAACATGAAATTTTAATTTTCCTCTAAATCTAGGCCTTGAAAACATCACAGACATATGTGACAGTGCATTCATATCTTAAAGATAGATTTCCTTCAGTATTTTTCCTGATCAATGTCACATTAGTTTCTTCCTTTTGTCTTACCTTTTTATATTTTTCTTGAAAATGTTCTCAATTCTCTACATGTGGTAAGAGTTCTGTTAAAATTCTCATAAAAGCTTGCTTTTGGGATGCATTTAAAGGTGAATGCACGCAGAGACACTGGCCTGGTCGTTAGAGCTGCTTTGCACTGAGGTTTGATTCTGGGACTTGAGTTCACCAGGTTTATTCTGATTGCCTCAGTGCCACCATGTGTGAAAGGAGACAGAACTGAGCTGATGCCCGATGCCCCAGGAGGGACCACAGAGCCTGTGGTGTGGGGCATATGTCCCACAGAGCTGGTTCTCCAGTGCTGCTGAGATGCTGGCCCTGTAGCTACAGTGAGGAAGATACAAAAACAACTCCTGGGGTGTGTCAGCAGCCACTCCAAGAAGCAAGAGGATAGGATGCAGATGCTAAACCCAAAGTGAAAAATATGATAGATGCCAAAAATTGAAATAAAAAACCAAACCAAATGAAAGCCCCTGGGTGGTTAGAATGGAACCTCTAAGTCAGTCTGTGTTGGAGGATCAAGTGCTCACAGGGGCTGTGAGCTCTACAGATGTGAAGTGATCTTGGAGACAGTTTCCTAAAGTGGGCCCTAAAGAGACATCCTGAGTCATTGGAAATAATTATCTTGACGCATTTAGGTGGCACAGTTTTCTGTATCCATCGACCTCTCCTTTTCTCCTTTCTGTAAAATACTTGACAGATTAATCGAAAGCATTGCTAATAATGGACACTTATCAATCTTCCTCCTTATGTAAATATGAACCAGAAAAAATGGATGAGAGTGATGAAAAGCAACCATGCCAAGCATCTGAGAACCAGGGAAGGCTAGCACCTCCTAGGTTGTGCTCACTGGTCATGTGACCATAAAGCGGTAACCGGAATGGAATATTTGGACATCTGTGAGCATGGCTCTGACCAGCTCACTCACATATTAATCAGGCCAGGCCATTCACAGCTTCAAAATTCTGCATAACGATTTCACCTCTTAAAGATCACTCAGATCAGTTCATTTTTGTCCATTTCCCCTTGGGCAGTAGTAGCCCAAGTCCAGGCCAGCAACATTTTCAGCTTGGATTGCTGTTAACACTTTTCTAATTGATTGCTTGCATCTGCCCACCTCCAGTCAATTTTCCACAATGCAGCCAAAAGATCTATTTAAACTCAAATTTGATGTGTCATTCCCATGCTCAAGACTCTTTCGATGTTCTTAACAGGGCTCATAAAGCTAGATGTTTCTGGAGTTCCATTGCTTTCTAACTCCTTTGTGCTCCCGTGACACTGGCTTTCTCCTTCAACGCGCCATCTACTTCCAGCTTCACCTACTCCTCTCTGCGCAAATCTCTCCCCCCACCATTGCTACTTTTGCTCTTGTCATTCTGATTTCAGTTTGAATAACTTCCTCAGGAGATTTAACTGGCTATACAGAATCAATAATAAAGGATATGTATATTTTATTATTTATAGATTATTATTATTTGCTACATATCCTTTGCATCAGAAACTTTTTATGATAAACGGCTATATGCATATATATCCCAGATTTTTTTGAGATTGGTTGTTAAATATTTATCATCACCAATGAGTTCTGGTGGTCACAGGGTAACTGGGTTAGCTGGCTGGATCAGTTTCCTTCCCTTCCATGTTTCTGTTGCCTGTTCCTTTACTGGGTTTCCTGGGTTCATCTCTGAAACAAACTCCTTTTAAGCAAATCCTGGTCTCAGGGCCCGTTTTTAGGGAAACTCAAACCACAACAGTCATGGAGTGTCCTTAGTTTGTCCACTATTTCATCTCCATTATCTAACAAGCATAACATAAATATTTGTTGAATAAGTAAATAAATGAGCATAGCCTCCCAGCATCCCACTACCAGTTAAGTGAGCTTGTTGAAATCCTTCTTACTCTGTGGCTTACTGGCACACGAAGAGTTTGCTTGACTCTGTAGTCTATCGTGTCCCTGGAATTCACCAAGATGGCAACTGGTCTCATATCTGAAGATGTGTGGAGAAGTTACAGGGAACCACTGGGGAAATCCATATATACTAGTGCCATATGGGGTAAAACCAGGAGATTATACATGATACAGTGGAGGAAAAAGAGAGCTCGCCTGAGAAAGCAGGAAAGGAGAAATGGGGCCCTAAGGTGAGATGAAGTGGCCAAAGTTACTGGAAACCACCGTCTGCAAGGCGCCATCTGCTGTGTTTGTGAGCGTATTCACGAGAAGGACTGTGAGCACGGAAGGGAGAGAGAGAGGCAATCTCTAATGATGATCACTTCTACTTGCTTTTGCTCTTGCAGAAGTGGCAGAATTTATCTTAGAAACATATGGTCTCTGTTCACTACAATGCTGAAAAGAGATTAAAGGGATCGCTAATCTGCATTAAAAAAATGGGTCATAACTTGAGGACGGAATTGGGAAGAGCCTAGAAAAAGGGTGGACATTGAAAGGAGATTTGAGAAAATGAGGACTGAACAGCCCTGCATCAGGGAGAAGGTGTCAGATCCGTTCAGTTGGGGGCAGAAAGTCAGAACGCACGTTTTCTTGGGAAATGCCACAATTTGGGGCAAGGCATTGAATTTCCCAAATATAAAATTTGGTAACAGTACAGTCTCAGCTTTGACTCAATTCAAGAGTTGGAGAGCCTTTATGTTTCTACTTTCTCCAGGCATTGAGAAGACATTATCTAGGGATGGAGTGCAATTGCAAGCTTCTGCTAAGTGGCCATCCCTTCCTTCTTTGAGATGAGATTTTCCCCATGGACTTCACTGAACTATTTTTGTAAATGCCATATTCTGTCTGGGAAAAGTTACTGTTTGGTCCTTGATTTAGAAGGACAAGGAAGAAAAGGCAAACATATTGACCACAGTAGTCATTATGTTCAGTTGAGGTTTTCTTACAAACTTTTCCAAGTCTTAATCATTATCTTTTCATCTTGAAGTGGAGCAGTTTAAATAACATCTTGACCAGGCCCTTCTGGTTGAGAGTTAGGATATAAAATGTTTTGGCTGGGAGAGGGGCTTATTGCCTATTTCCTCCACTTCAGGCCTACACATGAGTCAGTGTGATATTAATACATCCCATGTGAGGGCAATGATTAAAGTTGTTCAGTAAGCTCATTTTGACAAAAGTATTTGCCAATGAAGAATATCACCTTTCATATGAGGCTATCTCTGGAGATGCAAGAGGACTGAAACAGGAGAAGATGTATCCTCCAGAAACACTGATGTCAATGAAGTGGACAATGGTAACAAAGAATTATGAAACCCCAAGCATGTGTCAGAGACTGTGCTCAGTACAGGATTTTTTTTTTTTTAAAGGAATAAGTGAATAACATTTTTTCACTTCAGCAAGTCACTCTTGGAGGGGCCCCAGATATGCATAGCAATCATGTTAGTACCGAGTGGTAAATACTTGATGAAGGTATATGTACTTTTTAGAGTTAGGGAATTATGAGTCTTTTCAAGGCAATGCCAAAGATGCTCACACTACTGCACAATTGCACTCATCTCACACGCTAGTAACTCAGAACACACACAGAAGTCGCTCAGTCGTGTCCGACTCTTTGCAACCCCATGGATTGTAGCCCACCAGGCTCCTCAGTCCATAGGATTTTCCAGGCATGAATACTGGAGTGGGTTGCCATTGATGCTCAAAATTCTCCAAGCCAGGCTTCAGCAATATGTGAACCGTGAAATTCCAGATGTTCAAGCTGGTTTTAGAAAAGGCAGAGGAACCAGAGATCAAATTGCCAACATCTGCTGGATCATGGAAAAAGGAAGAGAGTTCCAGAAAAACATCTATTTCTGCTTTATTGACTATGCCAAAGCCTTTGACTGTGTGGATCACAATAAACTGTGGAAAATTCTGAAAGAGATGGGAATACCAGACCACTTGACCTGTCTCTTGAGAAACCTATATGCAGGTCAGGAAGCAACAGTTAGAACTGGACATGGAACAACAGACTGGTTCCAAATAGGAAAAGGAGTACGTCAAGGCTGTATATTGTCACCCTGCTTATTTAACTTCTATGCAGAGTACATCGTGAGAAACGCTGGGCTGGATGAAGCACAAGCTGGAATCAAGATTGCTGGGAGAAATATCAATAACCTCAGATGTGCAGATGACACCACCCTTATGGCAGAAAGTGAAGAGGAAGTAAAAAGCCTCTTGATGAAAGTGAAAGTGGAGAGTGAAAAAGTTGGCTTAAAGCTCAACATTCAGAAAACTAAGATCATAGTGTCTAGTCTCATCACTTCATGGGAAATAGATGGGGAAACAGTGGAAACAGTGTCAGACTTTATTTTTCTGGGCTCCAAAATCACTTCAGATGGTGACTGCAGCCATGAAATTAAAAGACGCTTACTCCTTGGAAGGGAAGTTATGACCAACCTAGACAGCATATTAAAAAGTAGAGACATTACTTTGTCAACAAAGGTCCATCTAGTCAAGGCTATGGTTTTTCCAGTAGTCATGTATGGATGTGAGAGTTGGACTATAAAGTAAGCTGAGCACTGAAGAATTGATGCTTTTGAACTGTGGTGTTGGAGAAGACTCTTGAGAGTCCCTTGGACTGCAATGAGATCCAACCAGTCCATCTTAAAGGAGATCAGTCCTGGGTGTTCCTTGGAAGGACTGATGTTGAAGCTGAAACTCCAATCCTTTGGCCACCTGACGTGAAGAACTGACTCATTGGAAAAGGCCCTGATGCTGGGAAAGATTGAGGGCAGGAGGAGAAGGGGATGACAGAGCATGAGATGGTTGGATGGTATCACTAACTCAATGGACATGGGTTTGGGTGGACTCCGGGAGTTGGTGATGGACAGGGAAGCCTGGAGTGCTGTGGTTCATGGGGTCACAAAGAGTCGGACCCAACTGAGCGACCGAACTGAACTGAGTATGGTTAATTTTATGTGTCACGTTGGCTAGGGCCACGGTACCCAGATATTTGGTCAACCAGATAGCCGGTACTGTGAAAGTATTTTTTAGATGAGGTTAAGATTCAGATTGTTAACTTTGTGTGATACAAATGACCTCTATAGTGTGGAAGGTCCTTATTTAATCAGTTGAAGGCCTCAGTTAAGAAAAAGAAATGAACCTGACCTCCCCATAGGAGTTGGAAATTCTGTCAGCAGATTCTTTCCCTGGGTCTCTGGTCTGCCAGAGAGTCAAGTCCTTAAAGTCAATCAGTTTCTCTCCAGACACACACACACACACACCCTACTAGTTCTTCTTTGGAGAACCCTGACTAATACATTTGCAGTCAGATTCTTTACCACCTGACCCACCAGGGAAGCCCGGCTAATACATGTATTGAACATTCAACTCACCTCTAGGTGAAATTCTAACTACTTAAGGGGGCCTTTCTCATACATATTCAAATCCCTATTCTCTGACCTGTACTGGTTTTTCAAAGAAAGAGAGAGAGGCTGAGGAGGGAAAGAAAGAGAAAGAGGGAATATGTTGATCAGTATACTCCATTATGTTTCAGGGTAAGAAGAAATTTGATGTCTCATGTATAATATGGTTGACCACGGAACAGTTCAACCTTGTGATCATGCTCATACTTCTCCTCCACTTACCACTAGCCCTGTTTTATTTTTTATTTTAATTCTATTCTAGTTTTAAATAAAATCTTTTGTGTTTCTTCTTCCTCCCCTCTTCCTCTGCTCCTACCCTTTCCCTTGCCCCTAAAGCTTCATTCTACACGTGTGACAAAATCTCACTGTCCTACTTTTCATCCATCAAGCTGTGGCCAGACCAACTTTCCCAAGTCCCCTCTTCACCATTCCCCTTGATTTCCTGAAAAGTTGGAACAAACTTTTTTTTTCTGATTTTCAAAGTCTTGCTTGATATTTGCCCTCTTCCTACTTATTTTTCTGTCTTCTATCCTGAATCCCCAACCTCTGCCTCTGTGCCTCCTTGGGGCCACTTACATCTCACATATGCCTTCTTTGGTGCTTCTGCTTTTCACTAATACACGTCCCTGTAACCTAAAACAATTGTATACATACATATGTTTAGTCCAGAAAAAAATTTTTAGTCTTTATACATAAAAATCTTACATTGTTCTATTTCTCGTGTATAGGTCTTGAATAAAGGGAGCAGAGGGGAAGCACACTGTGGTCCGATATGAACTCACCTCCCTTTCCAGAGCCAAATTTGTAGCATTATCATAATTGAGATCTCTAACATGAAACAAGAGTACTGGAGTGGGTAGCCATTTCATTCCCCAGGGGATCTCAACCCAGGGACTGAACCTGGGTCTCCTGCATTGTAGGCAGATTCCTTACTATCTGAGCCACCAGGGCGGCCCCTTCAACATGAAATTTTAATTTTCCTCTAAATCTAGGCCTTGAAAACATCACAGACATATGTGACAGTGCATTCATATCTTAAAGATAGATTTCCTTCAGTATTTTTCCTGATCAATGTCACATTAGTTTCTTCCTTTTGTCTTACCTTTTTATATTTTTCTTGAAAATGTTCTCAATTCTCTACATGTGGTAAGAGTTCTGTTAAAATTCTCATAAAAGCTTGCTTTTGGGATGCATTTAAAGGTGAATGCACGCAGAGACACTGGCCTGGTCGTTAGAGCTGCTTTGCACTGAGGTTTGATTCTGGGACTTGAGTTCACCAGGTTTATTCTGATTGCCTCAGTGCCACCATGTGTGAAAGGAGACAGAACTGAGCTGATGCCCGATGCCCCAGGAGGGACCACAGAGCCTGTGGTGTGGGGCACATGTCCCACAGAGCTGGTTCTCCAGTGCTGCTGAGATGCTGGCCCTGTAGCTACAGTGAGGAAGATACAAAAACAACTTCTGGGGTGTGTCAGCAGCCACTCCAAGAAGCAAGAGGATAGGATGCAGATGCTAAACCCAAAGTGAAAAATATGATAGATGCCAAAAATTGAAATAAAAAACCAAACCAAATGAAAGCCCCTGGGTGGTTAGAATGGAACCTCTGAGTCAGTCTGTGTTGGAGGATCAAGTGCTCACAGGGACTGTGAGCTCTACAGATGTGAAGTGATCTTGGAGACAGTTTCCTAAAGTGGGCCCTAAAGAGACATCCTGAGTCATTGGAAATAATTATCTTGACGCATTTAGGTGGCACAGTTTTCTGTATCCATCGACCTCTCCTTTTCTCCTTTCTGTAAAATACTTGACAGATTAATCGAAAGCATTGCTAATAATGGACACTTATCAATCTTCCTCCTTATGTAAATATGAACCAGAAAAAATGGATGAGAGTGATGAAAAGCCACCATGCCAAGCATCTGAGAACCAGGGAAGGCTAGCACCTCCTAGGTTGTGCTCACTGGTCATGTGACCATAAAGCGGTAACCGGAATGGAATATTTGGACATCTGTGAGCATGGCCCTGACCAGCTCACTCACATATTAATCAGGCCAGGCCATTCACAGCTTCAAAATTCTGCATAACGATTTCACCTCTTAAAGATCACTCAGATCAGTTCATTTTTGTCCATTTCCCCTTGGGCAGTAGTAGCCCAAGTCCAGGCCAGCAACATTTTCAGCTTGGATTGCTGTTAACACTTTTCTAATTGATTGCTTGCATCTGCCCACCTCCAGTCAATTTTCCACAATGCAGCCAAAAGATCTATTTAAACTCAAATTTGATGTGTCATTCCCATGCTCAAGACTCTTTCGATGTTCTTAACAGGGCTCATAAAGCTAGATGTTTCTGGAGTTCCATTGCTTTCTAACTCCTTTGTGCTCCCGTGACACTGGCTTTCTCCTTCAACGCGCCATCTACTTCCAGCTTCACCTACTCCTCTCTGCGCAAAACTCTCCTCCCACCATTGCTACTTTTGCTCTTGTCATTCTGATTTCAGTTTGAATAACTTCCTCAGGAGATTTAACTGGCTATACAGAATCAATAATAAAGGATATGTATATTTTATTATTTATAGATTATTATTATTTGCTACATATCCTTTGCATCAGAAACTTTTTATGATAAACGGTTATATGCATATATATCCCAGATTTTTTTGAGATTGGTTGTTAAATATTTATCATCACCAATGAGTTCTGGTGGTCACAGGGTAACTGGGTTAGCTGGCTGGATCAGTTTCCTTCCCTTCCATGTTTCTGTTGCCTGTTCCTTTACTGGGTTTCCTGGGTTCATCTCTGAAACAAACTCCTTTTAAGCAAATCCTGGTCTCAGGGCCCGTTTTTAGGGAAACTCAAACCACAACAGTCATGGAGTGTCCTTAGTTTGTCCACTATTTCATCTCCATTATCTAACAAGCATAACATAAATATTTGTTGAATAAGTAAATAAATGAGCATAGCCTCCCAGCATCCCACTACCAGTTAAGTGAGCTAGTTGAAATCCTTTTTACTCTGTGGCTTACTGGCACACGAAGAGTTTGCTTGACTCTGTAGTCTATCGTGTCCCTGGAATTCACCAAGATGGCAACTGGTCTCGTATCTGAAGATGTGTGGAGAAGTTACAGGGAACCACTGGGGAAATCCATATATACTAGTGCCATATGGGGTAAAACCAGGAGATTATACATGATACAGTGGAGGAAAAAGAGAGCTCGCCTGAGAAAGCAGGAAAGGAGAAATGGGGCCCTAAGGTGAGATGAAGTGGCCAAAGTTACTGGAAACCACCGTCTGCAAGGCGCCATCTGCTGTGTTCGTGAGCGTATTCACGAGAAGGACTGTGGGCATGGAAGGGAGAGAGAGAGGCAATCTCTAATGACGATCACTTCTACTTGCTTTTGCTCTTGCAGAAGTGGCAGAATTTATCTTAGAAACACATGGTCTCTGTTCACTACAATGCTGAAAAGAGATTAAAGGGATCACTACTCTGCATTAAAAAAATGGGTCATAACTTGAGGATGGAATTGGGAAGAGCCTAGAAAAAGGGTGGACATTGAATGGAGGTTTGAGAAAATGAGGACTGAACAGCCCTGCATCAGGGAGAAGGTGTCAGATCCGTTCAGTTGGGGGCAGAAAGTCAGAACGCACGTTTTCTTGGGAAATGCCACAATTTGGGGCAAGGCATTGAATTTCCCAAATATAAAATTTGGTAACAGTACAGTCTCAGCTTTGACTCAATTCAAGAGTTGGAGAGCCTTTATGTTTCTACTTTCTCCAGGCATTGAGAAGACATTATCTAGGGATGGAGTGCAATTGCAAGCTTCTGCTAAGTGGCCATCCCTTCCTTCTTTGAGATGAGATTTTCCCCATGGACTTCACTGAACTATTTTTGTAAATGCCATATTCTGTCTGGGAAAAGTTACTGTTTGGTCCTTGATTTAGAAGGACAAGGAAGAAAAGGCAAACATATTGACCACAGTAGTCATTATGTTCAATTGAGGTTTTCTTACAGACTTTTCCAAGTCTTAATCATTATCTTTTCATCTTGAAGTGGAGCAATTTAAATAACATCTTGACCAGGCCCTTCTGGTTGAGAGTTAGGATATAAAATGTTTTGGCTGGGAGAGGGGCTTATTGCCTGTTTCCTCCACTTCAGGCCTACACATGAGTCAGTGTGATATTAATGCATCCCATGTGAGGGCGATGATTAAAGTTGTTCAGTAAGCTCATTTTGACAAAAGTATTTGCCAATGAAGAATATCACCTTTCATATGAGGCTATCTCTGGAGATGCAAGAGGACTGAAACAGGAGAAGATGTATCCTCCAGAAACACATGTCGATGAAGTGGACAACGGTAACAAAGAATTATGAAACCCCAAGCATGTGTCAGAGACTGTGCTCAGTACAGGATTTTTTTTTTTTTTTAAGGAATAAGTGAATAACATTTTTTTACTTCAGCAAGTCACTCTTGGAGGGACCCCAGATATGCATAGCAATCATGTTAGTACCGAGTGGTAAATACTTGATGAAGGTATATGTACTTTTTAGAGTTAGGGAATTATGAGTCTTTTCAAGGCAATGCCAAAGAATGCTCACACTACTGCACAATTGCACTCATCTCACACGCTAGTAACACAGAACACACACAGAAGTCGCTCAGTCGTGTCCGACTCTTTGCGACCCCCTGGATTGTAGCCCATCAGGCTCCTCGGTCCATAGGATTTTCCAGGCATGAATACTGGAGTGGGTTGCCGTTGATGCTCAAAATTCTCCAAACCAGGCTTCAGCAATACATGAACCGTGAACTTCCAGATGTTCAAGCTGGTTTTAGAAAAGGCAGAGGAACCAGAGATCAAATTGCCAACATCCTCTGGATCATGGAAAAAGCAAGAGAGTTCCAGAAAAACATCTATTTCTGCTTTATTGACTATGCCAAAGCCTTTGACTGCATGGATCACAGTAAACTGGAAAATTCTGAAAGAGATGGGAATACCAGACCACCTGACCTGCCTCTTGAGAAATTTGTATGCAGGTCAGGAAGCAACAGTTAGAACTGGACATGGAACAACAGACTGGTTCCAAATAGGAAAAGGAGTTCGTCAAGGCTGTATATTGTCACCCTGCTTATTTAACTTATATGCAGAGCACATCATGAGAAACGCTGGGCTGGATGAAGCACAAGCTGGAATCACGATTGCCGGGAGAAATATCAATAACCTCACATGTGCAGATGACACCACCCTTATGGCAGAAAGTGAAGAGGAAGTAAAAAGCCTCTTGATGAAAGTGAAAGTGGAGAGTGAAAAAGTTGGCTTAAAGCTCAACATTCAGAAAACTAAGATCATGGTGTCTGGTCCCATCACTTCATAGGAAATAGATGGAGAAACAGTGGAAACAGTGTCAGACTTTATTTTTCTGGGCTCCAAAATCACTTCAGATGGTGACTGCAGCCATGAAATTAAATGACACTTACTCCTTGGAAGGAAAGTTATGACCAACCTAGATAGCATATTCGAAAGCAGAGACATTACTTTGCCAACAAAGTTTCGTCTAGTCAAGGCTATGGTTTTTCCCAGTGGTCATGTATGGATGTGAGAGTTGGACTGTGAAGAAAGCTGAGAACCAAAGAATTGATGATTTTGAACTGTGGTGTTGGAGAAGACTCTTGAGAGTCCCTTGGACTGCAAGGAGATCCAACCCGTCCATTCTAAAGGGGATCGGTCCTGGGTGTGTTCTTTGGAAGGAATGATGCTGAAGCTGAAACTCCAGTACTTTGGCCACCTCATGTGAAGAGTTGACTCATTGGAAAAGATTCTGATGCTGGGAGGGATTGGGGGCAGGAGGAGAAGGGGACGACAGAGGATGAGATGGCTGGATGGCATCACCGACTCGATGGGCGTGAGTTTGGGTGAACTCTGGGAGTTGGTGATGGACAGGGAGGCCTGGCATGATGCAATTCATGGGGTCGCAAAGAGTCGGACACAACTGAGCGACTGAACTGAACTGAACTGAACTGAATCTTTTCAGGTAGCACTTGGGGAAAAGCTTCACAGAGGAGGTGGCACATAAGCTGGAACTTAAAGTGTCAGTAGGAGGTCTTCAGGCTAGAAGGATGGATGGGTATTATAAGCACATCAGAAAATAATTTGTGCAGACCCACAAAAGTGTGAATACGGATGGCATATTGTGGAAATGGTGTGCAATCCAACCAGAAGACACCTCATTCTGGACCACTTAATTGGCTCTCTCTGAGCTTCTCAGATGGTAAAGCATCTGCCTGCAATGCAGGAGACCTGGGTTTGATCCCTGGGTTGGGAAGATCCCCTGGAGAAGGGTATGGCAATCCACTCCAGTATTCTTGCCTGGAGAATCCTGTGGACAGACCATGGGATCGCAAAGAGACTGAGCGACTAACACTTTCACTTCACTTCCTCTTTCAAAAAGGGAAATAATCAAATTAACCCCTCAATTCTGAATTTCACGGAGGTATTATGCTATAAATTTGTCCATTAACTCCTTCAACTCATTTAACGTGGGTTAATTACCTGTTTAGATTTTCTAAGCATCTGGCTTCACATTGAAGATCCTGCAATAAATAGAGACAGACCAAGTCCTTGACCTCATGGAACATGAGCAGCCAGTTCTCTAACGGGTTCGTTCAGTTTAGCTCATCTCAGTGATTCCTTTCACTGGAGTCAAAGACTGAGGCAAGATTAAGAAAAACCAGAAACCCATGGTGTTTTGACCTATTACCCAGATAAGGGCTGTGATGGCTAATTTGACTGGGCCATGGGATGTCCATATATCTGGATAAACACTATTGGCATTGGGCATGTCTGTGAGGGTGTTTCAGGGTGGAATTAAGATGTGAATTAGCAGGCTGAGTAAAGCAGCTTATTCCCTAATGTGGGTGGGCCTCACCCAATCTGTTGGAGGCCTGAATGGGACAAAAGGTGAAGTAAGGTAGAGCTCACTCTCTCTCCCTGTCTTTGAGCCGGAATCCTGGTCTTGTTTTGCTTTTGGACTTGGACTCATACTGGGACTTACGCTACTGATGCTCCTGGGTCTCCAGCTTACGGACTTTAAATCTGGGATGTCACCAGCTTCTATAACCGTATGAGCTAATTCCTTATAGTAAACCTATCTCTATTTCTTTGTCTTTCTCTCTTTCCCTGTCTCTATCATCTCTCTGTGTGCTGTGTGCTAAGTTGCTTCAGTCATATCCAACTCTGTGCTACCCTGTGGACTGCAGCCTGCCACACTCCTCTGTTCATGGGATTCTCCAGGAAAGCATACTGGAGTGGATTGCTGTGCCCTCCTCCAGGGGATCTTCCTGACCTAGGGATCAAACCCACGTCTCTTATATCTCCTGCTTTGGCAAGTGGATTCTTTACCACTAGCACCACCTGGGAAGCCCAGGTGGGCTCTTTCTCTATCTCTGTCTGTATCTCAATCATCTCTCTATCTCTCCCTCTGTCACTATCATCTCTATTTTTCTCTCTCTCTTTTTCTATATTGAATCCCCTATTGGGCTTCCCTGGTAACTCAGATGGTAAAGAGTTTGCCTACAGTGTGGGAGACCTGGGTTTGATCCCTGGGTCAGGAAGATCCCCTGGAGAAGGAAATGGCAACCCAGTCCAGTGTTCTTGCCTGGAAAATCCCATGGACAGAGGAGCCTGGCAGGCTACAGTCCATGAGGTCACAAAGAGTTGGACACAACTGAGCAATGCATTCCATAGTTCATCAGGCACTCTATCTATCAGATCTAGGCCCTTAAATCTATTTCTCACTTCCACTGTATAATCATAAGGGATTTGATTTAGGTCATACCTGAATGGTCTAGTGGTTTTCCCTACTTTCTTCAATTTAGCTCTGAATTTGGCAATAAGGAGTTCATGATCTGAGCCACAGTCAGCTCCTAGTCTTGTTTTTGCTGACTGTATAGAGCTTCTCCATCTTTGGTTGCAAAGAATATAATCAATCTGATTTTGGTGTTGACCATCTGGTGATGTCCATGTGTAGAGTCTTCTCTTGTGTTGTTGGAAGAGGGTGTTTGTTACAATCAGTGCATTTTCTTGGCAAAACACTACTAGTCTTTGCCCTGCTTCATTCCGTATTCCAAGGCCAAATTTGCCTCTTACTCCAGGTGTTTCTTGACTTCCTACTTTTACATTCCAGTCCCCTATAATGAAAAGGACATCTTTTTTGGGTGTTAGTTCTAAAAGGTCTTGTAGATCTTCATAGAACCGTTCAACTTCAGCTTCTTCAGGGTTACTGGTTAGGGCATAGACTTGGATAACTGTGATATTGAATAGTTTGCCTTGGAAACGAACAGAGATCATTCTGTCGTTTTTGAGATTGCATCCAAGTAGTGCATTTCAGACTCTTTTGTTGACCATGATGGCTACTCCATTTCTTCTCAGGGATTCCTGCCCGCAGTAGTAGATATAATGGTCATCTGAGTTAAATTCACCCATTCCAGTCCATTTGAGTTTGCTGATTCCTAGAATGTCGACATTCACTCTTGCCATCTCTTGTTTGACCACTTCCAATTTGCCTTGATTCATGGACCTGACATTCCAGGTTCCTATGCAATATTGCTCTTTACAGCATCAGACCTTGCTTTTATCACCAGTCACATCCACAGCTGGGTATTGTTTTTGCTTTGGCTCCATCCCTTCATTCTTTCTGGAGTTATTTCTCCACTGATCTCCAGTAGCATATTGGGCACCTACTGAC
Organism: Bos taurus; assembly: GCF_002263795.3. Lineage (NCBI taxonomy): Eukaryota > Metazoa > Chordata > Mammalia > Artiodactyla > Bovidae > Bos > Bos taurus. Next base: position 15,648,364 of record NC_037336.1, read on the forward strand.
CTAGGGAGTTCCTCTTTCAGTGAGAAATAGATTTAAGGGTCTAGATCTGATAGATAGAGTGCCTGATGAACTATGGAATGAGGTTCGTGACATTGTACAGGAGACAGGGATCAAGACCATTCCCACGGAAAAGAAATGCAAAAAAGCAAAATGGCTGTCTGGGGAGCTGACAAATAGCTGTGAAAAGAAGAGAAGTGAAAAGCAAATAGCTGTGAAAAGAGGAGAAGTGAAAAGCAAGGGAGAAAAGGAAAGATATAAGCATCTGAATGCAGAGTTCCAAAGAATAGCGAGAAGAGATAAGAAAGCCTTCTTCAGCGATCAATGCAAAGAAATAGAGGAAAACAACAGAATGGGAAAGACTAGAGATCTCTTCAAAAAAATTAGAGATACCAAGGGAACATTTCATGCAAAGATGGGCTCAATAAAGGACAGAAATGGTATGGACCTAACAGAAGCAGAAGATATTAAGAAGAGATGGCAAGAATACACAGAAGAACTGTACAAAAAAGATCTCCATGACCCAGATAATCATGATGGTGTGATCACTGACCTAGAGCCAGACATCCTGGAATGTGAAGTCAAGTGGGCCTTAGAAAGCATCACTACGAACAAAGCTACTGGAGATGATGGAATTCCAGTTGAGCTATTTCAAATCCTGAAAGATGATGCTGTGAAAGTGCTGCACTCAATATGCCAGCACATTTGGAAAACTCAGCAGTGGCCACAGGACTGGAAAAGGTCAGTTTTCATTCCAATCCCAAAGAGAGGCAATGCCAAAGAATGCTCAAACTAGTGCACAATGGCACTCATCTCACACGCTAGTAAAGTAATGCTCAAAATTCTCCAAGCCAGGCTTCAGCAATACATGAACCGTGAACTTCCTGATGCTCAAGCTGGTTTTAGAAAAGGCAGAAGAACCAGAGATCAAATTGCCAATATCTGCTGGATCATGGAAAAAGCAAGAGAGTTCCAGAAAAACATCTATTTCTGCTTTATTGACTATGCCAAAGCCTTTGACTGTGTGGATCACAATAAACTATGGAAAATTCTGAAAGAGATGGGAATACCAGACCACCTGACCTGCCTCTTGAGACACCTATATGCAGGTCAGGAAGCAACAGTTAGAACTGGACATGGAACAACAGACTGGTTCCAAATAGGAAAAGGAGTATGTTAAGGCTGTATATTGTCACCCTGCTTATTTAACTTATATGCAGAGCACATCATGAGAAACGCTGGGCTGGATGAAGCACAAGCTGGAATCAAGATTGCTGGGAGAAATATCAATAACCTCAGATATGCAGATGATACCACCCTTATGGCAGAAAGTGAAGAGGAAGTAAAAAGCCTCTTGATGAAAGTGAAAGTGGAGAGTGAAAAAGTTGGCTTAAAGCTCAACATTCAGAAAACGAAGATCATGGCATCTGGTCCCATCACTTCATGGGAAATAGATGGGGAAACAGTGGAAACAGTGTCAGACTTTATTTTTTTTGGCTCCAAAATCACTGCAGATGGTGACTGCAGCCATAAAATTAAAAGACGCTTACTCTTTGGAAGGAAAGTTATGACCAGCCTAGATAGCATATTCAAAAGCAGAGACATTACTTTTCCAAAAAAGGTTCGTCTAGTCAAGGCTATGGTTTTTCCTGTGGTCATGTATGGATGTGCAAGTTGGACTATGAAGAAGGCTGAGCGCCGAAGAATTGATGCTTTTGAACTGTGGTGTTAGAGAAGAATCTTGAGAGTCCCTTGGACTGCAAGGAGATCCAACCAGTCCATTCTGAAGGAGATCAGCCCTGGGATTTCTTTGGAGGGAATGATGCTGAAGCTGAAACTCCAGTATTTTGGCCACCTCATGTGAAGAGTTGACTCATTGGAAAAGACTGTGATGCTGGGAGGGATTGGGGGCAGGAGGAGAAGGGGACGACAGAGGATGAGATGGCTGGATGGCATCACTGACTTGATGGACGTGAGTCTGGGTGAACTCCAGGTTTGGTGATGGACAGGGAGGCCTGGCATGCTGCGACTCATGGGGTCACAAAGAGTCGGACACGACTGAGCGACTGAACTGAACTGAACTGAGCAACTTCACTCACTCAATCCCCTATTGGTTCTGTTTCTCTGGAGAATCCAGTCTAATATAGGGTAATAAAAGGCAAAACAATGTCCAATATAAAATAGCTCTGCCTAAGGTTTTCTTTTTCACCTTTAAAATATTGCAAATTATTGAGAGATTTGGCTTTCATCTTAAAAGTCATTCTAGCAAGTGAAAAACTCTGGTATTTGGGAAAACACTAAAGAGCTTCTTTTTTGATAGTTGAGGTCATCATTCTAATGAGTGAAAAGGAAAATGTATTGCTGCCTACACACCCCTACACCAAACCAAACCCAAACCAAAGCAAAACACACACAATTTTTATCCTAATGATTTGATACTACTTTTGAATGTGTTAGATGTATGTTATATGGAGAAGAGTATGTTGAGTTTATTCTATAGGTGTATGACTTATATTTATGAAGTAGGTGTGATCTTAACAGACAACTGGCTCTGCAAGAAAGAAAGGGATACCCTAAAAAAGTAAAAATAGAAGACCGCAGAATTTCAGGCAAGATAGATTCCAATTTATTTAGAGTTCCAGAGGCACATTTTGCAAGTACTTTATCTCAAAGGATTAACCATTATATTAAACTACTTCAGTTGAGAGCTTTCTATGAGTACTTGACTGAAATTTTAATAGCTTAGTGGGTGTTTGGTGACACTGACCTTAAACATTTTCCAGGCTGGATTTATCTTAGTGATGCCAATGTGCAGGGCTGTGGAGTCTGGCTGTCAGCTACCTGTGCTGGGGAAAGAGCCAGAATTTTATGAGGAAGGGAAGCCTTGGTCCTGCCTAGAGCTGCTCTTTGTTCCACGACCAGCTCTGTTCTACATAAATGTCCTTTTTTATCAGGGAGGTTTTCTAATTGGGGTCTTCATTGGTCATTGAAATATGTCTTTTCTATCCCTGGTTGGGCTCATTTTGAAAGTGTATGGATCTCCCATTCATTGGCAACACAGCATATTTGTTGTCTAAGCCCAGGCCAGCAAATATAGTGCTTCTTGGTCAATACTAATCAAAAGCTCAGTTTTGAGCATAATTTATTTTATTTTATTTTATAGAACATTGGCTGAAGGTTATGTAGTATAGTCATTCCTATGGATATTCTAAAATCAATCCTTGAGTTAGGGCAGTCGGTCAGCACCTGACCTCTCATGGAATTGCTGTCGTGAACTGGGCTCGGGAATTGGCTATGCCTCTCCTAGAAAGTGAGCACTTTCTAGGAAATATCTGACAGCAAGTTTATGCTGTAGGGAAGCTGATGCAGACAGGACACGGTTCACTGTAACCCAGACGCTCCTCCTTAAAAGGACCTGTAGGAGAAAGTTTTTCTGCTAAGCAATTACCATGCTGTAAGCACACAGATTCCAAATTGTGTGTAATTGCATTGTCCTCACTGTACAGTCTGCCAAGAATCTCAAAGCCAAATTCATGAACCACCTAAAGCACACAAAGACCTTTCTGATGTTTATTTTGCATACAATTTTCCCTACAGAATCATGTGACTTAAAAAAAAATATTATTGAGGTGAAACAGCATGAAGCTTGACATTTTAAAGTGGATGTTTCAACAAATGAGATCATCTAAAAAACAGAAACAGATTCACAAACACAGACGACAGACTTGTGTTTGTCAAGGGGGAAGGGGTGGGGGAGGGAAGTATTGAGATTGGCAGGTGCAAACTATTATATACAGAGTGGATAAACTGTAAGGTTGTACTGTATAGCACAGGGAACTGTATTCAATATTCTATGATACATCATAATGGAAAAGAGTATGGAAAAGAATGCAAATATGTGTATAACTGACCATTTTGCTATACAGCAGAAATTAACACAGTCCTGTAAATCAACTATACTTCAATAAAATAAAATTAAAAAAAAATGGTTCAAATTGTAAAATGTCAAATATACAAAAGGCGGGATGATGCTATTCAGCTAAATATTGTCTTAATTCTGTTATTCTAAAATTATTCGTTAGTTATAAATATCTTATGACTTAAAAAAATAAATGATTCAGTAATTGTGAGGAAAATTCACAATATAGTGTAACCATCACCTCTGTCTTGTTCCCAAACATTTTACTACTGTAAAAGTATCATCTGACGTAGCATTGTTTCATCTTTTCTTCCATTTTCTTTCAATTCTTTAAAAACAAAACCTTACTGTGTTTCATATATGTCTGTAAACAATCATTATCTTTTTTGGGGAATGATGCAGCATTTTAATTAAAAGATTATTGATAAAACCTAAGAAACAAGAATGACTCATTTGTGGAAGACGAATGAAGGAGTTTCAAGAAGGCAGCATCAGCAGGAACTCAAGCCAGCAGCGTCAAGTAAAATGAAGATGGAAATGAAGCTGCTAAATTGAAAACAAAATCTGTGATTTTTGTGAAAATTGTGTCCCTGTAATGTGTGAAACCTTGTGAAAACTGTGGTGATTAGGAGGTAAGATTAGGAGGTGAACACTTACAAGCCTAGACTACTAAAACAATGACAGTGTAGTGAAATAGAAAAAGAAAAGGCTATGAGTGGAGGGCAAACAAGATTGAAAGGACATAGTATTTTAAATGATGGGGCTACTTAAGCCAAGCATATGGATGGTCCTGGCTTTGTGACCAGCTATGATGTGACTGAAGCGACTTAGCAGCAGCAGCAGCAGCATGATATGACCTCGAGCAAGGCACTTCCCATCTCTAGCTTTGGTTTTCTTACTGTGAAACATAAAGTTTAACTGGACTATGTCTAAGAGTCCTTCCAGCTTTAGTGTTCTATGATATATTTATGAATGGAAGGAATGTATAATAAAATGAAAACGGTAATGCAATTCTGAAAATACAATAATACTTTCATCATAGATATACTATCATTTTAGTTAATATATCTGAAATGCTGATCTTATAATAAAGCTTTTTTTAATATCATAATGAAGGAAAGGGATTCAGTGAGAACTTTATATCCCTCATGTCATCAAAATTTGGTTTGTTTTATCCAACCAACTTTTAAGTAATTCAAAAGTCAAAGTGTGGTTGATGTGGATTGTGGCTGATTATCAATAGCCATAAATGCTTTGTTACTTTTTCCATCAAGAGACAAGATCTGTGTTCCCTCCTCTTTAAACAAAATGGCTGCCTAACCATTGGTATGTGAGGAAGTGACACTGTTTCTGGGCCCTGAGGAGATTGGCACCTTCAACTTTTTTTCTCTTGTGATAATGACTCTTTGAAACCAGCTGTCATGCTGGGAGGAAGCTCAAGCAGCCCCTTGAAGAGGGTACACAGAGAAGAAACGAGGACTCCAGCCAGTAGCTCTGGCTGAGCACCAACTTGCTAGCCATGAGTGCGCCCTCTTGAAAAAAGATCTTCAACACCAGTTGAGATAGTCTAGCTGACACAACATGGGGCAGAGAAGAGCTGTCCCTACTGATTCCTGCCCAAATTTCAGAGTTATGGGCAAAATAAATGGTTGTTAATTTAAGACACTAACTTCAGGGGTGATTTATAATGCAGAAATAGATAACTGTATCATGTGGTTAACATGCATTCATGTTATTCATTACATGCATTACATGTAATCATGTAAACCAAATATGATCTGTATAGGTGGTTCTGCAATCATGGTATATATATTTTTGGGAAAAACTTTGTATACAATAAAATTACATACTAATTTCACACAAGGTTTATGAGGAAAATAGAAATGAGATAGACCACTCAAACCTGTAGAAGTTTGTAAAGAGCCCTAACTACAACAGTAAAACTCCTGTAAACATATCAACAATGACAATCTTCCCTGGCATTTTCACTTAGAATCACAGATCATACTTATCAGCCTCATATTCTGAGGTTCCATGTTTCCTTAAAGGCATTTTTATTTAGAGCTTCACCAGAGAGCTGTATAAAGTGGGAAGCATAGAGATTCCTAAGAGGCTTCCCTGGGGGCTCAGTTGGTAAAAGAGTCTGCCTGCAATGCAGGAGACCTGGGTTCGGTCCCGGGTCAGGAAGATCCCCTGGAGAAGGAATGGCAACCCACTCCAGTATTCTTGCCTGGAGAATCCCATGGACAGAGGAGACTGGTGGGCTACAGTCCATGGGGTCACAAAGAATCGGACAAGACTGAGTAACTAACTTTCATTTTCAAAGCCATTATATCCACTATTTTTTGCACTAAAAAAGGACTCTTCTGCAGAATATTGGTATTTGTTTTCCTAAAGTCTTCATATATTGGTAAAGATTTCCTCTTAAATTATGAGAAAACTTGACCCCATCGCCTCAAAATTAAACATTCTTGAAAATTCAGACGTGAACTCGAAGCTTCAAAAAACTAAAGATAGAATTACTATATGATCTAGCAATCTTAATCCTGGGCATATGTCCAGACAAAACTGTAATTCAAAAAGATACAGGCATCTCAATGTTCATAGCATCACTGTTCACAATAGCCAAGACATGGAAACAACCTAAACGTGTTGACAGATGAATGGATAAAGATGTGGTGTAGATAAACGATGGAACACTACTCAGCTATAGAACAGAATGAAACAATACCACTTTCAGCAGCATGAATGGAACTAGAGATTATCATACTAATTGAAGTTAGTCAGAAAGAGAAAGACAAGTACCATATGATATCACTTATATGTGGACTCTAAAATAAGACACAAATGAAACACCTATAAAACAGAAGTAGACCCACAAATATAGAGAACAGACTCATGGTTGCCAAGAGGGTGGGTGTTCAGGGAGGGTTGGGAACTCGAGTTTAGCACATGCAAACCCTTATATACAGGATGAATAAACAATAAGATCCCTACTGTATAGCACAGGGAACTATATTCAATATCCTGTGAGAAACCATAATGGAAAAAATCTGAAAAACATGTGTACATATGTATGACTGAATCACTTTCTTATATAGCAGAAATTAACACAACATGGCAAATCAACTGTACTTCAATTTAAGAAAAATTACTGAAAAAGTAAAAAATATTAAAAAAAGTGAACCAGGAGGATTTCAGTATTTACTGACATCCTTATAGACCAATTACACGTGTGGTAACTGGCAGTAAAGAAACACACATGGAAGAACAGACAGTATCCATGGCAACCTGCATATGGTGAACAGGAATATAAACACTGATTGTAAGGGCCCCGTCCTCTGTCGCCACAGCCCTTTGCCGTGGATGCGGGCTTTAGGACCTACCTTGTCCTGACAAGCTCTCAGCTTTGAAGCCCAGCAGAGACAGCTGTTCTGTGTGGGCAGTTGGTGCTGCTTTGGCTTCAGCTTCTTTCACCAGATCTGTCGGGAAAGGGCTTTCAGTGTTCTCTGTGGGACTGGGGCCGAGAGCTGAGGAAAGGAGGCTGAGGGTGATCGCCTCGTCAGAAGAAGGAGTTCAGTGGATGGCTCTTCTCTTGGAAATGCTGTGGGGACCTAACCCTCTCCTGGGCTGAGGAGGACTTTAATCACTGGACTTTGAAGCAGTGCCGTAGATATATTCCTCAGAGAGGATGTTGTCCTCTAACGTAGACCCTACGGGAAGGGTCTATGACTCCAGAACATAGACTCTACTCACCAGGTGGACTGTGTCCTGCTCTGTCCACTGTCTCCAGCCTCGGTTGACCAAGAGGAAGTTCTGGACTCAGAGTAGCATCCTGAAGAAGGATTTAGAGACAGCTGTTAACAAGGGACATTGCTCTGTATCTGAGAAGGGCTATGCTCTGTATTTTTTCTTTTCAATTAAATTTAAACAAATCATTTTGTAGTTGACTTGAATCTACTGTGGATTCTGATATAGGTTCTGATACAGAAACAAGTCCTGAAAGGAAAAGATGCATTGATACAGTAGCAGAATACAATCTCTCGGCTAACTGAGTCTGCCTGTGTAGGGTTGACTTATAACTGAAATACTCTGAAACATGCGTCAATCACGTTTGAACTTATGAATTCTTTCATTAAAAAAGGGAATAGAGCTTAGTCAGCACTTTGAGTTATGCACCCCCAGCGACAACTTTTTGCGTAAATTAAATGAACACACCTTTAAATGAAATACAAAAATTATTACTGAATTCATAACTTTGTACTTCCCAAGACATTAATTTATGCTTGCAACCCCCCCATAAATATATAGAGACCTTAAGACTTAAGAACAAATGCATTTTTATGCTTGTATTTGTGTCAGAAAGTCAAAGTCAAATAATACATTCTACTGTAAGTATTCTTTTTCACTTCACGAACACATAATTTGTTTTATCAAAAAAGGCAAATTCTGATTCTAATTGGGACAAAGCTCTAACTATGTTGAAGAAAACTTTGAATTTAACGATATTTGAAATGCAAGTTATATTACGTCTTATTAATACAGACACTGAAAGTGGGTAAGCAAGTACTACCTGTAAAACACAGAAAATAATTATATTTATTGGACTATTTTTATTGGAGTATAGTGATTTAAAATGTTGTGTTAGTTTCAGATGTACTAAGTGACTCAGTTATATGTATACATGTATTCATTCTTTTTTAGATTCAACTGGCACTGCAGAGGGGATCTTGCTCTGTTCAGTCCTTAGGCTGTTTTTTTCTGATGGAAGTTTGGAGGCTTTGTTCCTATTTGAAGGACAAAGAATAACAAACTCACCTTTGTGATATCAGTGAGGAGAGTGGGCAGCACCAACTGGGTGTCAGGATCCAGGCTTGGCAATGACCCAACAATTTCTGTGGGTGAAAAAAAAATCACAAGGGTTCAACGTCCCCACTGCCCATTTTTTTTTTTTTTTTGTGGTTGGGGCAGTAAAACAGTGAGGGTTGTAAAATGTGGCAAAAGCCAGTGCTTAAGGAGGGTACAACAAATAATCAAGAAATCAGCATCAGATGCATTGGTGGTCATTGATCCTTTAGGAGCTACCGAAGGACGGTTGCAGGAAGTGCATTGTGCAAGTCTATGTGATAGAACAGTTATTAAGGTGGTTTTCAAGGTCTTTAGTTGTACACATTTGGACCAAGCAGGCAGGCTCACTGGCTAGGCCAGTGGGAACAAAAATATTGCTAAGCTGACAAAGAAAGGAATGTCTAGAATAAATACTGGAACCAAGGACCATTTGTGAGTCCCTGCTTGCTTCCACCCTGAAGCTGGATTTTCAGATTATCCCGAAGGATTTAACCAAGAGACCAACCCAGAGTATCAGGTGGCCTCAGAGATGAACCTGAAGTTTTTCACTGAACTAGAAATTCAAAAGTGAACCAAGAGGACTTTAATGCTTGCTGACATCTTTACTGACATGCCCTCTATCTAATCCCAAGAGATCTTTGTAAAGTTTTCCAGAGTTGAGTTTGACTATCTAAATTACAGAAACAGAACTGACAGAGAATGCCAGTTTCGCGCCAGGTCACACTAAAATGACATTTCCAGTGCTCATCTATTATGCCTGGAGCACCGGGAATTGTGAAGAGTTGCAGGCTCCTGGGTCCCTCCAGGCACCCTCTGAGGGTCCTGCTTCCCTGCTGACTTCTTTAGATCTATACACTCTTCTCTCTCCACAACTCTCCGCCCTGGGAAGTTGACTTATATGAACCATATCAGTGGTTCCTTGCTCCCTGTCTTTGGGAGGGGTCCTCAATCCTCAGGCCCATACCAGTCCAAGGCCTGATAGGAACTGGGCCGCACAGCAGAAGGTGAATGGTGGGTGAAGGAGCAAAGCTTCATTTGCCATTCTCGCATGGCTCCCCACTGCTGCATTACTGCTGAATCATTCCCTTTCCCCTTCATCTGTCTTCCATAAAACCTGGTCCCTGGTGCCCAAAAGGTTGGGGACTGCTGGTTAGATCAGGCCTAGAGGTAGTGGCGGGGCCTTACTGCTTCCAGCCCCAGGGAACTGTTCTAGTCCTCTGGGCATAGAGTGCATGTCCAGTCGTGCCTGACTCTTTGTGACCCTGTGGACTGTAACCCATCAAGCTCCTCTTGTCCATGGAATTTTCCAGGCAAGAATACTGGAGCGGGTTGCCATTTCCTTTTCTACCTCTGGGCGTTAGGGAAACCTTTATAAATAGTCCCTTTATCAAACCCTTCTCAAATTATTCTAATTTGAATGTGCCATCTGTTTCCTCCTGGACCCTGACCAATTTACTAGATGAGGGAATCTGGGTTGTGCCAAGGGAATACAACCCAGGTTCTTCTCTCCACCTGGACTTGGTGGGTGACATGTTGAGCTGGATGGAGCTACAGCTGTCGGCTTCCCTAGAGTTATTTATGGCATGAAGTGGTCATGAAAGCTTTATCAATTGAGACCCTGGGGACAGTGAGGAAAGACAGAAATGATACCTTCCAGAGTCACAGTTGGACCGTAAGGAAGGCAGAGCGCAGAAGAATTGATGCCTTCAAACTATGGTGTGGGAGAAGACTCTTCAGAGTCCCTTGGACAGCAAGGAGATCAAACCAGTGAATCCTAAAGGAAATCAACCCTGAATACTCATTGGAAGGACTGATGCTGAAGCTCCAATACTTTGGCTACCTGATGCGAACAGCTGACTCATTGGAAAAGACCCTGATGCTGGGAAAGATTGAAGGCAAAAGGAGAAGAGGATGACAGAGGATGAGATGTTGGGATGGCATCACTGACGCAATGGACACAAACTTGGGAAGACTCTGGGAAATAGTGGGGGACAGGGAGGCCTGGTGTGCTGTTATCCATGGGGTCGCAAAGAGTTGGGCATGACTTAGCAACTGAAAATAGCAAAACAACAAAACAAAAAAGCAATGAAAGTCACAGAAATGATCGACTCTACAGGACCCATTAAAATATCAGTGACCAGGAGACATTCATGCCTCCTTATCTCTATCAGAATGAGGATAATCCCAGAGCTATGAAATCACCCACTGACCGTCAGTGAACTGAATTGTCCCCACATCCAAGGACTGGTCTTCCTCCAGGGCTCTGCTGATCAGCTTCCTGAGCTCTGAAGCTGTGGGATAGAGTTCTCTTTGCTTCTCTTCCTCCGTTGTTCCACGAGGGTCTCCTTCACTTTCAATTTTGTTGGAATCAAGTGACAGAGGGTCACTGGCAGGGCTTTTTGCTTCTGCCTTGCCTTTCTTAAAGATGGCTGTAAGTTGCATCTCTGTGGAGCTTGTCCTGTAGACAGCAGGGGACACATTGCATCCAAAGCCATTGTTACATGCCTTGTAAAGAGAATCACTATGCTGCTACAAAGCTTCAGGACAGCTTCAACCTCTTTCCTGATGGGCTCTTAATGAATATCACACTTGAAACTAATTTCAGTGTTTATCAGGAACACTGATAAGTGTTTATCCTACCGTATTTGAAAGGTAGGAAAGAATTAATGTGTATTTTAGCTCTGAAATAGATTGTTATGATAAGACTTAAATCCAGCTTGAAGAGGGACTGCTAACTGGATCAAGGGGCCATAGATTTTCATGTCAGGTCTTTGTGAAAAAGTGTTAATTGCCAAGAGTTGCTGGTGTTGATCGGTGTTTTTCATGGCCAGTCAGTAGGAAGGATGAATTGTCTTTTTTCTCTACAAGTAGCCTCCTTTAGGAAGGTCTGTGAAATAGAAGTAGGATAGAGCAATAGGGCAATAATGTTTAAGTGTTGTAACCAAGTCAAAGCTTCGGTTCTCAAGGCTATTTCCTTCCTGTTTTTTTCAAGAAGCATTTTTTAATTAAAAAAATACAACTCTATATTAAACATAATTTTGTCTTCCCTCAAGTTGCTTTTAAAATAACATCTTGGAAGGAAGATGTGAGAAAAGAGAAAGGGAAGTAGTTCATGATTAACTGTATTTATTCTCATATTTATTGATTCAATGCCCTTATGCATTTATAAATGAAATAGGATTCTCTCTACCTCTGTTGTCTAGGACCAGATTTCACCTCTGTTTATGCCATAAATTCACACAGAGGGATACAAAAATGTTTTAAAGGCCACAGGAGCCAATAATGTGTATTCTCAGCAGTTCTTCAGGCCACATGATTAGTCAAAGTCTACATTTGGTTATTTCACCCATTACAGGAGCCAAGCTGGATGCCTATTACTGAGCTCTCTAAGGTATAGTGGGCCCTTTGCCCAGTCACGCTGACCTTGGAGCCAAGGGGCAAATCAGTTTCTCTGCTTTATTCCAGACCTAAATATGTTGCATGCATGAGTGTGCAACCAGACTGACAACTTCCCATCACAAATGACATTTAGGAAATTGTTGAGACATACTTGCATGGCAGATAGGTGTTTTTATGTTTTTCTTTTGAAAAGCTTTTGAGTTTTATAGAAGACACTTCCACTGATAAAGTCACCTTTTACCTGTGTATCTCATGTAGTGATCTTGATTCAAGAATTCTTTTTTACTACTGACCAATTGGTCAGTTACTCCCATTAGACTAAGTCACCAATAGTCAATGACTTATCCAGATTTTATATGTAAAAGTGATCTCTAAGAGATTAACATATAAATGTGTCTATGTGGGGGATGTACTATATTTCAAAACAGTAGGAAAAAAAGTTCAAATTACCCGTCTCTTTCTTTCTTTGGTCTTCATTTCATCATGCACAATGGAAACATGGAAAGGAGAAAGAATTTTCGAGAAATTTACTGAGGCATTCAATGAATCAATTCATATACATATTACATTGTCTCTCATGTTGGTTCAGAGCTTTGAAGGAAATATATAAACTGCCGTCAGAATCTGGATGGAAATTTTGAGAATCATATGAATCTCAGGAAGTAAACATTATTCTATGATGCCTCTTATTAGAATTTGAGCCCTAATTCAAAGATTATGCATCCTTAAACTCTTTGATTTCCTTATATTCCTTTTATAGAGGTTGCAAATATATTCTATAGCTCTGAGGTTTTCAGGGCTACTAGTACCAGGAAGTTTTTTTTTTTTTTAATATTTTGTAAATGGATTTCTCATCCTCTGTATGGCATTATATTGTTAGTTTATTCCCGAAGATAATTTATTTGAGACTTGACACTAGAACTGGAGTTTTGTTGACTGATTGTTTTTTGAATTGGTTTCATCAGTAAGACTTAAGGGGGATGGTACAATCTACCATGCAACAGGGTGCAGGAAAAACAAATACCTGTTTACAGAGAGGGTGGTTTGTTGGAGGCAGTTTAGGAGCATCCTCATTTAATCTTTGCAACAGCAACTCCTATTTCATAAGTAAGGGAAGATGCAGAGAGAGGGAAAGCTATCATTTGGAAAGTGGCAGAACTGGTATTCAAACCCTGGCCATAAATCTGGGTTCATTTTGCAATGTTTGTGCCAGAAAGGTCATTTGGTCACCAGATTGAAAAAAACATTCTGGACTTCTCTGGGCATATATGTGAATTTAGTTCAGAAGCTACATTCAGTTTTCCCACTTTATGTCTCAAGTCCTGCTGCTGCTGCTGCTAAGTCACTTCAGTCATGTCCGACTCTGTGCGACCCTATAGATGGCAGCCCACCAGGCTCCCCCGTCCCTGGGATTCTCCAGGCAAGAATACTGGAGTGGGTTGCCATTTCCTTCTCCAATGCATGAAAGTGAAAAGTGAAAGTGAAGTTGCTCAGTCGTGTCCGACTCTTTGCGACCCCATGGACTGCAGCCCACCAGGCTCCTCCGTCCATGGGATTTTCCAGGCAAGAGTACTGGAGTGGGGTCCATCGCCTTCTCCAGTCTCACTCGCTAGTTGCTGACAAAGACACTCTACACACGTGATGGGATTTGCATTGCTGCTCTTTCTGCCTGGATCACAAAGTCATTCACTGTCATTCTTTGATGTAATATGACTGAAACGGCCTCTGCTTCTACTGCTAGACATTTATTCAGGGCTTGTCTCTTGCTTGTTTTCAGCAATAGTTTTCAATCCGTGAAGCTCTGGAGAAAGACCGAGCTTCCTGGGCCAAGACCCTAATCCTATTAACTTCACAGAATTGTTTTGTTGAGACGCAATTGTCATAAAACAAACTACACATGTTGCACATGTACAGTCTGATAAATTTCATATATACACCCGTGAAACCATCACTACAATCAAATTCATACCCCCAAAAGTTTACTGATGGCTGTTTATAATCTTCCCCTTCTTCCCCTGTTTATAATCCCTCTCTGTCTCCCCCTCCTTAAGGAACAACTGAGCTGCTTTCTCTCACTGTAGACCAGTTTGCATTGTGTGTGCTTGCATGCTAAGTCGATCCCGTCACGTCCAACTCTGTGCGACCCAATGGACTGTAGCCGGCCAGGCTCCTCTCTCTGTGGGATTCTCCAGGCAAGAATACTGGAGTGGGTTGCCAGGCCCTCCTTCAGGGGCTCTCCTCAACTCAGGGATGGAATCCGAGTCTTTTCCGTCTCCTGCACTGGCAGGCAAGTTCTTTACCACTAGTGCCACCTGGGAAGCCCTGCTTTTCATTATCTAGAGTTAAATGCAAATGGAAGTATACCATACTTCTTTTTTTTTTTTTCCTGGCATCTTTCACTCAACATAATTATTTTGAAATAAATCCATGTTGTTGTGCATTCCAATAGTTTGTTCCTTTGCTAAGTAGAAGTCTGTGATAAGAATATACCACAGTTTGTTTATCTACAGTTCTGTTGAAGGACATTGGGGTTGTTTCCAGTTCTTGGCTAATACAATTAAGCTGCTGTGGGTATTTGTGTGTAAGTTTTTGAAGGAGTATACCCTCTAACTGGGCTTCCCTGGTAGCTCAGCTGGTAAAGGATCCACTTATAATGCAGGAGACGCTGGTTCGATTCCTGGGTTGGGAAGATCCCCTGGAGAAGGGGTAGGCTACCCACTCAGAGTGATCTTGGGCTTCCCTAGTGGCTCAGACAGTAAAGAATCTGCCTGCAATGCGTGTAGACCTGGGTTTGATCTCTGTGTTGGGAAGATCCCCTGGAGAGGGGCATGGCAGCCCGCTCCAGTGTTCTTGCCTGGAGGATCCCCATGGAAAGAGGAGCCTAGTGGGCTGCAGTCCATGGGGTCGCAAAGAGTTGGACACGACCGAGCGACTAGGTACAGCATTTTCTAACTAGACTGAATGATTGTTACAGCAATATTTAAAGTGGAACTTTTACTGCTCCTCCTTATAATTATGGTAATAATAGGTGTTCTAATTACTTTCCAGTTGTGTTGAAAGAATCAAATGAGGTCACTGATCTAAACGTACTTGTTCAATTGTAGATCAGGTTTTCTACAAATTGAGCTCACAAAAAGAGGGTACTTTGAGGCTCCTGCAGTTTTAGGTCTTCTGTAGGAGGATCTGGCTCCATGGAAAGCAATTTCCTTCCTAATAAGTTTGCTTTACAATATTCTGAGCATTGTTTTCATGGTTAAAAGTTTGCCACACTCATAAGCATATTATTTATTGTATTCAGAGGTCAAAATATTTTCTGGGAGCCTAATTCTATGCAACATAATGGAAATCATTGACAAAATGTGATCAAATTTACATTATAAGCATCCTCGACAGAAATAAGAATAAATTCTTACAGAGAAAAACACATGGGAAAGATGCATTTTCAAGGGATATGTCTTTACAATTTTTACCATGCAAAATTTCATCGCCTGACATTTTGGTCTTCTTTGTAAACAGTTTTTTTTTTTTTTTATTATTAGTTTTTCAATTTATTTGAAGGGTAGGGATAATGAGTATGTGAGCATTCACCAAGAGAATTCCTATCATTTCCGTCAGGTTTAAATTAAAAATTTGTCCTTTCACTGCAGTGATCTATCCAGAAGACCTTGCGTCTACACTAGTATCCTCCTATCACCTTTTATTCCCCTCCAATCCATCTGATTTCACATGGAGTACTGTGGAGCAGCATCTTAAAATTAAGGGAGAAAAACCAGTTTGCTTTGGTAAATGTTGGTTCACATCAACAGTTCCTTCCTTTGGAATTACACAAACCAGAGGTGCCTGATAGCTCTCGAGAAATAAATGGATGGACAGCCCCACACCTCACCCCCCACTGAAGCTCTTCTCTGTGAGTGTGGGACCCGCCCTACGGACCTTCTTGCTTTAAGACATCAGATGATGATGGGCTGGGAAGGACTTTGAGTGAGGTCTGTCTTCCCATTTTATACATCCCCCTCCATGCAAGGGATCTCATTCTGCTCACACCAGGGCTGCTGTATGCCCTGTGGCACAGTTTAAAAAAAAAAACCATATTATGATCCCACTTGTAAATGTTTTGAATGACGAGAACTTAAAGATGCAAAAAAATTCTTGCCCCAAATCCTGAACCCACATCAGACTGTTGAGATGCCTGCTTGACAGCAAACCCTATGAACATGATGGAATTCTGCTTCAGTGTGGCACTATTTTATTTCATGTCTTCTATTTAAAATTTCAATTTTTAAAATTTTGCATGGTAATACATTACTATGGTTCAGACATCTGAAAGATGTAAAAGTACGGTCAGACATCAGAATGATAAAAAGGTACTTGCCTCCCCACCCCTGTCCACCCAATTCTCTTACCCCTTGGGTACCACTCTATTAGTTTCCCCGGTCTCCCCAGGGTCAAACTGATTTGCTTAAACAATGATGGTATTTAGCACTGGATAGGAGAACAGTCAATCAGAGAACAAGGTAACTAACTGCTATTTTTTTGGGTCTGTCTTTGCTGAGGGATTTTCCTAAAAGGTTCTGTAGTGACATTGCCAAGGACAGAGGACAAGCTCTTTGCAGGAAGCCATGTTTCTGACTCCAGAGGGAGGAAGGAGCAGCTCCTCTGTTATGCCTTAAAAATCACCTAGAGTCATGTTCTAATTAGACAAGTCCTTTATCTGAAATGTATTTAGATTTCAGGATTTGGTAGAGTTAAACAACTGGGGCATAAGGGACCTTAAAATCCTCATGACATCGCTTTTAAAAGAGGATAAAGAGATAGTAAATTTAAAAATTGCGAAGAGTCCAATTTTCTTACCTAAATCCTGACACATGGATCTCTTTGAATCCTGGAAGTTTCTTAAATATCTTTTGCATCTGCAGAGAGAAAAACAGTTATGAAACCCTCTTTGGTTCTACTGGGTCAGATCTTACCTAACTGAAAAAGCCTAAACACTTTTGATGAATTAACGGAAAAAAAATGAAAATTGAACGAACGATTGAGGCCAAACTCTTTGTTCTCAGTTATTTCTGAAACCCAGAGGAAAGTGCTTTGCTATTCATTGAAAAGCTAATAATTGGGGGGTAGTTCTGAGCTGCTTTACTGGTTACCTTATATAAAATATGAAATAATTTAAGGTAGTATTATATGGAAGAAGGCTACAGTACTTTTAGTTATACGCACTGGGTGGTGGTTTAGTCTCTAAGTCGTGTTCAACTCTTCCAACCCCATAGCCCGCCAGGCTTCTCTGTCCATAAGATTCTCCAGGTGAGAATATTGGAGTGGGTTGCTATTTCCTCCTCCAGGGGATTTTTCCCATCCAGAAATCGAACCCAGGTCTCCTGCATTGCATGCAGACTCGTTACTGACTGAGTTATGAGGGAATCCCACACACTGAGTAATGATCATATTTTCTGAGCAGCTTCCCTCAGCTGGTAAAGAACCTGCCTGCAATGCAGGAGACCTGGGTTTGATCTCTGGGTTGGGAAAATCCCCTGGAGAAGGGAATGGCTAGCCACTCCAGTATTCTGGCCTGGAGAACTCCATGGACTGTATAGTCCATGGGTCGCAAAAGAGTTGGGATGACTGAATTACTTTCACTTTCACTTGGTCTTCTCTGGCGGCTCAAATGGTAAAGAATCTACCTGCAACATGGGAGAAGGAAATGGCAACCCACTCCAATATTCTTGCCTGGAGAGTTCCATGGACAGAGGAGCCTGGTGGGCTACAGTCCATGCGGTTGCAAAGAGTCAGACACGACTGAGCAACTAACGCGCACATTATTGTTGGTGTTGTTCAGTCGCCAAGTTATGTCTGACCCCCTGTGACCCCATGAACTGCATCAGGCCAGGCCTCCCTGTCTGTCACCATCTCCCAGGGTTTGCCCCAACTCAATTCTGTTGTATCATATGATTTGGAAGATTCTGTGATGCTTAAAGGATTGTTAAAGTCAGACTTGCTGCTGTACCTAAATAAAATAGTAGAAGCATATAGTAGATTAGTGAATATAACATAAAAGACAAAGACAGCTAGAGACAGAAAACTAGAGATTACCAGTGGGGAGAAGAAAGGAGGAGGGGCAAGATAGCAGGATGGGGTTAAGTATAAAATATTGTCTATAACATAAGTTACAAGGATACACTGTACAATGCAGGGAATATAGCCAATGTTTTATAATAATGATAAATGGAATGGCACCTTTAAAAACTGTGGATCACTATACTGTCCACCTGTAACAAATAATAGTGTATAGCAACTATACTTCAATTGAAAGAATAAAAAAGAATGAGTAGAAAAATGGTAACAGCAGCTTCTAATCTTATTAGATTCGCTCTTAGATTTACACGGACTTTACATTTTCTTCATTTGACCTTGTTAATGAGGCATATGATCAGAATGTTTTACAATTGCAGTACTCAGTGACTCCCTGACCCACGGCAGCCTTCTGTCTCTGGGTTCTCCCAGGAGGGATGCTGCTGCTGCTAAGTGGCTTCAGTCGTGTCTGACCCTGTGCGACCCCATAGATGGCAGTCTATCAGGCTCCCCCGTCCCTGGGATTCTCCAGGCAAGAACACGGGAGTGGGCTGCCATTTCCTTCTCCAATGCATGAAAGTGAAAAGTGAAAGTGAAGTCGATCAGTCATGTCTGACTCTTAGTGACCCTATGCACTGCAGCCTACAAGGCTTCTCCGTCCCTGCGATTTTCCAGGCAAGAGTACTGGAGTGGGTTGCCATGAGATGGTCCTCGCCAAACTCAGCAGCATTCTCCATCCCTTCTCCACTGAGTCCCTGCTTTTCTTGGGTTCTTTTTCCACTCCTCTGGCCACTTTCTCAGTCGCCTTTGCTCCATCCTATTAATATTTCTGGCTTCACCCGCTCCTTTAACTGCTAGTGTTCTGCAGGTCCGCATCCTCAGCCTCGTGTTGCACTCATGTTCCCATTTAGGCAGAAAGTTCGCCCTGGGCTCTGTGCTAGGCTCCTGGGACGCATCACCATGGAGCTGCCCTGGGCAGCTCACTAGTGGGAAAGCAGGGAGGCAACAGAGACCACAAGGAAGTGATAACAGTTTGTAGCGAGGCATGGGAGGGAGAGGAGGGCCAAAGGAGGGCTGGAGAGGTGAGTGGGACCTGCCCTGTCTGCCATCCTCCGTGCCCACTCCCCTCTACCTCTCATGGGGGATCTGGTTTGCTCCCACGGCTTCTATGATCACCTAAGAAACATCTTCGAGTCCTTCACCTGCAGATCCCAACTTTGCCACTAACTAAATATGTCCGAACCAGAGTCAGTCTCATCCTTCCCCATCTGCCTGCCTCCCCCAGGCGCCCTGTATCAGTCAGGGTTACGGATACTCATCAGCTTCCATCCAGAGGGCCCAGCAGTTCCTGCACACCTTCCCTCTGCATTCCTCCCGTCCAGTCACCAACACATGCTCATCCAAATCCCCCATGCCTTTCGGTGCCACCAAGTTTTCCTTATTCCCATGGCAGGCACACCCTGCCTGTCTGCTGAAATGGCTTTTCTGGATGATGTGTAAGGGAAAGGAAGGGTTTTGGGGGTGTGTTGGGGTGGGGAGAAGGAAGACATCTCCTTAACTACACTTCTTCTTTTTTTTTAACCAAGCTTATTGTTTCATATCTGTGGCTCTTCGATAAAAATCCTGTCGATACTGTATAAATAGATAACTGAGGAGAACCCACTGTATAGCGCAGGGAACTCAGTGTGGTGCTCTGTGGTGACCTAAATGGGAAAAAAAGCCAAAAAAAGAGGGGGTATATGCATATGGATAGCTGAGTCACTTTGCTGTACAGTAGAAACTAACACAACATTGTAAAAGAGCTATACTCCAAGAAAAAATAAAATCATCCTGGCTGAGGTTGAAAGAAAAAAGGAAAAAGGAAAAAAAAAAGAGAAAGGAAAAAGAGAAAAAAGAGTCCAATTCTTTAGAATGGCATTTAAGACCCTCCACAATTTATTTACCCTGTCCACCCCCCAGTATCTTTCCATTGCTCTTCCTGCCATCCTTATTCCCTTGGCAAATATCCTGTCCTCAAGTCACACTAAACTAACCCCTGTGTCTCCCTAAATACAACTTGTCCTTTTTCCTGACTTCTGTGACTGTTCTTCCCTTTGGCCTAAGAGGCAACTTCTACCTTCTGTTCATTGACTGTCTTTCCCATCCCCCATCATTCAAAGGCAGCTCAAACATCTTCTCTATTGAAAAGCATTTGTAACTCCCCAAAGTCAGGCTCCATTATATCTTCTTTCTACTGTTCTAGAACTTATTGCCATATATCCCACAAGATAGTCCATGAGGGGAATGCTGCCTCCCTCACTGAAACTGTGCTTCTTGGACTTCGGGCTTAGGTCAAATTTATTCTACTTTATCTCTCTCCCTCCCTCCCAGTCTTATAGTAGGGACTTATAGTAGGGACTCAGCAAATTTTGCTTAATCGAGTTGAGTGCATCTTTTCATTCTCTAAATTCATCCTCATGCCTGCCTTGTCACGGTATCTAAAATTACTGCTGATGCTATGCGATCTACACCAAGGACTAGAGCAGTCATGCACAGATAACCCCAAGTCACTTACACTGGGCTTTGGAGTGCATCTTGGATTTTCTTTTTTCCAGCAGACTGATTTACCATCTAAATTATATTTTATTGTACCAGTGTTATAAATAGTCCCTCCCCACCCCCCACCCCGAGTGTGTGACAACTGCAGTGATGAAGGTAGCTCAGCTTTTGGGTGAGGAGGAGATAGCTGTGTACACCTGAGTTTAAACCTTGGTTCTGCTACTTTCTAGCTGCAAGCCCTTGAGTTTATTGCTTAATCTCTCTGGACCTCTGTCTTCTTAGCCGGCATAAGATAACAATTCATATAGCGTAAGGTTGCTGTGTGTGTGTGCTAAATCACTTCAGTTGTGTCCAACTCTTTGCAACTCCATGGACCTTAGCCCTCCAGGCTCCTCTCTCCATGGGATTCTCCAGCCAAGAATACTGGAGTGGGTTGCCATGCCCTCCCCTGGGGATCTTCCGACCCCAGGGATCAAGCCTGCGTCTCATTCATCTACCTGCTTTGGCAGGTGGCTTCTTTATTACTAGCGCCACCTGGGAAGAGAGTTGGTGATGCTATATTATTTATTTACTTAATCTCTGCCTCTCCTACTGGATTCCTAGCACCTTAAAAGCCCAATTTCCTGTTATTTCTTCAGTGTCCACATAGCACAGAGTCTGGGGAGGGCAGGGCAAGCCTTCAGTCAGTTGTTTTAGACAGACTTATGCAAGGAGATCCAACCAGTCCATTCTGAAGGAGATCAGCCCTGGGATGTCTTTGGAAGGAATGATGCTAAAGCTGAAACTCCAGTACTTTGGCCACCTCATGCGAAGAGTTGACTCATTGGAAAAGACTGATGCTGGGAGGGATTGGGGGCAGGAGGAGAAGGGGATGGCAGAGGATGAGACGGCTGGATGGCATCACTGACTCGATGGACATGAGTTTAAGTGAACTCCGGGAGTTGGTGATGGACAGGGAGGCCTGGTGTGCTGCGATTCATGGGGTCGCAAAGAGTCGGACACGACTGAGCGACTGAACTGAACTGAACTGATGGGGGGAGGATGGAGCAGGAAATGGCAACTCACTCCAGTATTCTTGCCTGGAGAATCCCCTGGACAGAGGAGCCTGGCAGACTACAGTCCATGGGGTCGCAAGAGTCGGACACGACTTGGTGACTAAACCACCACCGTGGGGGGAGGAAGGACAGGATGACAGTCCCCATAGAGCCGAGGGCAGGAGGCCTGGGGAATAAGTTTCCATGCCTCCACTCATGTGCCTCACCATGGCTTGATAGAGGCGAGCAAGGAGGCAAGGTTTTGAAGGGCCCGTCTTTATTTGGGGGCAGGTGGGAAAGCTCAGTGACAAAAGCCCTACAACAAATGGCTTTGGGGCCACAAAGCAATCGTCATGCCAGTCCAGTGACAGCCTGGTGGCTCAGATGGTAAAGAATCTGGCTGCAACTCAGGAGACTCGGGTTCGATCCCTGGGTTAGGAAGATCCCCTGGAGAAGGGAATGGCAACCCACTCCAGTATGCTTGCCTGGGAAGTCCCATGGACAGAGGAGCCTGGTGGGTTACAGTCCAGGGAAGGTTCAAGTGTGAGCTACAGAATCTGTAGCTAAAGACTCGGACCCTGACTCATCCTTCTTTCTGGTTCGGGATACCAGGGACGCTGTTATGCATCTGAAAACAATGTATCACACACAGAATCATTTCTGGAGAAGCCCTGGCTGCAACGTGGGCAGCAGTGAGCCTTGTGGGGAGAGCAGCCCTGCAGCCCTGGCTCTGGGGGACTGGATTGATTGCTCGTGTCCCTGTCCTCTTTGTGAACCTGCCTGTAATGGATTAAGAATCAACGTTGCTTAGGAGGGTGCAGAAGGCATCCAGGGAGGCGATGACAAAGGCCTTCAGTTAATTCTGCTAAATTATCTTCTGGGGACCTTCTGATCATGGAGCGCTAACCACTAAATTGCTAATTAAGTGCCCAGTTAACCTTATTAATAATATGAAATGCACAGGGGCCTTCCTGATTCTGCTGGGATGTATGTTAACGGGGCTGTAAAAAGGCAGCTGTGTGGAGTTCTCCCGAATGTTTGCACGAGAGAAAGCATGCAGACAACAACTAAGCGATCCTTCTGACTTTTGTATTAAACTGGTCATTAAGTTTATTGTGGAAATTAAATTACTGCAGAGGACTGGCCATTAATTCCTGATTAGGCCTGGATGGCTGCGCTAATGTGAGTGCTGGGCTGTGGTGAGGCTGGCTGGTTCTCTCAGGGTAGCTGCTGGGAGGTCAAACTGCTGGGGTGCCTGGAAGGGGAACAGAAGGCTGAGCAGAAGCAGTCCCCTGACCGTGGAAGTGGAACCAGAGGACTGGTGCGATGGTCTTTGGGACAAGACTCAGCAATACATACTCTTCTTTGGCGGACAAATTTTTCAGAGGCTAGAAGAGGCATGTGCATTTGCTGATGATGCAAAATCCTTTCCCACACTTAGTTATTTGGGAAAAATAGAGAGTATAGCATAGTGGTTAAGAGCAGGAGTTCTGGAGTCAAGCTGTCTGGGTCTGAAACTTGACTCTGTCAGTTGGGTGAATTAATTAATCCTCCTGCACCTCAGTATCTTCACTTGTCAAAAAGAGAAATGATTTTACTTTAAGTATAGAATCATGTGAGAAATGAAATGCATTTATATATATATATAAAACACTAAGAACAGTGCTACTATTTTGATACAGAGCATTTTAGACTTGGAAAGGGACTTCAAGGTCATCTTTAGTTTCTAAATGAGGGATCCAAGGTCAGGGAAGTGATCCCCAAATTCTCATGACTACCTTGTGGGCAGAAACAAAGATTAAAACTAAGATTTGAAAAAACTATAATTTATCTGCATTATTCTACATCAGGTGGTTTTAGGTGCTTAGAGAATTAACAACAGGTCGATGAAGACAGTCTATGGCCAATTATCCAATTTTAAAATATTCTGACTCTCCTGAGGATTTGCTGAAAAGAATATTTCAAAGAGCAAATGGAAAAGTTCACAGACTATTCTTTAATTCATGCTATCTACTAATCCATGCCTCAGTACTTCTCTGGTCCATAAATACACTGATGCTTTCTCTTTGAAGTCTGTAGAAAGGATTCTTTACCATTTTGTTGACTGAATGCTGATGCAGGAAGAGATTGGAGGCTAAGAATGTATTTCATTATTTATCTCCTCACCAGCTGAGAGGAGGGGAGCACTGAATTCTCCAAGTACGAGAAGTGGGTACCGGTGGTTCCCTGACTATGTTGAGTAAGATGCTTGTACACCCAGGTGGTTCAGAAATGTAATTCATGGTTACCTAATCTCACAGGTGCTTCTATTTTCAGTTGCATTTCTGCAGACAATTACTGAGTAGTTAACTGCCTGCAAAGCTCTGTATTTGGAGGCAAGTGGCAGAGATGAAAGAAGCAGTTCCTGACCTCAGGGGGAAGCTTATGCTCTGGTGCTGGTGAGGGCGTCTGAGAAGCAGAGAGGAGTGGAGACCACGAAAGCCACAGATGTGTAAGTAGACAATCTCAAGACAGGGTGATCAGTGCTGTGACGACAGGGAGCCCTGGGTGTTAGCCCAGAGAAGAGGCATTGAGCCCGGGATGGGTAAGGAGAACACTTCATGATGAAGTCTGTACAATGCGACTCAGGGAAGGGCATTCTAGAGAGAGGACGCAGTGCGTGTAAAGACTAATGGTGATAAAAGATTTGCAAGCAGTTTCATTTCTGTGGAGTCTAAAGGGGGATGTGAGGAACTGGTGTTAAGAGGAGGCTGGAAAGGAAGGCAGGAGGCTTATCATAGCACATAGATGCCAAGTTTAGCACTGACGTTTGAAGAGCTTTTAATTTAGTCAGAAACAGGCAGCTATGATGATGGTCAGAGATAGAAGAGACATCTTGGGAGAGCATCTTGATGGGGACCGTATCACTTCTTCCACTTATCACCCTGGAAAATGCCTTTTAAAAATAACAAGTGTTGGAGAGGATGTCGAGAAAAGGGAACCTTTGTGCCCAGTTGGTGGGAGTGTAAATGGTGCAGCCACTATGGAAGCAGTATGGAGATTCATCAAAAAATTAAAAAATTGAACTACCATATGATCTAGCAATTCCACTTCATTCCAGTTCTGGGGTTTATCTGAAGAAAATTAAGACACTAATTTGAAAAGATATATGCACCTTCATATTCACTGTAGTATTATTTACGATAACCAAGATATGGAGATAACCTGAGTGCCACCAATGTATGAATGAATAAAGAAGATGGAATATATCACACACAATGGAATATTATTCAGCTATGAAAAGAATGAAATCTTGCTATTTCCAACAACATGGACGGATCTTGAAGGCATTATGCTAAGTGAGATCAATTAGAGAAAGACAAATACTGAGTGAACCCACGCATATGTGGAACCTAAACAAAAACCCAAACCAGGCTCATAGATACAAAAAACAGACTGGTGACTGTCAGAGGCAGAGCTGGGTGGAGGGGAGCAGAAATGGGTGAAAGCGGTCAAAAAGTAAAATAAATAAATAAGAGTAAAAAGAATGCTTGATCGCCAGAAGAAGAGTAGAAGGGATTTATGGGCTCCCAGATCTAAGTCACACCTTGGGCTCTGGTTGTGTGGGGTGGGTTTGCTCACCTGAAGCTGAGACTTGGCTGCGACCTCCTGGTAATACGGGGACTGGGAGTTATCCAGCTCTGACTTGAACTTCTGGTTTGCCAGAGAGATACTTAGCTCTACTTTCTGCTCCAGTGCATCCTCAGCAGCATCAGTGAATTCTATTTTTCTTTCCTGTGTTAGAGTTAGAAAAAAGAGAAGTGATTCTATTACTGTAAAGCATAAGCAAATGGTTACATCATATAATATGTATGCATTGCTATTGTCTCAAGAAGAGGGTTATGAAGCATTAAGTGCTTTTAGAGTAAGTCCTATTAACTAGAATTGGCCTCTGAATTTCACTGAGAGACAAAGTATCAGAGCTGTAATGAGTTAATTACGTAGAGTCTTCAAGAACATTGTCATTTTATGACTGTATGCTCTTGTGGAAGCATTTACAAACATACACACACACACTTGTTTACTTTTTACTTTTTATACCCTTTGGTTCATTTAAAATAATATCTCCTCTATCATCTAGGGTGGAAATCTTCGCCTTCTCTGAACCTTTGTACTGGTGAATAACATCTGAATCGCTCATTGGTACCTTTGATATACTTATATAGAGGTTTTGTTTAATGGTAATCTTGTCATCCCACAAATAATCCCCTTGAATCCAGTGTGATTCTCACACTTCACTGAGTCCCCCACAGCAAAAAACGTGAGACCATTTCTGTATAAAACTCTTGGGAAATATGTATGACGGGGCAGGTCACGTCCTCAGTAACCTGTCTTGGCTTATTGATTTCATCTTCAGTCACAGTACTTATTTTTTGTCCTTATGTGCACTATAAATTCCTTGAAGGCAGGGACTAAGTCTTGCTCATCTTAGTATCTTTATGTACAGCCCAATGTTTGCTGAATGAAAGAATTAGATGTAGGTGGGAAAAAGGATGTTAAGAGGAGGATGTGATGAATGTGGAATAAAACCTTCGGAGCATATTTACTGCAGAAGGAGGGACCTATATCAGACTCTGAAGGAGATGAAACACTGTTAATATGAGAAAAGAGAAGGCAAACTGGAGTTTTTAGAAATTTTGTAGTGAATATGCTTAATCTCATTAATTTTTTCCAATGGCAGATTTCACTGTTGGTAAACCAGTATTTCTGAGAAAAACAAAGCATTGAAATTTGTTGTTCATGGCAATAGTTCCATCAGGTCTACAGTCGTCCAGCCTAAAACCCAGAAAGAATGGTCTGCAGGGTTCTTATCTCTGTTTCCATGTGGAACTGATGAGACTGAACTTCCTGTCCTTACCTCCTGACTTTGACCTGTGCTTTGGAGGGAGGGTCAGAGGAAAAGGAAAGGGCCCGAGAAGCCTCACAGACTGCAGAGAATGGTAGACCTATCACAGTGGCAGCATAAGGATAAAATCCAGGTTCTGATTTGGGGCCCTTTCCTTACATTACTTACGTCATCCTGCTTATTTAACTTATATGCAGAGTGAAAGTGAAAGTTGCTCAGTCATGTCCGACTCTTTGTGACCCCGTGAACTATACTGGGGTGGGTAGCCTTTCCCTTTTCCAGGGGACTGTCCCAACCCAGGGATTGAACCGGGGTTTCCTGCATTGCAGGCAGATTCTTTACCAGCTGAGCTATTGGGAAAGCCCATATGCAGAGTACATCATGCAAAATGCCAGGCTGGATGAAGCTCAAGAAGGAATCAAGATTGCTGGGAGAAATATCAATAACCTTAGATATGCAGATAATACCACTCTAATGGCAGAAAGTGAAGAGAAACTAAAGAACCTCTTGATGAAGATGAAAGAGGAGAGTGAAAAAGTTGGCTTAAAACTTAACTTTCAAAAACTAAAGATCATAGCATCCAGTCCCATCACTTCATGGCAAACAGATGGAGAAGAAAATGAAAACGCTGAGAGACTTTATTTTCTTGGGCTCCAAAATCACTACAGCTTCCCTGGTGGCTCAGACGGTAAAGCGTCTGCCTGGAATCCGAGAGACCTGGGTTTGATTCCTGGGTTGGGAAGATCCCCTGGAGAAGGAAAGGGCAATCCACTCCAGCACTCTTGCCTGAAAAATCTCATGGATGGAGGAGCCTGATAGGCTACAGTCCATGGGGTTGCAAAGAGTTGGACACGACTAAGTGATTTCACTTCACTTCACTTCAAAATCACTGTAGATGGTGACTGCAGCCATGAAATTAAAAGACACTTCCTCCTTGGAGGAAAGCTATGACCAACCTAGAGAGTGTATTAAAAAGTAGAGACATCACTTTTCCAACATAATTCCATATAGTCAAAGCTATGGTTTTTCCAGTAGTCATGTATGGATGTGAGAGTTGGACCATAAAGAAGGCTGATTGCTGAAGAATTGATGCTTTTAAACTGTGGTGTTGGAGAAACCTCTTGAGAGTCGCTTGGACTGCAGGGAGATCCAACTGGTCAATCCTAAAGGAAATCAGTCCTGAATATTCATTGGAAGGACTGATACTGAAGCTGAAGCTCCAATATTTTGGCCACCTGATGTGAAGAACTGACTCATTGGAAAAGACCCTGATCCTGGGAAAGACTGAAGACAGGAGGAGAAGGAGGTGGCAGATGGCGAGATGGTTGGTTGGCATCACTGACTCAATGGACTTGAGTTTGAGCAAACTGTAGGAGATAGTGAGGGACAGAGAAGCCTGAGGACCATGAAGGGTTGGACACAAGTGAGTGACAGAACAACAACCACCTTACGTTACTGAGGCTTCCCAGACAGCCCAGGGGTAAAGAATCTGCCTGAAAATGCTGGAGACTCCAGAGATGCATGTTTGCTCCTTGGGTTGGGAAGATCCCCCCAGAGTAGGAAATGGTGACCCACTCCAGTATTCTTGTCTGGAAAATTCCATGTACAGAAGAGCCTGGTGGGCTACAGTCCATGGGGTCACCAGGAGTTGGACTCGGCTGATTTGGACAAAGGGCACAAGAGCCTTATATTACTGCCTTCTTCTGGGTCTGCTGCCTGCCTGGCGCTTCCACAACTCCACCACTGGAACAAAGGGAGCGAGATTTGCCTGCTTCTGCACTGTCTGG
This sequence comes from Bos taurus, assembly GCF_002263795.3. Lineage (NCBI taxonomy): Eukaryota > Metazoa > Chordata > Mammalia > Artiodactyla > Bovidae > Bos > Bos taurus. The sequence continues at coordinate 15,676,837 of NC_037336.1, forward strand.
GCCCAAAGCCTTTTGGAGGGGTTGAAAATATCCTCCTTTGATTGTTGTTGTTTAGTTGCTCAGTCACATCTAACTCATTGTGACCCCATGGACTGTAGTCCACCAGGCTTCTCTGTCCAGGGGATTCTCCAGGCAAGAATACTAGAGTGGGTTGCCATGCCCTCCTCCTCCTTTGGATTAGGAGATGCAAACTGCTATGTATCAAATAAATAAGTAACAAGGATTTATCATACAGCACAGGGAATATAGCCATTATTTTGTAGTACCTTTAAATGGAGTGTATAAAAATATTGAACCACTATATTGTAAACCTGAAACTAACACAACAATGCAAATCGACTGTGCATGCGTGCTCAGTCACCTCTGTCGTGTCTGACACTTTGCAACCCCATGGACCATAGCCTGCCAGGCTCCTCTGTCCGTGGGACTCTCCAGGCAAGAATACTGGAGTGGGTTGCCATGCTCTCCTCCAGGGGATCTTCTTGACCCAGGGGTTGAACCTGTGTCTCCTGCATCTCCTGCATTGCAGGTGAATTCTTTAACCACGGAGCCACTTGAGAAGCCCAAATCAGGTAGTCAATTAAAAAGTCCCCCTTTAGTGACAACCAACATTCAATTCCCTAACAATCCTCTCATCCTGAATGCCTTTTCACTCAAACAGGGTGGTGGCCAGAGTTGCTTTTTGCCAGAAAACACTGTTTTAATTTTTCCCCATCTTGACATGCAGGATTTCAGTCATTTGGATATTTTTCTGGACTATTTACATGACTGAGAAAAAAGCCTCTGTCCTTGCTGTCAGGGTGGGATCACACTTTGGTGGGGAAAGGACTTTGTTGATGAGTTGAGAGACGCATTCATTCATTCATCCATCATTTATTCACTCTAACGCTAAGTGAAAGTCCTGTTAGTCAAGGTCATGTTTAAAGGGCTGTCTGCATATAATGTTGGCCCATTCTAGTAAGCTTTAATAATTAGAAAGGGGTAGCACTGATGACAGCGAATGGCCAGCCCATCCCTGTTTTACTAATAAAACCAAGCAGACATGTGAAGAGCTAGATTGAGTCTGAGAACGTCTTACTCTTGTAGGCACTCTGGTGTCCGGGAGGGTGTAGTTGAGGATTTCGTTGAGCAGTGTGTCATCGGTAGGGAGAGGCAAGGGCCCGGGTGAGACACTGGCAACGTCTGTGGAAATTTTAAAAAGAACAACGTTGAGACTGGAGGAGTTTAAAGTAGAACAAGGTCACGATGTCACATGCTTTTCCTGTCACTCTGGAAATTACAGATATCAGAACTCATTTTCTTTCAGGATCACATATATGTGTTCTTGGGCAAAATATAACTCACACTCTTGATCCCACTTAAATTCCTCATTATCCTTTCCAAGACCCAAGCTTGGTGCTTCCCTAGACATGTTAGTTAAGTGGTTTTTGCCGAATGAGGCCTGGTTAATTTTTCTTTTTGTGACTATATTAAGGTCACAAAGATATCTTATCTTGAATTTGTTTGTTGGAAAATATTGGTAATGATTGCCTCCAAGTGGTAGGATAATGGGTGATTTGGTTTTCCATTTATTTTTTCCTATATTTTCTAAGATTCATGCTATGAGTTTAAATTATAAAGTTAGAAATATAGTCAGTTTTGAAGCAGTGCATTATAAACTGTGTCAACTTCAATTAAGGATTGCTTTTCAAATAACAGGCTTTCATGATGATGTGAATTAAGGTTCAGAAGCAGATGAAATGAGGACATCCAAGCTTACCTGTTGAAGACACAGGGGTTTGACCAAGCTCTCCTAAGGTCTCCTTTGTGACTACTTCATCTTTTCTATTAGCACAATAGAAAATAAAAAACAGGTGGTGAAAAGGAGCTTGATGACAACAGAAGAAACACATTTAACACATTTTCTTGTATTTAGACCTAAAAATTAGAGAGAAAGTATACTTTAAAACTAGGTTTACCTATTCTTTTAATCACAAAAGTAATCTCGTAATACATTTTCATTGAAGAAAAATTCAAACAACTTCCAAAAAAATTATTTTTGACTCCAGGGTTTTTCCTGAGCACCTTGGCTTTTTGTAGTCCTGGGGAGCATTTTCATGGTAGACAAATGTTTGGGGGGCTTGAAACTTTATAGTTCCACTATGCTGCAACTGTGTCCTTGACATCAAAGACAATTGGTCACATGAACTATGACTGAAACAGTTTTTCTAAAACCTCAGACCCTCAAACCTGCAAACTCAGAGAGTCATTAAGTTTATCTGATAAAGTAACTCTTGTGGTTACGATAATGAGAGAGGGATAGATTTTTGGATAATGCAGGTGTATTAAATCCCTATTCTGGACATAATCATTGCCCACCATGGTGACCTGCTGGGGACTTGTGGGTAGGCTTGCAGTGCCAGGGACTGTGAGTGTGGATGATATCCAAGGGCAAACCCAAGGTCATGGTTATAGGGCTGTCTGCATATAATGTTGGCCCATTCTAGCAAGCTTTATTTAGAAAGGGGTAGCAGTAGTGATATCTATTGAAGCGTACTGAATGATTTCTTACTGTAAGCTATCAGGTCTCAAAGGATGGTGTCTGAGTTTGTGCAACATAGCCATGATGGACTGTTTGATCCAAACAGTAGCTCATGCTGACGGCAGACCAGAAGTCACAGCGAGGTCCTCTGTTGTAGGGTCATGGAGAGGTGGAACTCTCCAGGGGGCTTGAAAGGAGAGCAGGATTTGGATGTGTGGAGAGGAGAAGGCAGGTTCTCCAGACAGAGAGGAAGACCGCAGTCAGAGCCCAGGATGGGCAGGGTGTGGGCTGGACACGGTGGGGAAGTGTCATGGTGACTGTGGTGGGGTCACGGTTTGTGGAGACAAGGCTGGAAAGGTCAGGGGGTGAAAGCTTTGATTAATTAGTTTGGTCTCTCCCTCAGGGGAGGTCCTAACAGGGAACAGATAGCTCACTCAGAGTGTAATAAAGGCCTTGCTAAGTCATGGGACAAGTGTGAGAGCAACCACAGGGTGAGTGCAGAACCCATGGCTGGTAACAGCGAGGGGCTGAAAGCTCCCTTCATCCAGGAGGGTTGAGGAGATGGAGCGGTGATGTCAACCAGAGACCCGGAGGCTCCGTGGGAAGAGAGGGCTGCCTGACAGGGGCTGGGCGGAGGCTGAAGGAGGCCAGCCGTCCGGAAGACTTTGCAGGCGGCGGGTGCAGGAGGTGATGCATTCGTTCACCTCACTCTGCTCTGCCCTCTGGTCTCCTGCCCCCCACTGGCTGGTCCTTCTCAGAAGTCAGAGGCCAGGGGAGGTGAGCGAGGCAATCATTCCCGCTCAACCCTTGGCACAGAGCAGGTGGAGATGGGTGGGGAGGGGAAAATCCTAAGAGCCAGAGGAAGATGCAGGAATATTTTCAAAAGCCTTTGAACAAAGTTCAGTGCAAAAAAGGGCCTATCTCAGACATACAAATCCAGCGGAAGTTATGCAAGGTAAGCAGGGGAAGAGGTTAGAGGCAGGAAAACCTGTTAGGGAGACCAGATTTGACTTTTTTCACCATGTAAATTAAAAAGGTCCTGGACCAGGTGGTGGCAAAGGGAGCAGAAATGAAGGAACAAATGTGAAAAGCATTGTCAGTAATCCCTATAGCCCAATTTGTGTCTCTCTCTGCAGCATTATTATCTTCAGATTTAGATTTCTAAATGTTATATAATGTGTGTGATTTGTGAGTTTAGAGTTTGGCAACAGCATGTCTCTTCTTTAATCATTTTATCGAATGTACTTTTCCTTTGCTTTTTTTTTTTTTCATTTCGATTTTCTTATTTGATATTCAGTTCTTGTTGAAGGCATAGCTCAGTGCTTCAGTAATTTAGTTTGAGAAATACTAACACTTTATAGAATACCAAATGAGAGTTCAAAATTCAGGTTGCTCTCTGATTGCATTAAATATGTTTCCGATGTAACTAATATTTTTCAACAGTTCTAAAAACAACTATTTTAATTGCTCTATGTCTTATAAGTAAAAAAAACCATATTAGGTAATTGTCACCTGGTATTGCATTCATTTTCATCTGCAAATGTAGTGCAAACATCTATCTCAGTCTATAAGGTCTATCCATTTTCCCTTTTATATACTCATTTATCTTCAGCAAAATACATGCACAAATTGTCTGTCAGAATCACCTACTCAGATCTCAGTAGCTGAAATAATATAAAGGCATAATAGCTCAGTCTCACTCCATCGTGTGATCCTTCAAAAGTCAAGAGCATGCTGCACTCTATTTTGGGTACTTACCTCTCAAGGAAGTTTCTCTGTTTCATTCTCTGCAGAAAGATAAAAAGTCATTTTACCAAGAGATAATGCCAACCGAAGAGCCAGAGTCTATTTTCATTCCTCTTTCTCTTTAACTTTACTTCAACCTGCCTGTGCAATGTTATTTTGCAGAAATGAATTTACCGTTGGCCTTCTCAGATCTTTCCAAGCATTTCTTCAACCAACCCATACCCTGGGGAAACTAATTCTAAAGGGGACAGGGCTGGAGGCCTGGGAGCTACTTTGGACTAACTTACATACCGTCTTTGAACTGACCTGCTGAAGAAGATCCAGGTGCTCCTGGGAGTTGCTGAAATTTTTCCCGATGTCAAAGAGGCAGAAGGTCTCCTGCTGGCAGACGCTGACCCAGTCCTGGTATTCCCCCGGCTCAGGGAGGCGATCCAGAAAGATCCGGTAGGCTTCCCACACCGCCTCCTGGCACACTGGAAGGCAGCATGCCTTAGAAGATGCCACATCCTTAGAAGATGCCCTTCTCCCAACCCAAACACAGTCCTAAACATGGAGGGCTCTGTCATGGCTGATGTTGACACACTAGCTTACAGCCCATAGAGATTAACGCATTCAACAAGTATATATGGAGCAGGGAGAAATATATACCTGGGAGAAATACTCCCAGGTGTATATATATCACCAGGGAGAAAAATAAAAGAAGGGAGATAGGAATGTGTATGTGTGGGTGACTGCTATTTATAATAAGGTGGTTGAAGAAGTCCTCATGATCAAGGTGACTTTTGAACAGCTTGGGAAGAGGCCCCAAGGCTGAAGAACAGGGAGTGCATTGAAAGACTAGCAAGCAGGTCAGCTGTGGCCAGAGCAAGGCTGAGAGTCACAGAGGTGGAACATAGAAGGCTGTGGTGAGAGGCACACAGAGGGTACAGGACTTGTAGCCCAGTCGTCTTCTGCTGGGCCTTGGGTACCTGGCTGGATCTGCAGATTTTCCAAGGGGTTAACAGTCACACATATATTTAAACACTCAGTGTCTAGATCTCAGCTTTCCTAGCACGCTTTCCTAAATTTCCCTAAGGACACGACTTTTCCTTCCTCATCTCCCCCTTGGCCAGCATCCTTGCCCGACTCCCCCATCCCTGATCTTTCTGTGGCATGGTGCCCCTGGGCTGCCACACAAAGGGTGTTTGAAATAATTGTGTTTGAGGTTAAGACAGGGAGGGAACTTGGTTGACGGATAGCACACAGTTTTTGCAAGTAGGGCAGTTTGTGATTCTTTGCGTTAGAAGTCCTAATGGAGTCAACAGCTGATACATCATTAAAAATAATGATCAGATCATGGTGTGATTGTTAGCCTAAAATGCCAGAGGAACTTAAAGAATAAGAATATCACTATAACAGAACTCCATCTGTTCCTGTCTACTTATTTATGTTTCACGTTTTCCTAGCAGTTAAGCGAAACTAAGGAAAAGAATAGAGATCAAATTGATGTTAAGTTCTGTCTAATGTTCACAACGCATAATAGAAATAACAAATAATGGCACATGAATTAACAGAGGAAAGGAACAGCACCAAAGCAATCCCATCTCTCCAGGGCAGAGGTTAGGAGAGCTTAAGCTACAGGCTCTTCATTTAAATTGGCTCTTTCCAAAGCCTTGTTCCTAACTTTGTATTCATAAACATTAGTTACCCAAAACCGAACATCTGAGCTTACATGCATCTGTCAGTACAAAAAATAAAAACTTTTGTCAAATTTACATCTACTTACTTTAATCAATCCTATATTAAAAATAATTATAAATATAACTGAATCCAGAAGAGATTTCTGAAAATAAGTAAAATAAGTTATTTACTTAGGAAATAAGTTAAAATAATTAACTTCAATTTATGTATATTTTGTTACTGAGGAATATCTTCAAGCACCCCATAACAGACTTTCAAGTATGATATAAATCACATTAAGATAAGACTCTGCAGCGAGAAGTGGGATGGAAATGTGGGTGTGTGGAGAGAGAGGGACCATGTGACATTGCCTGCTGTTAGGAAGAGGTGTTCATGCATTTGTAAAGAGTGTTTGATGATAAGTATTGAGCCTGTGGTAGATTCCACCGTATACGGGAGAATGCTCTAACTCCTGTTTTATTTTCAATATCGATATTTACAGCTCACCAAACTTACACCGTATCCAATTATTTAAGCTTATAATGAAAACTTTAGAAGAAGAATGTAGTCAGTCAGTTCAGTTACTCAGTCATGTCTGACTCTTTGCAGCCCCATGGACTGCAGCACACCAGGCTTCCCTGTCCATCACCAGCTTCTGGAGTTTGCTCAAACTCATGTCCATGGAGTCAGTGATGCCATCAAACCACCTCATCCTTTGTTGTCCCCTTCTTCTCCTGTCTTCCATCTTCCCCAGGATCAGGGTCTTTTCCAATGAGTCAGTTCTTTGAATCAGATATTGATGTGAAAGTACCAAAGTATTGGAGCTTCAGCTTCAGCATCAATCTTTCCAATGAATATTTAGGACTGATCTCCTTTAGGATGGACTGGTTGGATCTCCTTGCAGTCCAAGGGACTCTCAAGGGTCTTCTCCAACACCAGAGTTCAGAAGCATCAATTCTTCGGCGTTCAGCTCTCTTTATGGTCCAGCTCTCACATCCATACATGACCACTGGAAAAACCATAGCTTTGACTAGATGGACATTTGTTGGCAAAATAATGTCTCTGCTTTTTAATATTCTGTCTAGGTTGGTCATAGCTTTTCTTCCAAGGAGCAAACGTCTTTTAATTTCATGGCTGCAGTCACCTCTACAACTACATGCCATGAAGTGATGGCATGCAAGGGGGCACCGAATTTACAAATTATTTTAGGGGATTAAGTTAGATTTTTTAAAAAGTTAGATGATTTCGGTCATAAGCAATTGCAATATATTGATTTTGCCCTCTGGAGGGATGGGGAGCAAGTGGAGGCTTTGGAACAGAAGTTGACGTCATCTGACTTTCTAAAGAAACCCTCTGACTGCCAGGCAGAGAAAAAGGATTGTGAGTCGTGGGGAGGAATGAGGTATGAGAAACCTAGTTAGGAGACTTTTATTCCTATGATTTACCCTCCCACACTCCCCATCTGGTCCGCATCTGGGTTTCTCTAGCTTTCTGTTTTGAGAAACAAAGAGAATTCCAGACCAACAGAAGTTCAGGTCATTTATCATCAGCAATGTGACCAGAAGCCATAGAGCTGGGGGTGGGTGCAGCTCCCACCACTTGGAATGAGCCATTTAAGTTGTCCACCTATGAAGTGTGTGTTCCCTGGAGTTCTTCCTACATCACCAAACAGCCTAGGTTGAGACATTCAGCAGGAAGGCTGAGGTCCTGTGGTCAGATCTCAAGTAACGGTGAGGAGACTGGGGACTCAAGGCTCTGATTTCTCCAAAATTCTTGTGACAATCCTTCACAACCAGTTCAGACAAGGATGGTGCAGAGTGGTATAACAAAGTGTTAGAAAATTCCAGATGCCTCCCAGCCCCTGAGATCTTTTGATACCTCGGCTTACAAGGTTTTTATTTGTTATGCCTTCAATAAGGATGGATGACTATCCCGGTGAGTCATGGGCTGGTGCCCCTGTTTTCCTGATCACAAAAGGATTCTTTCTCCTGGTTTGTGCTGAGCTTCCAGGAGGGCAAAAAAATGACATCAGAGGAGTCACCAAAAAAAATTTTTTTTTGTCCCTCAAATTAGTCTAAAGAAAAGACACTGGCTCCTAGATACATCCTAACATTTTGATCTCTAGAAACTACAATGCTTTAGGGAAATAATTCTTCAAGCAGCTTCAGCCATTTGTGCTTCAGGGAGAATGTTCTCTCAGAACATTGGTGAAAAGTTTTAATGGGGACAAGGGCTTTCTGTGTCCCCAAGGTGTAAGAAAGGGTGGCAGGCCAAAGAGCAGGATTATCTGGGCAAATTATTAAAATGCAGGTTATGAAGTAGGTCTGTTGTGGAGTCTGAGTACCAGCATCTCTAGGTGGTTTCCAGGTGATGATGATACCCCCTGTTTGTGGACAGCATTTTGAGCAGCAAGAACCAGGGTTCCCTCCATCTTAGCTTTCTCTGGGTCACACAGTAACATGAAACAAAGATCTAACTTCTATCTAACTTTTAATATTGGGGTTGGGAGAGAGAGTGAAGACAGAGGAAGGGAGAGAAGGGGGAAGACATGGGGAGAGTGGCTTCTCAAAGGACTCACAGAGGATGTTGAAGGGATGCAGCCCCAGCAGTCATCTAGGTGGGCACACAGGGTCCTACCTGGGAAGCTACCAGAAATGACCTTGGCTCCTGTGTCTGTGCTTTCTGATGAGCATGCCTGTGATTCCATCAGGAAGCACAGAACATTTTCCCTTGTGTTGCTTTAGGACTGGGAAAAGAAATAGCTCAATATTCCATTTGATTTGAGGAGTGTGGATGCTGTCTCTCCTAAATTAGAAAGATAATTTTGTAAAAGCAGCTATGAGAACAATAAGTGGGTTACTCTGTCAGAGAAATGCCACTTTATAGCTGGGTCTTAGTTCTAGTTTCTTTGTGAACCAATTTGTTAGACTTAAAAACATTATGCTGATGAATAGTAAAATTTCATATCACCCAGGGGCAGCCATAAAGATAATGGGCTGTCATTGCTGTGGGGAGAAAACAGTGGCTTGTTTCATCCAGGGAAGCAAGAATGAAAGAGGCAAACCTAATCAAGGATAAAGAGCTATGAATAAAATTCAGAGCAAAGAATTCAGTTGCAGCAATGAGTAGTCTAGTCTGAAAATTCCTGTGATGAATCCTGTTTGTGAATGTCATAAAAGATTAGAAGCTACATGAAAATAGTCAGCAATAGCTGTGTTCATGGTCAGTGCGATGCGTATATTATGCATTTATTTTTCTATCTATTAACAAATAACATGAAATTTACCAGTGTCATTAGCTGACCACTGTGTCGTCACATTCAAATGAATGCTTTACAAGCAGTACTGTCTTTTCTTTGCACTTCCAATGACTTCCTGCATCTATCAACAAGCATTTACTGAGAAACCGCTACACAGAGGTGCTGGGCTAAATATTATATTAATAAAGAATATTAATATAGTGCACTTGATTTTCTATCATTAGAGTCCTCCTTCTGACTCTGATCCAGTACCTGTCATTTCTCTGCAGGTGTGGCTTCTGTCAAAAAGCAAGTTCTCTCTTTACTTCCACATAAAATGAGGCATACAAGGAACACAAGGCTTGGTATTTTTGATACTGTTAGTTAATGATGCTTTCCAAGTCCATAAGAATGCCCCACATTAATTTCAATCCTTGCACATCTTATAGATGTAAATACTTAAGAATTTGGTGAGATGTTAGTGTGAAGACATACTGTTCAGTGGTCATAACGTGTAACACATCAAGGCTGGAATTGCACCAGCTTGCTCTGGTCAGTAAGTCTGGAGCCAGGTGACTGCGCTGTTTGGAATAGAAGCAAACGTCTATTATGATCAAGGCTGTAATCAGTAACCCTCCTCAGCATTCACAGGGAAGGTGAGCTGAGTTTAGAATTCAGCCAGCAAGACTCTTTGCATAATATGGGGCTACCTGGGGATGTAATTGTTAACAGTCCCTAAGTTGTGTCTGACTCTGTGACTCTGGGCACTTTAGACCGCCAGGCTCCTCAGTCCATGGGATGTCCCAGACAAGAATACTGGGGTGGGTTGCCATTTCCTTCTCCAGGGAATCTTCCTGACCTAGGGATCCAACTTGAGTCTCCTGCATTGGCAGGCAGATTCTTTACCACTGAGCCAGCAGGGAGGTCCTGGGGATGTAACAGAAGCTACCAAAGATTCTTTCTTCTGTTTAAATAAGCCATGGGAATTTTTTTCATCCATTGTAAGTGAATGGCAAGGACAGCCGCTGACAGCTGTGGTGTGATTGAACTCCATCATGACTTCCGGGAACGCTGTAAGAGTCCTGTGATGATGGCTCGGGGTAAAACCTGTGCTGTAACTCTGCTGGAAGCCACGGTAATTGTGTTGTAAATCCCCTTAACACCTATGCATTTATCTTGGTAACCACTGCTAATTTGTGCCTCTAGGTTTCCCAGTGTCAGGCCTTTTTGCTGAATCAGCAAACTTACCAAGAAGGAAGGGAGGATCAGGATTGTAACGTGGTTTTTGAAAAGTGAGATCTTAAGTCATAAATCAATTTGCTTAGTTCCCTGATGTCGCAATCATTCTTCTGCTTCTTCATAGTAACAATATTCGAATTCAGTACTGGGCTTTGGCAGAAATAAAACAAAGAGGTGAAACCCATAGGCGAAGGCTTTCTGGTGGCTTTTTTTTTTTTTAATTTAAATTTATTTATTTTAATTAAAGGCTAATTACTTTACAATATTGTATTGGTTTTGCCATACATCAACATGAATCCGCCACAGGGTGGGTGGCTTGTTAAATGCCCTAATGGTTCTGTGTTGCAGAGGACATGGCTTTAAGACAGACAAACACAGATCTACCATAGTTTCAAAGGTTTATTATTCACAACTCTCAGTTCAGTTGGCTATTTTGTATAACTCTTGTGACTGAAGCAGAAACTGGAAGTCTGGGCTGAAGACAATCTAGGTATGGAAGAAAGAGAAGAGACAAAAAGAGGGGAAGTCTGAACAGGCTACATCTCTTTCCTTACCTCTCAATCTATAATAAGCTTGGAGACTGGCTAAAATCTGTTCCATGGATTCCTGTGGACACACTTTAACCCCAGTTGGGAAAAATGCTGATCTTTTGGTTCGATGCTTTGCCAAATCGAATATTCGTCTCATGGTTGACACTTTGTACGTTTTTGCGGTATTTTTGGTTGCTTCAGTTCTTGGGGCATTATCTATGTCTTTAATTTCAGAACCGTATATTTTAATGGAGAGATCTGTAAAAGAAAGATTGATTTCCTGGTAATAGTACTCAGCCATAAAAAAAAAAAAAAGAAATAGTGCTATTTGCATCAACATGGATGGACCTAGAAATTATCACACTAAGTGAAGTAAGTCAGACGGAGACAAACATCATATGATATTGCTTGTATGTGGAATCTAAAGAAAACGATACAGATGAATTTATTTACAAAACAGAAACATACTCACAGACATAGAAAACAAATTTATGGTTACCAAAGGGGAAAGGAGGGAGGAGGAATAAATAGGAAACCTGGGATTAACAGATACACACTACTACATATAAAATAGATAAACAACAAGGTCTCCTATATAACATGTGCTTAGTTACTCAGTCATGTCTGACTCTTTGCGACCCCATGGACTGTTGCCTGCCAGGCTCCTTTGTCCATGGGAATTCTCTAGGCAGGAACACCAGAGTGGGTTGTCATGCCCTCCTCCAGGGGATCTTCCCAACTCAGGGATCGAACTCAGGTCTCCTGCATTGTCGGTGGATTCCTTACCATCTGAGCCACCGGGGAAGCCCGCTATATAACATAGGGAGCTATATTTAATATCTTATAATAACCTATTGAAAAGCAGAGACATTACTTTGCCAACAAAGGTCTGTCTAGTCAAGGCTGTGGTTTTTCCAGTGGTCATGTATGGATGTGAGAGTTGGACTGTGAAGAAAGCTGAGTGCCGTAGAATTGATGCTTTTGAACTGTAGTACTGGAGAAGACTCTTGAGAGTCCCTTGGACTGCAAGGAGATCCAACCAGTCCATTCTGAAGGAGATCAGCCCTGGGATTTCTTTGGAAGGAATGATGCTAAAGCTGAAACTCCAGTACTTTGGCCACCTCATGTGAAGAGTTGACTCATTGGAAAAGACTCTGATGCTGGGAGGGATTAGGGGCAGGAGGAGAAGGGGATGACAGAGGATGAGATGGCTGGATGGCATCACTGACTCGATGGACGTGAGTCTGAGTGAACTCCGGGAGTTGGTGATGGACAGGGAGGCCTGGCGTGCTGCGATTCATGGGGTCGCAAAGAATCAGACACGACTGAGCGACTGAACTGAACTGAATAACCTATAATGGAAAAAATCTGAAAAAGAATATATATATATATGTGCATAACGGAATCACTTTGCTGTATACCTGAAGCACTGTAAATCAACTATATTTCGATTTAAAAAAAGATTGATTTCCTGGTGAACATATATACATTTGTGTGTTATAGGTGAAGCATATGATAAATGATTAGAGAAAACTAAAAACTGGTCCTGTGGCTTATGGAAGTTTTATTTTAATGCAAATGTCAAATTCCAATGATAAAGCATTTTCAGAAATCAGGGAATAGCAGAATGAGCCGATCAAGTGTATTTTTAAAAAAAGTCTCGAATCATCTTGCCTTTAGGAACTGCCAAATATTGAAACGATTTCCCACACATCTCTCTAAAAATCACTCCCCACTTAGCACTCAAGCCTCCCGAGAGATGCCTCTTTTGATAGACATTATAATTCAAGTAGGGAATGATATAGCACTGTGGTACCCAGAGGTGTGCTCTTGATGAGGAAGTGGAGTGCTTCTAAAAACCAAGGGGAAAAAAATGCAGCCAAACAACCTCCCTGCCCATTAGTCGCAGCCCTAGGATTTCTGTGTGGGCAGGGCTCTGGGGGTGGCAGTGTGCTTGAAAGTGATTTGAGGCGTTAGAATTTCATTTACAGAGCATGCTTGATATTTTATGAAGGATGATGAGAGAAGGAGTGGAAGACAGGCCAAAGAGAGGGTGTTGGCAGAGGATTAAACTCCTGGAGCCATTCATCTGGCCGCCACCGTGGTGTCTGGTAGGGTGAGGTCTGGATTTCATTTGTAACTTTGTGGACCTCTCATAAAAATACCTTACATTCACAGAGCACTATTTTATTTTGAGTTTTCTTCTATATATATTATTTCCTATCATTGTCACAAAAGCTGTACTATATAGATGCGTATGCATGCTAAGTCACTTCAGTCTGTCAGGCTCTTTGCGATCCTATGGACAACAGTCCACCGGGCTCCTCTGTCCATGGGATTCTCCAGGCAAGAATACTGGAGTGGGTTGCCATGCCCTTCTCCAGGGGATCTTCCCAACCTAGGGATTGAACCCATGTCTCCCGTACCTCCTGCACTGCAGGCAGATTCTTTAGCACTGAGCCACTGGGGAAACTCCACTATATAGATGAAACAGATACTATTTTATATCTCCATTTACCACCCAGTTGGGTACTGGGGTCCAGAGCTGTCAGAGCATGTTAACAGTGTGGTCACATCTCCATTCCTCCCCTCCCATTCCACCTCCTTCCTTTTAGCCAGTCTACTGTTTAAGAGATGAATTACTGATGACCTGGGACCACTTACTCTGGCCCCTGGAGACCACCAGCATGGGGATTACAAAGACTGATGCTGTCATTTTACTAAAGAAGGCACTCCACCCCTTAGCTTCTGAAATACTGTCCAGATGAGGGGATCAAGCAGAAATGTAAGCATGTGGCTGCAGAGCCCGGAGAAGGCAATGGCACCCCACTCCAGTACTCTTGCCTGGAAAATCCCGTGGATGGAGGAGCCTGGCAGGCTGCAGTCTATGGGGTCGCTAAGAGTCAGACATGACTGAGCGACTTCACTTTCACTTTCACTTTCATGTATTGGAGAAGGAAATGGCAACCCACTCCAGTGTTCTTTCCTGGAGAATCCCAGGGACGGGGGAGCCTGGTGGGCTGCCCTCTATGGGGTCGCACAGAGTCGGACAGGACTGAAGTGACTTAGCAGCAGCAGCAACAGCTGCAGAGCAATTCAAACCTTGCCACAAAGCATATAAACCCCTCCTTCACTGGGGGTGGGGTGAGTGGGCTGATGGAGTCCGGGTAGGAACACATTCTCTGTCACATTGAGGAGGCTCAAAGGACACTGCCAGTCTTGGGGAGTGACCCATTCTTAGAGACTCGTCTGCTCACCCAGGCATGCAACAGAGCAATAACGTGAAATCTCTGATTGGAACACAGGGGTCAGCAGCTTCTGAAGATCTCCAGGTGATTCCAAGATGTGGACAGGTTTGGGAACCACTGTTTTGTGGATGTGTAAAGAGACCTTCAGCCGAAGAGTCAGGAGAACCCTCTTCACATTGGCTTAAACAGTAAGGGAGTTATTACTGCATATGAAAGAAAGCTAAAAGGTAAGAACTGCCTGCTGCAATGAAACCCTGCTTGCCTTTCTACTACTCTCATTTTCTCTGCTCCATCCCCTCACGTGGGACTTTATTTGTAGGCCAGCTTCCACCAAATTAAATGCGCTTGCCCTGTTCATGTTGAAAAATAGCCTTTCCCTACAGTCTGGCTGATCCACGCCACGTGCTTAGATGAATACCAGCTGCCAATGGGGATACGCTGGCGCTATTAGCTTGAGCTGAGTGGTCCTGGGCAGGGAATTGGGATGATCCTGAGTGGCTCATTCTAACTGGAGGTGGGGGTCAGCCTTCCCTCTGTCAGGTGGGCTGCATGGCAGAGTGGAAGGTGCCCATTCCATGTCAGGGCAAAAGCTGCCCAAAGGGGATTCTAGAAGCTGAATCCACAGCCATGAATGGCCACTGCAGTTGGTAAGATGGGAATTTTAGTTTAGGAATGTTAATTTCTAATAAACTCTTTGCAACATTCACAAAGTTTTGTAATCGTATTTCAATAGCCACGAAGAACGGAAGAGAAAAAAATGTGCGTCATCGGATAATTCTAAGCCTCTCTGGTTTGGTGAGCACAGACCCCACTGGGGGAGCTCGTGTTCCCACACTCCTGCACTCCCCGTCCTTGCCATGGCACCTGGCTGCAGGGTGGGGCCCTGCTCTTAGGCTGGTCTTGCTCTCGCCTGAGCCACCTCCAGAGTCTTTGGTCCTTTGGGGTTGGTCTGTTCTTACTTGCTTGTTATGCTCTGGTAGAACCCTCTGAATGGCTTGGTTTGGGAATAGTATTTCCACCCTGGCTCTGGGAACAAAGCCCCCATCCTGGAATTTTTCCCAATCAGATCCCTTTGGATCTTAACACTTTGCTGATACCCAGGCTCGCTCACAGAGATCCTGCTAGATCTATGACTTTGGACTTCATCTTATCAGAGTGGGAACAGAAGGAGAGATGAGAAGGTCACAGATTTCCCTGTTTCCCTGCATTCTCATGGGATCTGAGCTATTCCCTTTCCCTACCAGGGCTGATCTTTCACAAACCTCCACGTGTCCATAAGTCCACGTCGCTAGTGGTCAACAACAAGGTGAACTAGGAGGGTGTGGGACTTGGTGGGCTTTGGGTCTCCTGATTTCTTGCTTCTGTCCTTTCATTCTCAATGTGTCCCTACTTGGAAAATAAATAATACAGTCACCAGTTTTTCAGATCTCCTGTGGAAGGAGACCTAATGCAGGTACTCTGCAAACGGCTGCCTCCCTCCTCAAGGAAACACCGATCAGGATGGGGAACACATGTATACTAATTAAATAAAAATTAAAAAAAAAAAAAAGGAAACACCGAGTTCCATTTTTGAATGTCTACCTAGATAATTCTTTCCTTTGAGCTGAAAATTATTTTCCAGTAGCTTCCACACAGTTCTACTTCTGCCCTCTGGTCTAGCAAAGACCAAGTTACAGATGCTTCTACAAGCAGTTCCTTGTATTTTCTTTATATTAGGCACTTTTTTACTTTAGGATAAACATCCTCTACCTTTCTTTGGTTTCTTGCATGACCTAAGTATCAGATTCCCCAGGCTTCTGTGTTTCTTCAGATCACATGAAGCCAACCACAGGGGACCCACTCTGATAATACTTTGATTTGAGCAGGGTGCCCCCATCCCCTGTCATCTCTAGAGAAAATGTGGGCAAGATTTTTGAGAAGAGAGGCTTAAGGTTACCTGGGCTCAAGAATATTTACAAGACAGGCTACATTGATGAAATCTGTCTCTTTCCCAAGGATTTCAAGTAAAAACAAAATATATGTAATGTAAAGAATTGAAACATGTAATGTTACAAATTTAGAGGAGGTAAAAAGAGCTGATATTTATTAGAGCTAATGAAAGCACTCTTGGGTAAAATAATTAGATCACATTAGATACTGTCCTTCAGTGTTGCATAAATTGTAGTGTTGATGTTGAACTGAACTCCGATTCTCAGGATACATTTTTATGAGCTGATAGTTTTAGTTTATATAAGTATTTGGAAGGTATGGGGTAAAAGTTTAATGAGAATGAGTTGAGAGTTGAAAGACTTGCTATAAAAAAGGAGTGCATTTAATAGATTGGAAAATTTTTTGAGGCAGAAAATATTTCTGTAAGATAGTGATAAAACATAAGTATAACCTGTATGATGATGAACTGGATGTCATCAACAACGGTCTCTGGATGAAGTTCAAAGTTACAAAGAGAAAGACAAAGTGATTTCATTAAAAAAGAAACTATATTTTTCATAGTATTAGAAAAATTTAGTTAAATATGCATTTGGATAACAGTGCAGTTGAGTTATATTATATTGTAGATTAATCATAAAGAAAACAATCCATAAGCCAGTAGTTTTGGGAAATAGTCATATCATTGGGTGAAGGAAAGAGGAAATTAATATATTTGTCTATTCAGAACTTCTAAGTACAGAGGTGGTGGTGGTGATTTAGTTGCCAAGCAGTGTGGGACTCTTGCAACCATGGACTGTAGCCCACCAGGCTCCTCTGTCCATGGGATTTTCCAGGCAAGGATACTGGAGTGGGTTGCCATTCCCTTCTCCAGGGGATCTTCCCAACACAGGGATCAGACCTGTGTCTCCTGCGTCGCAAGTGGATTCTTTACCGCTGAGCCGCCAGGGAGGAGTAACAGCTAATAATCATGGCGCTTAATTTTTAAATTTAACTTGAATATGTCCGTTATTTGTGAAAGAAAAATGTAGCAGCAACGCAAACCACATGTCACTCCACTATTCAAAGTGTTTTAATTAATAGTACCAGCGGTGCCCGCGGCCCTGGCTCTGTGACTGACCAGCTGTATAAGAGGTATAAAATTGACCTCTCTGTCTAAATTTCTCCACTGTAAAATGGAGACTTTTGGTGGCTATCTTACAGGGTTTCTGTGATATTAGAAGAGCTACGGTGTTGGGCACAGTGGTAAGTGCTCGATAAAAACTCATCTGATTGATCACAGATTTCGCGTACCGCATCGCCCTTCCTTGCTGACTCTCTTGCACGGTACTGCATCGCGGTCCGCCGACTAGACTGCGCATGCCCCGTGCATCCCTGCGCTTCCATGCTGCTTGTACATCTCAGGCTTGTGTCTTCGTAGAGAAGGGCTCTTTTCTTCCCCCCTTTTTTTGTTGGGCTCCTCTTTTTCCTTCAAGGTCCGGCTCTCCTTCTCTCTTAAGTTTTCTCAGATCTCACGTGCAGAATTCACGTGTGGGTTCCTCCAGCCCCTCTAGCCTGGCTCAGATCTTTTTTACATTTACTGATTTACTGTATTCACTAGGTTTCTACTGTTTCAGGCCCACTGCGGTAGGTAAAGGTAAATTAGGTGAACGACTGTCATGGACCTTGTGTGTAGTGCTTGCTTTGTCCTGCCTTGCACAATAATTTGTTGTAAATATATGATTTTAGACTGCAAATACCTTTGGGTTTGCAAATACCTAGAACTTTTAGACAGCAAATTCCTGTGTGTTATAATCCTACCCTCTTCCCCAATTCACCTCAGTGCTTGCCTAGTACAGTGTTTTGTACACAACAGATATGCAATACATAGCCATTAAGAGACCTAGTGAAAAATTCCTATAGCAATAGTGAGTCTTTTATGTATGGGCATGAGTTAATTTGTTTTATAAACCATTAGACTATGAAAAATAGCTTCATATGTCCTGCCAACCTACACTATTGCAATCTTCCTTTGAAACATCTACTCCTTTCCACAGTGTTGAATATCAGAGGTTTTGGATACAGTCATCTTATTAAAGATAATATCCTAAGTGAAAAGACAAATAAAAAATTCTTTGTGAAAGAAAACCAAAAGAACAGAAAAGAGATGGCTTATACACAAATTATAATTTAGTAAAATCATCATCCCCACAATCTTTCAATTTATCCAAGAGTAAACAAACGAACAGGAAACTGAGTCATTAAAAACATGAGTGTAATAGGAAAGGAAATTAATATTGCCTGGCTCTTTAGGAGGACAAGCCCTCCACTCTCTTACCCCCCAATTATTGTACTTGATAGGCAAAACCATAGCCAGGGTTAAACCCTGCTCTTTGCCTTCTCCTCACTTGCACCCTTGTAGCTGAACTCGGCTGGAGAAAAACAACCATTAGGACTCACTTTAAATTTATGATCCTTAAATAATATCACACTACATTTCTCTGGTCCATTGAGTTTCTCTTGGACAACTATGCACAACTTATCTCAAGTTTCCCGCACTTCTTGCCAATTCTCAGTCTCAGCTGATGACCTTGCTTCACATTTTTTTTTTTTTTTTGAGAGCAGGAGGAGCCAGAAGATAACTCCTTGGATTTCTAGCACTGCATCACCTCACTGGCTGCATCTGACCTCAAATACTCACACTTTCTCTTCTGTGTCTGATGACTGATCTGTGCTCCTAAGGCCAGTTCCTTTACTTATGCTCTGGATCCCAGACTTTTCACCTCTCAAGGATATTCTTCCAGAAATGCTCCTTGTTCACCCACTGGATCATTTTTTTCTCTTTCTACTGGATCATTCTTTTTAGCCTGTAGACATTCTATTATTTTCTCCTTCTACTTAAAAGATTCTTTCTTAATATCACTTTCCCTACATTTTTCTATTTGCGCTTTCAGCAAAACTCTTGGAAAGATCTGTTTTTACTTCCTTTCCTGACAAAAGCAAGGTTCTACATGAGTAAGGGAGGATTTCTGTGACATCATGTGCAAAGCTATCGACATTTCCCTCCTCTTTTCCCTTTCCTTCTTTTCACTTTTTTATTTAAAAAATTTTTGTTTGCAATGTGCTCATAAGTGAAAAAGGGAAGGCAAAAATTGCTCAGTTGTGTCTGACTCTTTGTGACTCCATGAGCTGTAGCCTGCCAGGCTCCTCTGTCCATGGAATTCTCCAGGCAAGAATACTGGAGTGGGTAGCCATTCCCTTTTCCAGGGGATCTTCCCAACCCAGGGATGGAACCCAGGTCTCCCACATTGCAGGTGTATTCTTTACTGTCTGAGATAGCAGGGAAGCCCAAGAATACTGGAGTGAGTAGCCTATCCCTTCTCCAGGGGATCTTCCGGACCCAGGGATCGAACTGGGGTCTCCTGCATTGCTGACGGATTCTTTACCAGCCGAACTATCAGGGAAGAAGCCCTAGCATGCTCATAGAGCCCGTTGTATTCAACATGTTATTGCGTTACTTCACCAGAAGGTGTCGCTATGCAACACATAATATAATGAAAGCTGCCCACTGGATAATGAAATAATCAGTTCTTTGACTTTGGGATTGTACCTGTTGAACACTGACATGTGTTGATGGAGGTGATGGTGAGGGTTGTGATTCTGCAGAAAAGCAGACTATTTGAGGAAGGCCTGAGACTTAATATGCTGAAATGGACTCCCACTGAACTGGGAGGTACTCCTGAAAGGCCTGCCAGATGCGAAATATTTAGGTGGTGGGAAGGAGGACCACAAGTCCACAGGAGGCATCTTTCAGCAGACTGAAGAAGGTGGCTGACATGACACCGATGTTTTAAGTTGGGGATTAAATTATGTTTTAGAGCCAGACATCCTGGAATGTGAAGTCAAGTGGGCCGTAGGAAGCATTACTACAAACAAAGCTAGTGGAGGTGATGGAATTCCAGTTGAGCTATTTCAAATCATAAAAGATGATGCTGTGAAAGTGCTGCACTCAATATGCCAGAACATTTGGAAAAGTCAGCAGTGGCCACAGGACTGGAAAAGGTCAGTTTCCATTCCAATCCCTAATAAAGGCAATGCCAAAGAATGCTCAAACTACCACACAATTGCATTCATCTCACATGATAGCAAAGTAATCCTCGAAATTCTCCAAGCCAGGCTTCAGCGATATGTGAACCTTGAACTTCCTGATGTTTAAGCTGGTTTCAGAAAAGGCAGAGGAACCAGAGATCAAATTGCCAACATCATGGAAAAAGCAAGAGAGTTCCAGAAAAACATCTATTTCTGCTTTATTGACTATGCCAAAGCCTTTGACTGTGTGGATCACAATAAACTGTGGGAAATTCTGAAAGAGAAGGGAATACCAGACCACCTGACCTACCTCTTGAGAAATCTGTATGCAGTTCAGGAAGCAACAGTTAGAACTGGATATGGAACAACAGACTGGTTCCAAATAGGAACAGGAGTACATCAAGGCTGTATATTGTCACCCTGCTTATTTAACTTTTATGCAGAATACATCATGAGAAACGCTAGGCTGGATGAAGCACAAGCTGGAATCAAGATTGCCGGGAGAAATATCAATAACCTCAGATATGCAAATATCACCACCCTTATGGCAGAAAGCAAAGAAGAACTAAAGAGCCTCTTGATGCAAGTGAAAGAGGAGAGTGAAAAAGTTGGCTTAAAGCTCAACATTCAGAAAACTAAGATCATGACATCCAGTCCCATCACTTCATGCCAAATAGATGGGGAAACGGTGGAACAGTGGCTGACTTTATTTTTTTTGGCTCCAAAATCATTGCACGTGGTGACTGCAGCCATGAAATTAAAAGACACTTACTCCTTGGAAGGAAAGTTATGACCAACCTAGATAGCATATTCAAAAGCAGAGACATTACTTTGCCAACAAAGGTCTGTGTAGTCAAAGCTATGGTTTTTCCAGTAATCATGTATGGATGTGAGGGTTGGACTGTGAAGAAAGCTGAACACCGAAGAATTGATGCTTTTGAACTGTGGTCCTGGAAAAGACTCTTGAGAGTCCCTTGGACTGCAAGGAGATCCAACCAATCCATCATAAAGGAGATCAGTCCTGGGTGTTCATTGGAGGGACTGATGTTGAAGCTGAAACTCCAGTAATTTGGCCACCTCATGCAAAGAGCTGACTCATTGGAAAAGACTCTGATGCTGGGAAAGATTGAGGGCAGGAGGAGAAGGGGATGACAGAGGATGAGATGGTTTGATGGCATCACCGACTCAATGGACATGAGTTTGGGTAGACTCTGGGAGTTGGTGATGGACAGGGGGGCCTGGCGTGCTGCAGTCCATGGGGTCACAAAGAGTCGGACACAACTGAGCGAGTGAACTGAACTGAACTGCAACACTCAATCCTGGGGCTGACCCAGATTGTGCCACCCAGGGTAGCAATGACAAGTTTGGAAATGTCTAAATGTACAGAAAGGGAAATCAATGAAACAACCATTAGATTCAAACACTGAATCCCAACATTATATTACCCAAAGGAAAAGTCAAATCTGGCTGGGGTAGAGAGGCTGCTCTGAAATACTGGGCTTTTGACCCTTCATTTATCGTGTCAAAATTAGATTGTCTGGGCACCGCCTAAACATGCCCTCTAGTTCTTGTGAATGTTAGCCCTTCAGTCAAAAGTGTCTTTTCCATTCTAGGCTCTAGGTTGGTTCTTTGATACTGACTGGCATCCTGGAAACCATCTCCCTATCATATCACTGAAGAGTTTATTTTTTTCCTTCATGTACTAAAGTTGGCTGCTAGTCATAGATTGCTTGGGATTCCCAGGTGACTCAGAGGTAAAGAATCTGCCTGTCAATGCAGGACATGCCACAGATGTGGGTTCGATCCCCGGGTCGGGAAGATCCCTTGGGGCAACCTATTCCAGTATTCTTGCCTGGAGAGTCCCCATGGACAGAAGAGCCTGGCAGGGTAGAGTCCATGGGGGCGGGGGTCACAAAGAGTTGGGCACAATTTAGTAGACACACACACACACACACACACAGATTGCTTACAACTTTTCTATTTCAGGGCTTAGCCTTGCCCTTGAATCTGCTTCTTTCTAGGTTATGTATTCACGTGGATCTTTACTAACCTGTTCAGACCAGACACTCTTTTCTAGAGAAATATTTTCTCACCATCTAACATTGCAGGTTTATAATCCAGGATTACCGTACGTGTATAGTGACAGTAATAGACTATAGGAAGAGGAGAATGGGGTTTTTGTGGCGTTATTGTTATGAGAGTAGCAGTGGCTGGGCTGGTAAAAGCACTTAGTGAACCCATTATGTTTTCCTAAGGGAAAGCGTTTCAGTGGCTAATGAATGAATTAACAGGAGTGGAGATGGAAGTTACTGGAATCCTACAGAATAAAAATCTCCATTTGAAGAACAGGACTCCACAGAGAGAAAGTAGATAACACTCCAGGACCAAATCAATGACTGGAAGTCTTAAAAAATAATAATTTAATTTCACGTGTGCTTTCCAGACAGACCTTAACAAAAAAGAATAAGCAGCTGTGGCCTTTCTGCAAACGCTCAGCTTGCTTGTGATCTGTTATATCCCAGTCCTCCCCCCTCCATTAGAGGAAATGCTGTTACCCACTTGAAATTGTTTTTCTTCAAAGATTAAGGGCAACTAAATGTACGTCATGCTTAACATACCTGAACACGCCTCAAAAATTATGCAGAGGTACTGAACACCTTCAATGCTGTTCCAGAAAGTGGCATGGATTTTAAGCACACTGTCTTCTGTATGATCAAACAGAGATCGCAAAAGCTCCTACTTCTGCTTTCCCATCTTATGCGTAGTTCCTACTGAACTTCCACCGTGACAGCCCCGGTGCGAGTGTGTTGGAATAAATGATAGAAAAAAGGACCATAGGGATTAAGGGCAATTCCAGTGATTTTTTTTTTTAGGGGAAAATGAAGGGAATAAACATGTGCTCAGTCGCTCAGTTGTATGTGACTCTTTGCGACTCCAGGGACTGTAGCCCACCAGGATCCTCTGTCAATGAAATTTTCCAGGCAAGAACACTGGAGTGGGTTGCCATTTCCTACTCTAGGGGATCATCCTGACCCAGCGATCTAACCCAAGTTTCCTGTATTGCAGGCATATTCTTTACCGACTGAGCCACAGGGGAAGCCCTTGAGAGTCCGCATGCACGGTGATTATCAGTGATGCAGCTGGTGGGTGCCACACCATTGTCCTCTCAGAAGCTTTGGAAGCTGGATGCCATCACAGCCTTCCTTGCCTCCAGCACTAGCCTTGTTCAGCTCCACTTTTCCCTGCTGAGGGTGAAAGCCAATGCTTGCTTCTCTCAAAGAATCAGAGCAGATGCATTATTTTTCTTCACAATGCAAAAACCAGGTTTGGCCACTGCTTTTGCTACATCAGGAGGAATGGATTAGGACCTGGGAAAACCATTACAAGAAACAACAGTTGCTATCTTCTATTCTCTTGTATATTCATATGGATACATCTGTACTGAGCTCCTCTTCCATCTCACTGAACTGAGGAGAAAAAAAAAAAGAGAAAGGACAGGATCTATAAGTGAGATGCTGGGAAATTTTGCTGAGGACATATACAGCTTGGTAACAGGGCAGAAACAGAACTGAAATTGAAGGGAGAAGTAGAAAAGAGAGGGGTGAACAACAGAATCCCTGCTGGATAGTTCAGGGAACTATATTCAATAATCTGTTATAAATCATAATGAAAAAGAATTTGTAAAAGTATGTATATATGTATAACTGAATCACTTTACTGTACAGCAGAAAATAACACAATATTTCAAATCAACTCTACTTCAGTAAAAAAATAAGCTAAATAAATAAAATAAAAATGCCTACCAAGTTAAAAAAAGGAGAGTTCATTTGACTTCTGGGCAAACATTAAAAATGATGGTTTGAAAATATATTTTGCTGATCCGATTTTTACAAAATAATTATGTATTCATATACTTGGAAGAATCGGAAAAGATCTGTAAAAATGTTAATTACGGATTAAAAACATAAGAAAAGAGGAATGGAGTAGTGTCTTTTGTGTCCTGGGAGGGGGATGCCCTGTGACCAGCTGGGGTCCTGAGCTCTTCATGTCTGGTAGGTAGCTCAGACAGTAAAGAATTTGCCTGCAATGCGGGAGACCCGAGTTTGATCCTTGGGTGGGGAAGATCCCCTGGAGAAGGAAATGGCAACCCACTCCAGTAGTCTTGTCTAGGGTATCCCATGGACAGAGGAGCCTGGTGGGCTAATATCCATGGGGTCAACAAGAGTCAGACGTGACTAAATGAGTAACTTTCGCCTTTTTCAGGGAGTGAAGACACAGGAGTCCAGGAGGGCAGCGTCCTTCACTGTACCCTGAACAGAAACGGGTGCTTGCTCCCCACTTCCTTCGAGGACTATGTTTCGAGGGGAAGGAGCATTCTCAGAAAGGACTGGCCTTCTGTGTCCTGAGATAGTCGAGTGACACAGCTGAGGTGCTCGTCACTGCGTAGCTTGGAGATCGCTCATGCTGCCTTCATCTAAGCTTCACAACGGAGCCTCTTCACCAAGGCCCATTCCCAGCCACCTGCCAGGTTCAGAGGCACTGTTTCTGCTGCAGTTCAGGACCACGGGGTGCCCTTAACTCTCAAGTGCCCTCAAGGGTTGCAGTAGTGTGTCAGAGGTCGTGAGAAGCCACGGGATCAACACTTAGCTTCTTCCTGGTACTAAATTTACTTGAGCATTTTAGGAGAAAAGTTGAAAATGTTAAGAACTGTAAACGATTTTCACATGAATACACAAGCGAAGTCAGCAAAATTCTTTCTCCCTCAAATAAGCCGGTATTGAAAGTGAGACGAGTTGGGTATTTCTATAAGCCATGATTAACTGTAAAGTGTATTTCCTTGGAAAATGGAGAGTGGAGTTGGATTAGTGCTGAGGTCAGGTTGAAGTAAACGGGATGTGAAACTGAGGTGAGAACGATTATGTTGAAGTTGCTGGTCGGCCTGGTTAAGGCTTCTTTTCAGGTGCTGACAAAAAGAAACCAGTGTTTTCCCCAGCTAGATGTTTAGCAACCCCTCAAATCACCCTGGGTAGACAGGTACCTTCTGCGTATCCATATAGGACTAACCCTGTTAAGCCCCTCGAGAAAGGGATGATAGAGGATGTTGTTCTGGTCACCTGATAGTTGGATGGCATCACTGATTCAATGGGCATGAATTTGAGCAAGCTCTGGGATATGGTGAAGGACAGGGAAGCCTGGTGTGCTGCAGTCCATGGGGTCACAAAGAGTTGGATGCGACTGAACAACGATCATCTTTTTCTTACATTAACTTCTCCTGGCTTCCCTGGTATGTTAGTTGGTAAAGAATCTGCCTGCAATGCTGGAGACTGGGGTTGATCCCTGGGTCAGGAAGATTCCCCTGGAGAAGGAAATGGCTGGATTTTTGCCTGGATTCATGCTTGGAAAATCCTGTGGGTAGAGGAGCCTAGCGGGCTACAGTCCATGGGGTCGCAATAGTTGAACACGATTTAGCAGCTAAACCACCATCACAAACTCTTACTTCTTCCCAGGCACTGACCCATCACGAAAACTTTTAGGGCACCATCTCCATAGGTTTCAGAATGTGGAGGTTAAACAAACACACAGGTTATGAATAAGAGAATCAGAATGGAATTTTACAAGTTAATCTGAGATCTGTGCATGATGAGTTGCGATTGTATCTCACAAATGTTTATGGGATGTGACAGTATTCGGAGCATTTTTCTAGCCTGGCTGGACAGAAGTTTGAATGATACAGAGACCAAAGGATTTTGCTGAAACCATACAAGGGCATTCACAAGACAAGTAGCAAATCATGAAGACCTACCAAGAGTCTATAAAAAAAAATCCCCCCAAATTAGGAAGAAGTTAATTTCAGAAGCTGGGAGTGCACTGAGGAAATATATCACTGGCAGGAATACAGATTTGCTTAGGGGACACATTAATGACATGTGCAAAATACCCACTTTCTTCTGGTTCTAGCTGAATTGGTGTGTTTCTCCCCGTGATCCTTAGGGCTGCTATCTATTGGGGCATATTTATCTCAGTAGAGTCTAACCATGCCTGAAGTACTCATAACAGAAATATCCCTAATTTAGCCTAGCATCTTTGTTTTCTGAATCTTTTTGTTACTTGTGATTCTAATATTGCAAACTATGAAACAATTCCTCTTAAATTTTAGTGCTCTCATGTAAGCCTGATCTTAGAGTATATTGGGAGTTCTGAGTAAAGAGTCTTGCATGTAAAGTGTTCTTGCATATATTGCCATAAAAGAGTGATATTGTAGCTACTTAAGGAGAGTTGGAGATGAATTAAACAGTTAAACAGCTATAAATCTGTGCCTTTCTTTTTTTAAAAAAATTTGTGTTGTGTAATCCATTTTTTTTTATTTTTTAAAAATTTTTGATTGGAGTATAATTGCTTTACAATGTTGTGTTAGTTTCTGCTGTACAATGAAGTGAATCAGCTATATGCAAACCTCCTTTTCGGATCTGCCTCCAACCACCCCATCCCATCCATCTCTACCTTTCTTGTGCTTAAGAACCTATCACAGTTCTTGTAGAGAAGAAAGGTCAATTGCAGTTTGAGTACCTGGGGGGCTGAAGTTGCAGTAAGATAGCTCTGCTTTCCTAAGTTGTTTCCTGAACTTGGGCAAATAATCTCTACATGCTTTAACTTTCTAACCAACAAAAGGTATGACTATAATCCCACCATAGTTTTGTATTGATGTTTGCATTTTTTTTAAAAATAAGAGCTTTTAATGATTGTAATGTATACAGTTTGGGCTGTTTGGCAAAACCCTGCGATGTACATTAATGATGCTTTATTTAAAAACACAAAACCGAAAAAAACAAAAAACAAAAAACAAACCCCAAAAAACAGTCCATGTTGAAGTTGATCAGTGTAAGTTAAATCATGGGTCCAGCCTAAAAAAACCCATCGTTTAATGTTTGCATGTTATATAGTTCTGTTTTGTTTTGAAGATCAAATGAGAAACTAGATGTCAGGATTTTGCAGAAGGCCTGACCTAGTGTTGGCTTTTATTCTATTTTGAAGTTTAAGGCTAGGAATAGGATAGCCTGATTTAGCAAATAACATATAAGACACCAGTCGAACTTGAATTTCCAATAAACAACTATGTAATTATTATTTTTTAGGACACATTTGTATATTTGGGACATATTAAGTATAAAAGGACAAAAAAGATTCTGTTAAAAGACAAAGATGGTCAGACTGCATTAAAAAAAAAAAACCCACTATATACTTTTAACAGACACACTTAAAAAAAAGATACGGGGAAGTTGAAATTAAAAGGATGAAAAAAGTTACACTATGCAAACAGTAATCAAAGGAAACTTGGTTTAGCTATGTTAATATCATATTAGATCAGAGGCCTGTTGGTAACCCCTCAGGCCTTGGGGCTGGTTGAGAAGGCCTGATTTGTAGCATTTGCCAGTTTTTATGTGTTATAAAATACATGTACTCCTCCATGACTGATTTCAAGTCACAGAACCCAGAGAGATGTGAACAATCAGTGCCTGTAAATCATTGTGGGCCAGTTCCAGCACACCCATGGACAAAGTTCCTTCCTTGGCAGAAAGCATTACAAAGATGAAGATGGTTACAACATAATGATAAAAGTTTAAAAGTCATCAGAAAGATGTAGCAAATTATAATTTTATATACTAGATAATATAACCTTGAAATATATAAAGCAAAAGTTTAAAGAACAATAAAGAATGTAAAATCAACAATAATAATAGGTGGATTTTAAGAGATCTTTCTTGGTAATTGATGCTGCTGCTGCTAAGTCACTTCAGTCGTGTCCGACTCTGTGCGACCCCATAGACGGCAGCCCACCAGGCTCCCCCGTCCCTGGGATTCTCCAGGCAAGAACACTGGAGTGGGTTGCCATTTCCTTCTCCAATGCATGAAAGTGAAAAGTGAAAGTGAAGTCGCTCAGTTGTGTCTGACTCTTAGTGACCCCATGGACCGCAGCCCACCAGGCTCCTCCATCCATGGGATTTTCCAGGCAAGAGTACTGGAGTGGGGTGCCATTGCCTTCTCCATGGTAATTAATAGAGCTGGCAGATTAAAAATCAATAAAGATAGAGGATTGAGAACATAAGTAAACTTAACCAATGGACATATATGGAACATTATAAAAATAAACCTTCTTTTCAAGCTTAGGGAGAACATATGCAACTATATGAATCTTGACTATATATTGGACTGTAATGCATGTACGTTATGTTCTCAATGTTACAATGTTGTGTTAGTTTCTGCTGTACATCTTAGTGAATCAGCTATATGCATACATATAAACCCTCCTTTTTGGATGAGTTAAAAATCAGTTTTAAAAAACAAATAGAAAATCCCTATGTTTGAAAACTGAAAAAAAAATTCTTATAAATAACATATAAGTAAAAAAATTAACCTATGAGGTAATGAAGAAATCATGCTGGGTATTAAAAATATCTTTATCAAGTGATTAAAACTTTACATAATAAAACTTGTGGGATATAGCTAAATCACCACTTGAAAGGTAAATTTAGCTCATTAAAATGCTTATTTTAGAAAAAGAAAAAAGCTAAATATTAATGAGCTAAGCATCTATCTCAAGAATTTAATAAAAGAAAACAAAATAAATTCAAAAAAGTGCAAGAATAAAGATAAGTAGAGATTAATAAAATATAAAAGAAAAGATAACAAAACAGAGAAGAAAAAGCCATATAAAAGCAAAAAATTTTTCCTTTGAAAATACTAATAACAAAAACAAAAAACATGAGAAAGAGAAGGTACAATTAATTACTATCAAGATTGAAAAGGAAGACATCACTATACTTTCTAATGGCATGAGAAACTTAACAATGTTTTGTTGATAAATTTGAAATTTTGATGAAATGGATAAATTCTAGAATATGTAAATTACAAATTTATTATACAAAATGAATGTAAGCAGAGACAGAAGAGTTATTATAATCTTTAAAAAACTGAGTCAGTAGCCAAATATCTTTTCATAAATATAACTCTTCACCTAAGAGTTCTATCAAACATTCATGGAAAGAATAACTTTATTTTCATACAAACTCTTAAAAACCTGATGAGGAAAGTATGAGAAAAATATCATGGTCCAATCTCACTTATGAAAATGAATGTAATAATGTGAAATAAAATATTAGCAAATGGAATCCAGCAGAGTGTGAAAAAAGACGACGACCAAGCTATCTCAGGAATATCAGGTGGGTTTAATATTTGAAATTGATTAAGGTAGTTTTTCACAATGAATTAAAAGGAAAAACCACTTGATAATCTCAGTAGGTACAGAAGTTCATGATATATATCTATTTATCCATGATTAAAACTCTTAGGACTAGAAAGGAACTTTTTAAAACTTGATGTAGCAGATTTTCAAAAACAAAACAAGTACAGAATCTAAAACAAACACCATTCTTAATGGTGAACTATGAAAGCATCCCCTTCCAGATCAGTATCAAGGTTATATGCAATATCAAAGTATATGGTGTATGCAATCACCATCTCTCTTTATATAGAATATAAAGGAAATAAACATAGGCAATAGTGGATGGCCTATGGAAGGCAGTAAGAAAATATAAAGAAGAAGATACAAATACTGAAAAGGGAGATCTTTAGTTTTTGTTATTCAAAAATGGTATAATTTTTAAGCAGAAAACTCCAAAGAATTGCTAGTGAATTTTCAGAATTAAGATTGTTCAGCAAAGCTAAGGGATATAAAGCCAATTACTTTTCTACACAAAAACTGCCATAAGAGAGCTATTTACAAGATTACAGTTAATACCAAGTAGCTAGGGATAAGTCCACGGTGTGCAAGCCCTTTACAATATAATTATGCAACTTTATTATAAAGTACTAATAACAGGAGAGATAGTCCATGTTTCTGGATAGAAAGACTTAACATTATAAGGGTGTCAATTTTTCCCCAAATTGATCTACATATTCAATACAACTCCAATCCAATCTCAGTGGTACTTAGTGATCTAATTTTAGACATATTATAGAAGAGTGGAGGGTCAAGAATAGCTTAGACATTCCTGTAGAAAGAGAACAATGCCAGGCAAGCATGGTTACAAGATTTCAAGATTATTATAAATTTGTAATAACTAAAGCAATGTGGTACCAGCTCAGGTGTAATAAAATTAACAAACCCATGTTCAGAACATGGGGAGAGAGGAGGTGAAGCTGAGATGTATGGAGAGAGTAACATGGAAACTTACATTACCATATGTAAAATAGACAGCCAATGGGAATTTGCTGTATGTCTCAGGGAATTCAAACAGCGGCTCTATCAACTTAGAGGGGTGGGATGGGGAGGGAGATGGGAGAGAGTTTCAAGAGGGAGGGGATATATGTATACCTATGGCTGATTCATGTCGAGGCTTGATAGAAAACAACAAAATTCTGTAAAACAATTATCCTTCAATTTAAAAATAAATAAATTAAAACAAGCAAACAAACAAACCCATGTTCATGACAGAAAAGGCATCACAGACCAGAGAGAGAAGAAGAAACTATCCATTGAATAGTGCTGAAACAATTGATGATCCATATATATATATTTTTAAAGAAACCATTTTCCTGCTTCACACACATCAGATCAGATCAGATCAGATCAGTCACTCAGTCGTGTCCGACTCTTTGCGACCCCATGAATCGCAGCACGCCAGGCCTCCCTGTCCATCACCAACTCCTGGAGTTCACTCAGACTCACGTCCATCGAGTCAGTGATGCCATCCAGCCATCTCATCCTCTGTCGTCCCCTTCTCCTCCTGCCCCCAATCCCTCCCAGCATCAGAGTCTTTTCCAATGAGTCAACTCTTCGCATGAGGTAGCCAAAGTACTGGAGTTTCAGCTTTAGCATCAGTCCTTCCAATGAACACGCAGGACTGATCTCCTTTAGAACGGACTGGTTGGATCTCCTTGCAGTCCAAGGGACTCTCAAGAGTCTTCTCCAACACCACAGTTCAAAAGCATCAATTCTTCGGCACTCCGCCTTCTTCACAGTCCAACTCTTACATCCATACATGACCACTGGAAAAACCATAGCCTTGACTAGACGGACCTTTGTTGGCAAAGTAATGTCTCTGCTTTTCAATATGCTGTCTAGGTTGGTCATAACTTTCCTTCCAAGGAGTAAGCATCTTTTAATTTCATGGCTGCAGTCACCATCTGCAGTGACTTTGGAGCCCAGAAAAATAAAGTCTGACACTGTTTCTACTGTTTCCCCATCTATTTCCCATGAAGTGGTGGGACCCGATGCCATGATCTTCGTTTTCTGAATGTTGAGCTTTAAACCAACTTTGTCACTCTCCACTTTCACTTTCATCAAGAGGCTTTTGAGTTCCTCTTCACTTTCTGCCATAAGGGTGGTGTCATCTGCATATCTGAGGTTATTGATATTTCTCCCGGCAATCTTGATTCCAGCTTGTGCTTCTTCCAGTCCAGTGTAGGAGGTGGTAATAGTAACCGTGATGATCATCATTGTCATTTAGGAGCTGGTGTTTATTGAGCAAAAGTTTCTACAATAGTATTAAATGCTTCACTAATCTTCATTACAGACCTATGAAGCAGATTCTGCTATTATTTTTTCCCATTTTATTGATTAGAAGCCATAAGATGGAGAGATGTGTGGGACCCAGAAATTTGCTAAGGTCACACAGCTCATAAGTGACAGAATTCTTTATGTATCTGTGTGCTGTATTGGGGACTTCTCAAGTGGTGCTATTGGTAAAGAATCTGCCTGCCAATGCAGGAGATGCAAAAGACTCAGGTTCGATTCTTGGGTCGGGAAGATCCCTGGGAGTGGGAGGTGGCAAACCATTCCAGTATTCTTACTTGGAAAATTTCATGGATAAACAAGCCTGGCAGGCTACAGTCCATGGGACCACAGAGAGTCAGACACCATTGAGCTGTGTTGAATGCACTGCTGTGCAAACCTGAAAGCCTTGGCTTTTAACTGTGCCATCATGGAAATGAGGAAGAATCAGACTGCAGGTTCAAAGAGAAAGAGAAGCTTTGAAAATCAGCTTTGGACTAGATCAGGGAATCAGAGATAAGTTTGACTGTGGAGGGCCCAATTAAGGGTTTGGGGCATGAATTTGTTGATCAAGCATTTTGTCTGACATTTTCTAAAGAGATTCTCTAAAGCTAGTTACCCAAAATGGGGTTAATCAAAGCAAATGGAGCAGAAGGTCAAGGTCTAAGGTTTCTAATAAGAAGACTTTTGAGAGAGGTTCAAAAGTGGATCCCAGTACCAAGGGTTAATATGAAGGATTCTGAGGGCTGGCTAGGTTGAAGAACTGGAGAAATTGAGAGAGGCCTCCCAGACGGTGCTAGTGTAAAGAACTCACCTGCCGATTCAGGAGACATAAGAGATGCACGTTGGATCCCTGGGTTGGGAAGTTCCCCTGAAGAAGGGCATGACAATCCACTTCAATATTCTTGCGGGAAGAATCCCATGGACAAAGGAGCCTGGTGGGCTACGGTCCATGGGGTTGCAAAGGGTTGGACATGATTGAGGTGACTTGGCACACAACACACAGAGGGATTGGGGTGTTTTGCTGATAGTGAAAATTATATTCCACAAAGGCAAGAAGGAGAGATTATTAGAAAGAGGTGTTTCAGAATTGTGTATCTCGAATCTGGAAATATTACAGACCTGTAGGTGAAGTTTCAGCATTTTGATAGAGGGGTATTTTTGGTTCAGGAGAGGCTTTCCTGCTGTGTCTGACTTCACCCATTTGGTCAGGTACTACCTTTAGATACATCAGTTCAGTTCAGTTCAGTCGCTCAGTCCTGTCTGACTCTTTGCGACCCCATGAATCGCAGCATGCCAGGCCTCCCTGTCCATCACCAACTCCCGGAGTTCACTCAGACTCACATCCATCGTGTCAGTGATGCCATCCAGCCATCTCATCCTCTGTCGTCCCCTTCTCCTCCTGCCCCTGATCCCTCCCAGCATCAGAGTCTTTTCCAATGAGTCAACTCTTCACATGAGGTTGCCAAAGTACTGGAGTTTCAGCTTTAGCATCATTCCTTCCAAAGAAACCCCAGGGCTGATCTCCTTCAGAATGGACTGGTTGGATCTCCTTGCAGTCCAAGGGACTCTCAAGAGTCTTCTCCAAAACCACAGTTCTCTTAATAAGTCACTTGCCACTAATGTTGTTGTTCAGTCGCTCAGTTGTATCTGACTCCTTGCGACCTCATGGACTGCAGCATGCCAGGCCTCCCTGTTCCTCACTATCTCCCAAAGTTTGCCCAAGTCCATTGAGTTGGTGATGCTGTCCAACCATCTCATCCTCTGCCATCCCCTCTCCTTTTGCCTTCAATCTTTCCCAGCATCAGGGTGTTGCCACTAAACTTAGACCATAATATTGGGCATTTGAAACAACACCGTGAAAAAAACAACTTTATTTCTTTGAAGAGTTCAGAGTGTCACACTTTCTTAATGAGTAATAGAACTTTTAAAATTGATGCTTCCATTTTTAGGGTAGAGCTGAAGGATGTGGCCAGCCACCCTGAGATCAGTCATGCAAATAAATGTTGGACATGGTCCAGAACTAGCCATCATCTGGTGCTGCTAGCAGAGGAAAGTTGGCTTTTGAATGACTAATAAAAATCATATTAATTGTACTCATTATATTATACTGAATTGATTACTAGACCAAGTAGATATAAAATGGGACTGGATACAGCTGAAATCTCAGGTTTGGTCCTAACCTTCCAACCTCAAATGATTTTAGGAACATTACTTAGCCTTCTCTGCCATAGATTCCTGACCAGAAATGAGCACTTTGTCTACCAAGCAGTGAAATCCTAAGAAATGAGTTAATTAAAATTTGGTTGAGCTTTTACAATAAAAATATAATATTTTTATTGTTAATATGATTGCTAGCTACAAAGCATCGTGATCAACTCTGAATTGACTACGGTTGTTTAAAAATAGTGCCCCTGGGTTTCATGCATGCCTGCTAAGTTGCTTCAGTCACGTCCAACTCTTTGCAACCCTATGGACTGTAGCCTGTCAGGCTCCTTTGTCTATGGGATTCTCCAGGTAAGGATACTGGAGTTGGTTGCAATTTCCTCCTCCATCAGTGGTGTTTGAGGGGATGAAAGATGGTTGGATGAAGGAACCCAAGTTGGGATGAAAGAAGATGCCTTTACAAAGGCACCCAGAAAGACACTTTCCCCAAGAATGTGCTGTGTGTGCTCAGTTGCTTCAGTCCTGTCCAACTTGTTGTGATCCTATGGACTGTTGCCTGCCAGGCTCCTCTGTCCATGGAATTCTCCAGGCAAGAATACTACAGAGGGTCACTGTGCATCTCAATGGGACTCCAGAGGACTGGGGGTGGTTCCTGCTCCACGTGGGCAATGCTGTTTCCACAAAACCTGGTTAACCCTAGTTGCGACAGGCACT
Source organism: Bos taurus (assembly GCF_002263795.3). Classification (NCBI taxonomy): domain Eukaryota; kingdom Metazoa; phylum Chordata; class Mammalia; order Artiodactyla; family Bovidae; genus Bos; species Bos taurus. The sequence continues at coordinate 15,711,443 of NC_037336.1, forward strand.
GGGCAGTCACCTCTAGTCATCCTTGGACTTTGTTTCTTCTTCAGAGGAGTGCCCGCTTCGTGTTTTGCTGCTCCTCCCAAAATGCTCTGTGGCAGGAAGGCCTATGTCAGACGTCAGACACGCTACTGTGCATCTTAAGTTTGGTCCTTCTCGGCTACCCTGTTGCTCTGTGTGAGAACGAGAAGGAGGGGATATAAGTCCTGACTGAGATGCCAAGTTCTCTGGAGTCCTTCTGGCCCCTGTTTTGGAGCAACTGGTTAGTTTTGCTTGTTGGACTGGCAACTATTGAGAAATCAAGCCCCGAGCCTTTGGAGTGGGAGCACCGGCTCTAAGACCCTAGAAATGAAAGTGAAAGTAGCTCAGTCGTGTCCAGCTCTTTGCAACCCCAAGGAATTCTCCAGGTCAGAATACTGGAGTGGGTTGCCATTTCCTTCTCCAGGGAGTCTTCCCAACCCAGGGATCAAACCCAGGTGTCCCAATTGCAGGCAGATTCTTTGCCAGCTGAGCTACAAGGGAAGTCCCAAGACTACCCTAGACTACCAAAGAACTAACCCTAGGGGTATGAAATTTTGAGAACTCACACCAAGAAAACCACTTGAATAAAGGACCTGGTATCACCCAGGTAGCAGCCTGTACAGGACGCCTCATCTAAGTAACAAACAAAACAAAAATACAAATCCAGCCATCAGTAGACAGGATTACCATGTCACTCAGCCTTACCTATCAGAGGAAAAACAAACAAAAACTCAGCACAAATCTCACCCTATAAGAAACTTATACAAACCACTGGACCAACCTTACAAGGGAAGAAAGCAAAAGGAAGAAAGAATTCAGATTTGAAGCCTGGGAAAAGGAGACCTCAAACACAATAAGTTAAAAAAAATAATGAAAAGGCAGAGAAATACTACACAAATGAAGGAACAAACTAGAAACAGAGAAGTCCAAATAAATGAAGAGGAAAAGGCAAACTACCTGAAAAAGAATTCAGAATAATGATAGTAAAGATGATCAAAAACCTTGAAAACAAGATGGAGAAAATGCAAGAATCAATTAATGAAGACCTAGAAGAATTAAAGAATAAACATATATATGCTGTCTACAAGAAACCTACTTCAGACCTAAAGGCACATATAGACTGAAAGTGAGAGGATGGAAAAATATATTCCATGCAAATGGGAAGCAAAAGAAAGCTGGAGTAGCAATCTTCATATCAGACAGAATTGACCTTAAAATAAAAAAGATTATAAGAGGTAAGGAAAGACACTACATAATGATCAAGGGATCAATCCAAGAGGAAGACATAACAATTGGACATATCTATGCACCCAACATAGGAGCACCTCAATACATAAGACAAACACTAACAGACATAAAAAGATAAATTTACAGTAGCACAATAATAGTAGAAGATTTTAACACCCCACTCACACCAATGGACAGATCATCAAAACAGAAAGTTAATAAGGAAACACAAGTCTTAAATGATACATTAGATGACATGGATCTCATTGATATCTTCAGGACATTCCATCCGAATGCAGAAGAACACACCTTCTTCTCAAGTACACATGGAACATTCTCCAAGATAGACCACATCTTGTCACAAACCAAACCTCAGTAAATGTAAGAAAACTGAAATCATATCAAGCATCTTCTCCGACCACAACACTATGAGACTAGGTATCAATTACAAGAAAAAAACTGTAAGAAACACAAACACATGGAGATTAAACAACACGTTTCTAAATAACCAACAGGTTACTGAAGAAATCAAAAGGGAAATCAAAAAATTTCTAGAAACAAATGACAATGAAAACATGACAACTCAAAACCCATGGGATGCAGCAAAAGCCATTCTAAGAGGGAAGTTTATAGCAATACAATCCTACCCAAGAAACAATAAAAACATCAAATAGACAACCTAACTTTATACCTAAAACAACTGGAAAAAGAAGAACCAAAAAACCCCCAGAATTAATAGAAGGAAAAAATCATAAAGATCTGAGCAAAAATAAATGAAAAAGAAATGAAAGAAACAATAATAAAGGTTAATAAAACTAAAAGCTGGTTCTTTGACAAGATTAAAAAAATTGACAAAACTTTCACAAGACTCATCAAGAAAAAAAGAGAGAAGAATAAAATCAACAAGATTAGAAATGAAAAAGGAGAGGTTACAACAGACAATGCAGGAAACTATTATGAACAACTATATGGCAATAAAATGGATAACCTGGGAGAAATGGACAGGTTCTTAGAAAAAGTTCAATCTTCCAAGACTGAACCAGGAAGAAGTAGAAATTATGAACAACCCAATTACAAGCACTGAAATTGAAGCTGTGGCCAAAAATCTCCCAAAGAACAAAAGCCCAGGACCAGATGGCTTCAAAGGAGAATTCTATCAAACATTTAGAGAAGAGCTAATGCCTATCTTTCTAAAACTCTTTCCAAAAATTTCAGAGGAAGGAACACTTTCAAACTCGTTCTATGAGGCCACCATCACCCTGATACCCAAATCAGACAAAGACAACACAATGACCATAGATGCAAAAGTCCTCAACAAAATTTTATCAAACAGAATTCAGCAACACATCAAAAAGCTCATACACCATGATAAAGTTGGGTTTATTCCAGGGATGCAAGGATTCTTCAATATATGCAAATCAATCAATGGGACACACCATATTAAAAAATTGAAAGATAAAAATCATATGAAAATCTCAATAGATGCAGAAAAAGCATTTGACAAAATTCAGCACCCATTTATAATTAAAACTCTTCAAAAAATGGACATAGAAGGAATCTACCTCAACATAGTAAAGGCCATATATGATAAGCCTAGAGCAAACATTGTTCTCAATGGTGAAAAACTGAAAGCATTCCCCCTAAGATCAGGAACAAGACAAGGGTGTCCACTTTCACCACTATTATTCAACATAGCTCTGGAAGTCCTAGGTACAGAAGTCAGAGAAGGAAAAAAAAAAAAAAAAGAAAAGAAATCCAAATTGGAAAAGAAAAAGTAAAGCTCTTACTGTTTGTAGATGACATGGTACTGTACATAGAGAACCCTAAAGATAGTTTCAGAAAATTACTAGAGCTAATCAGTGAATTTAGAAAAGTTGCAGGATACAAAATTAATACACAGAAATCACTTGCATTTCTATATAGTAACAATGAAAAATCAGAAAGGGAAATTAAGGAATCAATGCCATTAATCATTGCAACAAAAAGAATTAAATATCTAGGAATAAACTTACCTAAGGAGACAGAAGAACTGTACAGAGAAAATTATAAGACACTGATGAAAGAAATCAAAGATGACATAAACAGATGGAGAGATATTCCATGGTCCTGGGTAGGAAGAATCAATATTGTGAAAATGACTATACTACCAAATATAATCTACAGATTCAATGTGATCCCTATCAAATTACCAATGACATTTTTCACAGAACTAGAAGAAAAAAGTTTCACAATTCATCAGTCAGTCAGTTCAGTTGCTCAGTCATGTCCAGCTCTTTGTGACCCCATGGACTATAGCATGCCAGGCCTCCCTGTCCATTACCAACTTCCAGAGTTTACTCAAACTCATGTCCACTGAGTCAGTGATGCCATCCAATCATCTCATCCTTTGTTGTCCCCTTCTCCTCTTGCTTTCAATCTTTCCCAGCATCAAGGTCTTTTCAAATGAGTCAGCTCTTTGCATCAGGTGGCCAAAGTATTGGAGTTTCAGCTTCAACATCAGTCCTTCCAACAAAAATTCAGGACTGATTTCCTCATGGAAACACAAAAGACCCTGAAGAGGCAAAGCAGCCTTGAGAAAGAAGAATGGAATTGGAGGAATCAACCTTCCTGACTTCAGATTATACTCAAAGCTACAGTCATAAAGACAGCATGGTACTGGCACAAAAACAGGAATATAGACCAATGGAACAAGATAGAAAGCCAAGAAATAAACCTATGCACCTATGGGTACCTTATTTTTGACAGAAGAGGCAAGAATATACAATGGGGAAAAGACAGCCTCTTCAATAAATGATACTGGGAAAACTGGACAGCTACACATAAAAAAATGAAATTAGAACACTGCCTAACACCATACACAAAGATAAACTCAAAATGGACTAAAGACCTAAATGTAAGACCAGAAACTATAAAACTCTTAGAGGAAAACATAGGCAGAACATTTAATGACATAAAGCAAGATCCTCTATGACCCACCTCCTAGAGTAAAGGAAATAAAAAACAAAAGTAAACAAGTGGGACCTGACTAAACTTAAAAGTTTTTGCACAGCAAAGGAAACTATAAGTAAGGTGAAAAGACAACCCTCAGAATGGGAGAAAATAATAGCAAATGAAACAACTGACAAAGGATTAATTTCTAAAATATACAAGCAGCTCATACAACTCAATGCCAGAAAAACAAACAACCCAATCAAAAAGTGGGGAAAATACCCAAACAGACATTTCTCCAAAGAAGACATACAGATGGCTAAGAAACATGTGAAAAGATGCTCAACATCACTCATTATTAGAGAAATGCAAATCAAAACCACAATGAGAGATCACCTCATACCAGTCAGAATGGCCATCATCAAAAGGTCTACGAACAATAAATGCTGGAGAGGGTGTGGAGAAAAGGGAACATTCTCACACTGTTGGTGGGAATGTAAATTAATACAGCCACTATGGAAGATGGTATGGAGATTTCTTAAAAAATATGAATAAAACTACCGTATGACCCAGCAATCCCTTTCCTAGGCATGTTCACTGAGGAAACCAATATTGAAAAAGACACATGTATCCTATTGTTCATTGAAGCACTATTTATAATAGCTAGAACATGGAAGCAACCTAGATGTCCATCAGCAGATGAATGGATAAAGAAGTTGTGGTACATATACACAATGGAATATTACTCAGCCATAAAAAGGAATGCCTTTGAGTCAGTTCTAATGAGGTGGATGAACCTAGAACCTATTATACAGAGTGAAGTAAGTCAGAAAGAGAAAGATAAATATTGAAAACAACACATATATACAGAATCTAGAAAAATGGTACTGAAGAATTTACAGGGCAACGGTGGAGAAACAGACTTAGAGAATAAACATATGGACGTGGGGAGAGGGGAGGAGAGGGTGAGATGTATGGAAAGGGTAACATGGAAACTTACATTATCATGTGTAAAATAGATAGCCAACAGGAATTTGCTGTATGGCTCAAGGAACTCAAACAGGGGCTCTGCATCAATCTAAAGGGGTGGGATGGGGAGGGAGGTGGGAGGGAAGTTCAAAAGAGAGGGGATATGTGTATACCTATGGCTGATTCATGTTGAGGTTTGACAGAAAATAACAAATTCTGTAAAGCAATTATTTTTCAATTAAAAAAATAAAAGAATGCTAGAGGGGATTGCCATTTCTTCCTCCAGGGAATCTTCCCAACCCAGCGATTGAACATGGGTCTTCTGTGTTGACAGGCAGTTTTTTACTGCCTGAGTCACCAGGGAAGCCCTCCTCAAGAATGCCTGAATGTAAATGGGAGAATATTTATCTACTGAATACAGCCACATGCTTAGAAGTGTTTATCACTGTTTCGTAGCTCTTTCATATTCTTTCCACATTCACTATGGCCAGAGGAAAGGGGCTGCAATGGGAGTACATTCTCAATAAAAAATCATAGTAATGCATGCTGCCGTTCAGACTTTACAGTGGCATTTCCATATATGAATTCTCATTACCACAGCTTTGCCAGTCAACCACATCAACTCAGTATAGGATAAGCTGTGGCATGCAGCTTGCTTTGGACTCAGAACAAAAAGTACATCCATTTCCCTTATTAAAATAATTTCATCTGACTGGTGCTCTTCATTTGTGAGGTTGACTCCCAGTGACACTGTCTCTCACTCTCAGGGAACTCAGACACCGTGGTTGCTGAAAACCAGACTTTTATTATGGTCACTTCCACATATCTATTTAATTATAAACTTACAGATGATTGTGAAAAACGAACTTGATTGCCTTAGATGGATTATTTTAAAACAGCATAAAACCTGTTAATGTGACTGAGGCACCAAAAGTTTACAGGATCTGAATTGGCAGACAGGCTTAGTGTGCAAATACAGCTGGTATTTAAGGTAGTGGTTTGCTCACGAATGAGGGAAGTGGCCAAGAAAGTAATAGATCATGCCAATGCTGTCTAATTAGTTCACACATACAATAGTCCTTAAGTGTGATCCTCAAAGGAGAAGGCAATGGCACCCCACTCCAGTACTCTTGCCTGGAAAATCCCATGGACGGAGGAGCCTGGTAGGCTGCAGTCCATGAGGTCGCTAAGAGTCGGACACGACTGAGCGACTTCACTTTCACTTTTCACTTTCATGCATTGGAGAAGGAAATGGCAACCCACTCCAGTGTTCTTGCCTGGAGAATCCCAGGGACGGGGAGCCTGGTGGGCTGCCGTCTATGGGGTCGCACAGAGTCGGACACGACTGAAGCGACTCAGCAGCAGCAGCAGCAGCAGCAGCAGCAGTGATCCTCAAAATAAGTGTGGGAGGGTCACAAGGCAGCAGTCACTTTTTCTTTTTAAAGTATATAATCTAATAAATGGTCTGAGGTGTGCTGCCATGGTTTGTTAAGTTGGACACAAAGTGTCTTCAATTTACATGACTTCGATTTTAAGGACATCTTTTCAGGTATAGTTTCAGGATATCTGCCTTCAGCCTTTTGAATTACACTGTTCTGAAACTGTAGCCGAGATGAAAAAATAGAGGAGTCACAAAGTTAATGTGATTGTCATTGGGCAGGTATCTCAGGGATATAAATGAAGCTTTGTTCTCTGTTCTTGGAGCCACAATAAAGGAAAATACCTTCCTGGGTAATTTTATGAAATGAGAACATATCCCAGTAGTAAAGGATTAGCAAGAACTGGAGAGTCTTCAAATGCAAATTTCCTCACATTTCACAGTTGCTAAAATAGTTACTTTACCTTGGGGAACTAATAATAACTTAGCTAAAGGTTTCATTTAGTATAACCAAATATAATGCAAAAAGCACAGACTCTGATAAACACCATTTCCATTTTAGGGCTTGCTAAGGCTGGGTTATCTCTCTTCTCTTTCTTCCACACATAGGAATGTTACAAGCAATTAGATGAAATTACTTATGTGAACTGGAAAGCTAAGAGCATAAAGCTGTGCTGTACACACCAGATGTAACTAGCATCCTCATTTGAAAATTGAAGACAGGCCCCTTTGTATCTTGATGAAGTAATTGTTCTTTGAAACTATTGAACGGTCTTGCTGCCCTAAACAGTTTTATTTAATCAAAACCATTTCATTTTCATGTATCAATGGAAAAACTACATTTGGAATCTGCAAAGCTTAAAGGAAACTTTTTGAAATGTTGCCGTGTCTCTGAATCTCTTAATAATCTGTGCTGGGTACATATACTCTAATGAATAGGAAATACTCTACTTGTGGACTCAAATTGGGAAAAATTACCTAAGAGTATAGGAAAACTTTTGAGGAGCAATTTGGCAATATGAATAAAATACCATGAAACTGTTGATATTGCTTTGACCCAATAATTTTACTCTAGTGAATTTATGCTAGGAATCTTAAATACTGAGAGAGGCTTCTGCACAAAGATATTTATTGTACCGTTACTCATCATAACAAAACAATTAGAAACAGTTCTTTCTTTTTGTTGTGTATTTAGATAAAGCAAATTATGGTGTAACAACTGAAAGGAACAATATGCAGCCAATAGAATGATGATTGTCAAAGCAAGATAACAATGGAGACCAATGTAGATCTAACAGAAAACTTGTGCAAAAAGCTCTATGTAAAACTGTGTGCATGGTAGAACTGCAACCATTTAAATATTAAATAAGCATAGAAAAAAGACTGAGGAAACATATGAAGATGCCAGCATAGGTTGTGTTTGGATAGGTGTACTATGGGTAATTTTCCATACCTTTAAAAAAAATAATCTATAACTTTTTACAACTATTCAAGCTGGATTTAAAAAAGGCAGAAGAACTAGAGATCAAATAGCCAACATCTATGGATCATAGAAAAAGCAAGAGAGTTCCAGGAAAATATTTACTTCTGCTTTATTGACTGTGCCAAAGCCTGTGAGTGTGTGGATCATAACAAACTGTTGAAAATTCTTCAAGAAATGGGAATACCAGACCACCTTACCTGTCTCCTGAGAAATATGTATGCTGGTCAGGAAGCAACAGTTAGAACCCAACATGGAACAACGGACTGGTTCCAAATAGGAAAAGGAGTACATCAAGGTTATATATTGACACCGTGCTTATTTAGCTTAAATGCAGAGTACATCATGCAAAATGCCAGGCTAGATGATGCTTAAGCTGGAATCAAGATTTCTGGGAGAAATAGAAATAACCTCAGATATGCAGATGACACCACCCTTATGGCAGAAAGTGAAGAAGAATTAAAGAGCCTCTTAATGAAAGTGAAAGAGGAGAGTGAAAAAGTTGGCTTAAAGCTCAACATTCAGAAAACTAAGATCATGGCTTCTGGTCCCATCACTTTCTGGCAAATAGATGGGGAAACAATGGAAACAGTGACAGACTTTATTTTTTTGGGCTCCAAAATCACTGCAGATGGTGGCTGCAGCCATGAAATTAAAAGATGCTTGCTCCTTGGAAGAAAACCTATAACCAACCTAGACAGCGTATTAAAAAACAGAGACATTACTTTGCCGACAAAGGTCTGTGTAGTCAAAGTTGTGGATTTTCCAGTAGTCATGTATGGATGTGAGAGTTGGACCCTAAAGAAAGCTGAGTGCCAAAACTGCGGTGTTGGAGAAGATTCTTATAAGTCCCTTGGACTGTGAGGAGATCAAACCATTCTGTGGTTAAGGAAATCATTCCTGAATACTCATTGGAAGGACTAATACTGAAGCTGAAACTGCAATACTTTGGCCACCTGATGCGAAGAACTGGCTCATTGGAAAAGACCCTGAAACTGGGAAAGAATGAAGGCAGAAGAAGGGGACGACAGAGGATGAGATGGTTGGATGGCATCACTGACTCGATGGACATGAGTTTGAGCAAGCTCTGGGAGTTGGTGAAGGACGGGGAACCCTGGTGTGCTGCAGTCCATGGGGTCACAAAGAGTCAGAAGTCAGACATGAGTAAGGACTAAAGTGGCTTACTGATTGACTTTAAATTCCCAGCTTTTAAACTCAAAAGCTAGTTTTATTGAGTTGAACTCCTCTGTCTACCAGAAGCATTTTCTATGTAAATGGTTAATTAGCCATAAATGGGAAACCAGTCATAATGCCTAATTAGCCATAAATGAGAAACCAATCTGGCTAAAGTACATAAACTCTAATTAAGGTAAACCTCGCTAATGAAGATGAACAGAAATTCACAGATCGGAGACTCTTACGGAATAAAAAGCCCCAAACAAGTAACCATGTAAGATCTTTTATTATGCAGTTATAGTACTTTATTTCCTAGACATCGGCATATAACAAATAGCAGTTCTTTTGGTAAGCTTCTTTCACTTAACTTTCTATATGTAATTATGCTATTTGAAATTGTAGTAGCTGATATATAATATATGAAAATAGAAAAAATAGCTACATTAGTTAGCAATTAATTAAACAAATAAAACCAAAGCTGATTTGATGGGTCAGGTTTTGGAAAGTGACAAATTAGTTTGCTTCAGCAGAGTAAGCTCAGAATATACTGAAATCTCATCATTTGTTTCTAATTAAAATGTTTTTATAAATGTAAACATTTATATAAAATTGACAACTGAAAGGTAAGTAAACTTTGTCTCCATCCTTTATCATTTATAGGTAGCAAAACATAAAGGGAGTTTTTATATGATTTTTCCATAAATTTTCTCTTCCCTCCAAATGCAATGACTAAGACGTTACATATAAAATAACTGTTGGAATCTGTTTTTTTTGTGACTTAAGAAATGCAATCAAGTATGTGTTTTACTTTTCCACAGGCATTTTAAAATCAGTGCTTCAGTTAAAAGGTTGATTGTGTAAAGTTATGTCATTCTTACAGAACTGAACATTACTGATTTCAGATGTCTTAAGAAGATCAAGTATGTTATAATGATCAGTCTTATACTTGAAAAAGTGAAGTTTTCTTCAACAGGTTATTTTTTAGTACACTATTTTTCTGAAATATACCTATTTTTGTGACTTTCTTTAGATTCACTTTAAGATTTGCCATAAAAACTTTCAGGGCCTAGTTCTTTTATGCATATAGCCTAATAAGCAGCCAAGTTTCTGAGTTGGTCTTCATCATGGACTCTGAAGATGAAGCACATTTGCTATTTTCTAAGGGAAAGCAGCTCATGATTTAACTATGAGTAAGTAACGAATATTTTTTTTGTCTGATCATAAGTGACAAAGTATTAATTTCATGTTTTTTGTGGACCTACTAATGCTATTAACATTAGTATTATGAATATTGTTCATTTTTTTAAAGAGCAAATAGGATGCATTCATCTTTCTTGTTTATGTAAGTTTCACTTGGCATGAAACTATAAAAAACATATAATGTAAATATAAAATAAATATTTCAAAAAAATCAAGTGAAAATCATTTCTGACAATCATTCAGTCATGATTAATTCAGGGCCTACTGTATACGAGCCCTCAGAAATACAGTGGTGACTTTCTTGATTTTGACTGTTCACCTTTGTAAATAGATTTTATATATAAGCAGTTAAAAAAATAAAGAAGTATTTAACTTACCTTTGATTCCTTGAACTTGAAGAAAAATCCAAAGGAAAAAAATAACTCTTGCAGCTTCCAAATGCATTCTGGCTTTTGTGCATTGATATTTCTGATAATAGTCCCAGAACAGCCCACACTCACATTAAAAAATATGACAGAAATATGAAAAATAATGAAATATTGAATTGACTGAGTGAGGATAACCTTCTCGGCTTATCTTTGTGAGGGTGCCAATTTATGAAGAACAGGAGGCAGTGCCTGCTTCTGGAATAATCTCCTTATCTTCCCCTCAGGTGTAATCTCTGCTTAAGGACCAGCTGGAGAACCTTTATCTCATTAACCTTCTGGAAGAGCATCTGTCAGCCCAGCTCCAGGACCCCAAATGCCATTAAAAACAAGTGTCCACAGACAGAAGGAACGCTTTTTCCCTTAGTTATTCACCTATTACAGGGACACAGAGAGCCAGGGAAGTCCTGACAAACTCAGAAGAAGGCTGACAGTTAGGGTCAAATGTTTTCCAAAGTGACATGTGCGGGATCAGCCATTGAAGGAACTTAATTGTGAGCCCATGGAAGTATGTGGTTATTTGATATGTTCGTCTCCAGAGGTAGCAAAACTGTCTCCATTCCCATAGAATTGAACTGCTTTGACTACTGCGTTCTTTCTGGCATCTGTGAGTACACAGATGACCTTTTAAAGTCCAATTTAAATTAAATTTTTTTTTTTTTTCCGCAGAATGTATACAGTCAAATAGTTCTACAAGATTTGTGCCAAGTAATGGTACCATACCTACCTGCATTCAAAGGTAATGTTGACTTAAAAAAATACCCCACATGAGAGTTGCTAGTTTTATTTGCAGCAAAATGAGGACTGCAACCCAGGAGATAGCACTTCAAACAGTTCTGAGAAACGGTTCCAAAGAAGCAGGGGGAAATGGCAATATATTTGAGATTTTAGGAAAGGGAGGCTACATGTCACCAAGCACATATTTTTCCAGAAGGTTTCTGCTAGCCTGGGGAAGCTTTCTGCTGGTCATGAGGAACAGTCATCACCATGAAGGATTTTAGGGCTTTTCTAGATTTGAGAAGATACAAGAATTCGGCTCATAAATTTGGCTCCTGAAAACACCTAACTATGAAGACCTGTCCTGCCAGTCCCCCTGCGCCCAGCACAGCATGCCTCCCCGGGGCTCTCCACCCTGAACTCCTCGCAGGGAGTTTTGACGATCAGCAGCTGCAGCAGCACGTGATGATTTAATCATGGTAGAGATAGATGGCAAGTGCCCACGGGCATCTGCCAATGTTGTCGTGGACAGCAACCACTTTTAATTCTTTAAGCTAGTTCTTCTAGTAGTCTCATTAGTACCTCTAAATAGTAGGCTTCTGTTGCTAATCTTTTTGTTTTTCACTTTCAGGCATTGTCAAATCACGAATGTTGAGAACGCCTTCTCCCCTGACCCCACCCAATCCTTCCCCACCCTCATAAACAAACTCTAGTCCTATCCTTCCCCCTGCCTCAATCTTATTGTATTTTCAGTGTATTGAAAATTCAATCTTACGTTATTGTGACTGTATACATGCTACATATCTCTGAGCCTGGAATATACTATAATTACTAACAGGTATTGAACTCATGTGTTGTGATCAACATTGTTCTTAGAGATTTCTGTAGATTCCCCACCCGTATTATTTGGATGGTGGCATTCTTGAACTGATTCTCTGACTTTTAAAATTCACACTTTCTTCTATTTCCCCCATACTCTTTCTACTCTCATTTCTAGAACATTTTCTAACTTAATCTTTTAACCTTAAATTTTTATGTCATTTATAATTTCTGGGGAATTGTTTTTGGTGGTTTTTGTCTTAAATTCTTTTCTTTTTAAAAAATTTTAATAAGATACTGTTTCAGGATTTCAAGGATAAAAATTCTTTTACGTCTTTAATGATACTAATAACATTTTCAAAAATTACTTTCTTTTGTTACCTGTTTCATCCAAGCTGAATTTAAAATTTTTTGATCTCATATTCAAAGCTTTTCACAAATATCTGATAATTCTTGGCTGACCACTCACCTATTTTAAAGTCTGTATATAGTTGACTGAAAGTTTTGTGAATAATATTGGAACCTGTGAACTGTGGTCTTCAGTGCAGTAGTATAAATTTGTCACAAGCATTACATGTGACATACTATGAAATTATTTGTCTAAGATCCAAATTTAACTGAGAATTCTACATTTTTATGCTGCATTTGGCAAATCTTTTCCCAGAATATCTGAAGTCAGTATCTTTAAATATTTCCTCCCCAGGGGGTCAGATCTTCCTGAAAAGACTATACTCATCTCTTGATTTTAGGAGATAGCCTAACTCCCAATATATCAGTACCTGAGTGAAGAAATAGGTCTGGGACTTGGGTCTTAATATATATTTTAATTCAATCTTCTTGCTTTCAGAGAAGTACCTTTATTCTCAAATCTGCCGAATATTTAATAGTCCAGAGAATGTTTTACCCTGTTCAGAAAATAAACATTCATCCTTCTGTTGGATGGCAAAAAGACAGTTATATAAATAATGGAATGGGGGAGGGGAGTTGGAAATCTAGGTGATTATTAGCTACTTCAATTTATTCTTCTATTTTTAATGTCATCTTCCGTTAAGTTACCTACATATCTAGAAGTACTCTGCATGTCTTTAAATATATATATGTGTATGTATATATATTTATATTTAATGAGTGCATGTGTGCTTAGTGGCTCAGTGATGTCCAACTCTTTGCAGCCCCTTGGCCTGTGGTCCACCAGGCTCCTCTATCCATGGGATTCTCCTGGCAAGAATACTGGAGTGGGTTGCTGCACCCTCCTCCAAGGCATCTTTATGATTCAGGAATCAAACCATGTCTCCTGCATTTCAGGCAGATTCTTTATGTGCTGAGGTACTAGGGAAGAATATATATATATGTAAATTTGGATATATACAAATATCCAAATATATATATTTGTGTATATATATTTTTACATATATAAACTTGCAATATATATTTGTATATAAATATATGCAATATATATATAATATATATGTATACAAATATTTGTATACATATATACAATTTATATATATAATATATATGTATACAAATATTTGTATACATATATACAAATATATATATACTTACAAATATATATATGTAAATATATATATGTAAATTTGATTGTTTACCTGCTGATTGTTTACTGGCAGATTCTTTACCTGCTGAGCTACTAGGGAAGAATATATATATATTATATATATTATGTAAATTTAGATATATCCAAATATCTAAATATATATATTTGTATATATATAAATATGTAATATATACAAATATATACAATTTATACAAATATTTGTATATAAATATATATATATATATGTGAATTTGATTGTTTCTGAGCTTTCTCTCCTGCCAGTTTAAGATTAGTCTTTCTAGGTCTGCTGCCATTTATCCATATTTTAAAACTTGGCTTCAACCTACATGTTCAGCTCAATAAAATTTTTATGAAGTGAACACCCTGGTAACATACAAGTAAAACCAGGGAATATTAATAGCCCTCCAGAGGGATACATGGTCCTATTCACAAAGAAAGACCTTTATTCTCTATGAATTATAATCACTAATTCTGATTTCTATGGTGATCACTTATTTGCTTTTCTTATTTGTTTTTGCTGCTTAACTACACATCTGTAAGCACCACTGCGTACTTTTGCTTATCCCACCACCCTCTGTTGAAAGAATCATTTTCCATATTGTTTTGAAGTTCCACCTTTGTCATAAAATCTGTGTATATCATGTACTCATGTTTTCCCTACCCTTTTCCTCCCTCTAACTTTCACTATATTGACTCATCTTTTATTTCACTGTTATCTCTTCAGCTGGGTATAAGTTACTGTTTTTAATTTTAGTTACTGCATTTTTCTGTTCTGGATATCCATTTAGTTTTTTTTTTTAATTTATTTACTTTTTATTGAAAGATAAGTTACTTCTTTTTCAAGTCTGCTTCATTATTTGTTAAAAATAGTTTATGCCTCTGTGTTAAAATCTTTAATTTTGTGTTTTATCGCATTGAACATAGAAAGAATAGTTTGATAACTTCAAATTATGGGGCTCAGGGTGTTGTGTTTGTTGTCTTCTTCTGATTCATTATTACCTCATCTCCTTGTACAAGTGGTTATCTTTTATTATTGTATGATGAAAATTATATTTTAAGAGTTATAGTACAATAAGCAAGACATAGCATTGTATTGGTGAAAGAAAAGACATAAAGATTAATGAAACGGAATAAAGAGCCAAGAAGGGCTCACACGAATACAGTTGACTGATTTTGGACAAAGGTACAAAAACAATTCAATGGATAAAAGGATTGTCTTTTCAACAAATGTTTCCATATGAATCCTCCTCATCACCAAAAAATCCTATAAAAGACAAACAAAAAGTGAACCTACACACTAACATTACACTTTATCCAGAAATGAAGTAAAAATGAATCATGCACATAAGTGAGAAATGTATATAAAATTCTATAAAAATATAGAAGAAAATCTTCTTGAGCTCAGGCTTAATGATGAGATTCTTAAACAGAATATGAAAGCATGAACCATGAAAGAAAAGAGTAAGTTAGATTTTATTAAAGTGAAAAACTTCTGGCCTTCTAAAGAGACTGTAAACAAAATTAAAAGTTGTCACAAATGGGGAGATAATATATGTAAAACACATTTCTGATAAAAGACATGTATCCAAAATATATGAAGAAAGCTTAAAACACAAAAATAAGAAAACACAAGTCAATTAAGAATAAGCCAAAGGTCTTAACAAGACACTTCACCAAAGAAGATGTACAGATGGCAAATAATCAAATGAAAAGATGCTCAATGTCATTTGTTATTAAGAAATGCAAATTGAAACATCAATGAAATATCACTACATAGCTATTCAGTTCAGTTCAGTTCAGTTCAGTTGCTCAGTCATGTCCGACTCTTTGCGACCCCATGAATCACAGCACGCCAGGCCTCCCTCTCCATCACCAACTCCTGGAGTTTACCCAAACTCAAGTCCATGGAGTCAGTGATGCCATCCAGCCATCTCATCCTTTGTCGTCCCCTTCTCCTCCTGCCCACAATCCCTCCCAGCATCAGAGTCTTTTCCAATGAGTCAACTCTTCGTGTGAGGTAGCCAAAGTACTGGAGTTTCAGCTTCAGCATCAGTCCTTCCAATGAACACCCAGGACTGATCTCCTTTAGGATGGACTGGTTGGATCTCCTTGCAGTCCAAGGGACTCTCAAGAGTCTTCTCCAACACCACAGTTCAAAAGCATCAATTCTTCAGCGCTCAGCCTTCTTCACAGTCCAACTCTCACATCCACACATGACCAATGGAAAAACCATAGCCTTGACTAGACGAACCTTTGTTGGCAAAGTAATGTCTCTGCTTTTGAATATGCTATCTAGGTTGGTCATAACTTTCCTTCCAAGGAGTAAGCGTCTTTTAATTTCATGGCTGCAATCACCATCTGCAGTGATTTTGGAGCCCCCCCAAAATAAAGTCTGACAATGTTTCCACTGTTTCCCCATCTATTTCCCATGAAATGGTGGGACCAGATGCCATGATCTTGGTTTCTGAATGTTGAGCTTTAAGCCAACTTTTTCACTCTCCTCTTTTGCTTTCATCAAGAGGCTTTTGAGTTCCTCTTCACTTTCTGCCGTAAGGATGGTGTCATCTGCATATCTGAGGTTATTGATATTTCTCCCGGCAATCTTGATTCCAGCTTGTGTTTCTTTCAGTCCAGCATTTCTCATGATGTACTCTGCATATAAGTTAAATAAGCAGGGTGACAGTATACAGCCTTGACGTACTCCTTTTCCTATTTAGAACCAGTCTGTTGTTCCATGTCCAGTTCTAACTCTTTTTTCCTGACCTGCATATAAGTTTCTCAAGAGGAAGGTCAGGTGGTCTGATATTCCCATCTCTTTCAGAATTTGCCACAGTTTATTGTGATCCACACAGTCAAAGGCTTTGGCATAGTCAATAAAGCAGAATTAGATGTTTTTCTGGAACTCTCTTGCTTTTTCGATGATCCCGCGGATGTTGACATACCTATTAGGGTAACTTAGTACAAATTAATGCTACAATTTCTGGCAAAGATGTGGAACAACATGACTTCTCATTCATAACTGGTGGGAATGCAAGTTAGCACAAGCAGTTTAGAAGACAGTTTGGCAATTTTTTAAAAAAACTAAACAGTCTCACCGTACAATCCAACAATCACACTCCTAGGTATTCACCCAACTGAACTGAGAATGTTTGTCCATGCAAAACCCTGCACTTTAATATTTATAGAAGCTTTGTTCATAATCACCAAAACCCAGAAGCAACAAGATGTTCTTTGGAAGATGGATTAATAAGCAAACTGTGCCTACCCATACAAGAGAGTATTATTAGCAATAGGTATGAACTGGGCCATGCAAAGACACAGATGAATCTTAAATGCACATTGCTACATTAAGGAAGCCATTCTGAAAAGACTGCATACCATGTCATTCCATTTTATGACACTTGGGATGGGACAAACAGGTGAAACATTTGTAGGCATTTTGGGGTATGTGTACTTTGAATAGATGAACATAGATTTTAGAGCATGAAACTACTTTGTATAATACTGTAATGCATGACATTATACATTTTTCAAAACCAATAGAACTTTATAGCAGAGGAATGAATCTGAAAGCATGTAAATTAAAAACAAATCCTTCAGGTACTACCTAACTATGCTAATTGTGACAGTACAGGCTGTGACTAACAACTTTATTAAAAATGTCTGAAACCATCACTGAAGAGGGTGGGGGAAAAGCTGACCTATATAACTTTGGAAATGTCTGTCAGACAAAAGGCAAAAGGAACTGTACCTAGGCAGTGTATTCTAGTTGAAAAAAATTGTTTCCCAGAAGGGTATGAGTTAACAATTCTGAAACAACTGTGTGCATGCTGGAACTGAACAGTTAAGTAAATGAATGATGCGAGTCAGATTTCTCACTGTTGGAGTGGAGGTTGGAGACAAGCAAGTGGAAGAGGCAAAAATAACATATATGGTAATAGAGTAGAATTGGAGATATCAGTATAAACACATGCTTAGTTTTACGTAAATGGAGATGGCTGTATTGATTTATACCATACAAATATTAATTAGTTTGTTGTATATATTTAAACATTTATGGACTTGTGCATACGTACTGGCTAGTATACACATATTTTCTTTCTCCAACAGCTGAAAGAGCCTAGAAGCTATGATACCCCGGGAGTGAGCAGACTTAGCACCCAGATCTTGGTTCTTCCTGTTCTTCAGTGAAATAAATCAGGACTCCTGGAAAAACGGTTGATGTTAAAACCGGGGCAGGAAGTTTGATGAACCTAGAGCATCTTGTAGTGCCAGAAAGTAAGGAAGTGCTCAAACAAAACAAAAAAGAGCCAAAAAGCTGAACACTGGTGGCGTATGTCAAAGGGACATGGGAGCCCACCAAGAGAGGTCCCCATGACCCAGACTGAAGCAATCTGAGGAATAAAGCAGTTTGGATTATAACATAAAGTGTAAAATAAATACCCACAAGTCCATGGTGACACATAAATTATGGAATAAACGAACAGGAGAGAATAGACAAATATCCCATGTGGAACAGTTCCAAATAATTTGTGTAGGTGACATCCCTTTAGTAAGTGCAGCATAATTCCCACTCCTTAAGTGTGATTTGTGACTTCCTTCCAAAGAGTTCAATATGGAAAGGAGGAAGAAAAGAGTAACTTTAACAGTGGGGAACCCTGACGCACATCTCGTTTGATTAAGGTCAGTTTCAACAAGAGAGTCATGTTGACAGCATAGTCACGTTGATGGCATGTTGACAGCACCCACCTTCATACAGTGTGATGGGAATGGCACTTTACCTCTGTGGTCTTCCTCCAAAAAAACTCGTAATCCTGCTCCTATCATGAGAAAAAAAAATCAGACAAATCCCAGTTGAAGGACATTCTACAAAGTGCCTGACAGTTTCTCCTTAACAACTGTCATGATCATCAAAGATAGGAAAAGTCTGAGAAACTGTCACAGCCAGGACTTGCCTAAGGAGACATGGTGACTGAATGCAATGTGGTGTCCTGGAGCAGAACAGTAGAACACGTCTTCTGTTCCTGGAACAGAAAACAGATATTAAAATGAAAAACAAACCCTAGGAAAATTTTAAAAAAGTATGGGCTTCAGTTAATGGGTTTCAGGTATCAATATTGGTTCATTAAATGTACCAAATGTACCATAGTAATAGAAGGTATTAATATTAGGGAACACTGTGCTTCCGTAAGGGTATAGGGGAACTCTAATATTTTCACAAGTTTTCTGTACATCTAATTTATTCTAATATGAAAAGTTTATTAAAATATAAAAAATAATTTTATAGAAAGAATTTGAAGTCTAGGATATTTCCTTCCAGAGAGAATTTTCCTTTGCTTCTTCTCAGCACTGGGAATTACTAGCAATCCAAGATCAGTGTAATGAAATTTCTGAATTAGAGATTTTCTAGGCTACACAGGAGCTGGGCTGTAATTGGTGGAGGCATGGATCACCTAGTTTCACCTTTGTTTCTAGAAGGCAGCTCTTCAGAATTTACCAGGGCTCTGCTATGACCTGGACTCCAAGTTTTGTCTGCTTCTACCAAGAGATTTTCAAAGCCCCGTTCAGCCTCTGTGTTTCTTACAGATCGCAAATGCTTTGGGGCAAAAGCAGCCCCCAGAGCTAGGCTCACTTGTTTTGATTCTGACCTCTTGTAAATCTCTGTTCTGCTTCATTATTTGTTAGTTCTCTGTTCCCTTCCATCAGATGCTATTATATTGCATCCAGCTTTTCTATATTTCTTCAGCTGGAGAATTGGCTCAAATGACCTAATTGCTTTACCTACTGCAAAAATTTTAAAGTTTTATGACTATTGTCTCCTTTCTCATTCTGTTTATTGTGGCTTTATACTTTAAAAATGCCTTTAATTTTATTTTGAGGGAGTATCTAGAGGGTAGAATAGGGTAATAAGTTTTCAGCTCTCCTCTTCAACTACAGATTATTTTGGTGGTAGCTAAAGAAAATTAGAATCATCAAATTAGTGTAGAATATTACTCAAAATTGTGCATCTGAAAATGAGAAATGAACTCAA
This sequence comes from Bos taurus, assembly GCF_002263795.3. Taxonomy (NCBI): domain Eukaryota; kingdom Metazoa; phylum Chordata; class Mammalia; order Artiodactyla; family Bovidae; genus Bos; species Bos taurus. The sequence continues at coordinate 15,731,387 of NC_037336.1, forward strand.
TGAAAGATGAATCTGCCTTTAAATAACCATATCCAGGAAAATGATCTGAGGACTTAGAATGGAAACATACTTACATGTGGGTGTGTGTGCTCAGTTGCTCAGTCATATCTGACTCTTTGCAACCCCATGGACTGCAGCCTGCCAGGATCCTCTGCCCATGGAAATTTCCAGGCAAGAATATTGGAGTGGGGTGCCATTTCCTTCTCCAAGGGATCTTCCTGACCTAGGGATCTAACCCAAGTCTCTTGCATCTCCTGCATTGGGAGGCGGGGATTCTTTACCACTAGTGCCACCTGGGAAGCCCTTACTTCTGAATAGTTACATATATAAGTATTTCTAATGTATATTTTTATGGGCTGGAAAGCTGATGGGTGATAACAAAATACTTTCTTCGTTTGCTGTATATCCCTGTGTTATACTTAGTTTTTAACCCTGTTGTGAAACATCAGTATTCTTTCTCTAGGATAAAAAGCAATAATTTTAAGTTTTGAAAATAAATTCTACTTAATAGCCTGCTTAATAAAACATGTTGGTTAAAGGAAAATGTGGTATAGACTACTTTGCATTCTTAAAAATATCCTATATGATATTGTTACTGAACCAAATTTGAGTCTGCTCTCCCACCTGCAGTAAAACCAATCTATTGAAATAGGTTGTAGTGAAGGAAAGTACAGCCTTTATTACAACATGGGGACAAGCAAAGAGAAGTGGCAGCTCATGCTCAAATGACCCAAAGTTTCAATGGCTTTCAGGGAAGGGATTTTTGAAGGTCTGGTTAGGGGTGTGGGTTTCAGGGTGCTAATCAGCTTCTGCATACATCTTTGATTGATTGATGGTGAGGTAAAGGATAAAGTTTTGGGAATCTCAGTTATCCATTTTCTAGCTCCAACCTATCTAGGGTCTTTGTGCTGGTGATTAACATGCAGTTAACTTCTTCCCATGGTAGAGGTATCAACATCTGCAAAACAGCTCAAGGATATAACTCAGAATATTGTCTGTAGTCTTTGAAGAGGAACTCAAAGTCCTTGACTTGGTTCCATAGCTAAACTATTATTATTTTGTCTTACTTGACTGTTTTCCTCTGTTTTTGCATTTTTACTTCTCTGATTAAATTTGCTCTTTGAAACTCGGAGATGGCCTGGGAAGGTAAAGCTTTTCTATAAACAAGAGGCAGGGGACACAGTGTGTATGTGTGTGTGTGTGTGTGTGTGTGTGTGTGTGTGTGTGTGTGTGTGTGATCTGTCCCTGGGGAATTCTCCACTGGGTCCTGCTCAGTTGCAATAAATACGATCATGAAGGCATAGAATTTATACTACAATGACAAATATTTAAAAGTTTCTTTTGACAGTAGTACCTTATTAATTTTTTCACATTGGTAACTTAACATTGATATCTGCTATTTGGGAAGCAAACAATAATGATGAACACTCATTATTATTATTATTGCTTTCTGAGACCATCAGGTCTTTCTATAAGTACTGTTGTTCTTAATTGTGGGTTACTGTTAATTCAGAAGTACTTCTTCAAGGTGGTTAAACATCAATAATAATTATATATTCTTAAATAAATGAATGTTCCCCTTTATTTGCTGGCAGAATTTCAGAGGTGTATTTAAAATGTACAAGGTAGGCTGAAAAGGGCAGTATATATTCCTTCACCTGAAATCAGTAGAAATGAGAAATGGTTGCCAAAATGAATCATTCAGTATTATAAAGAACTTTTTCCATTTGTTAATCAATCAACCAACATAATTGTTTGTGAGCACTACATGTCAAGCTTTCCATTCAGTTCAGTTCAGTTCAGTCATTCAGTCGTGTCCAATTCTGCGACCCCATGAATTGCAGCATGCCAGGCCTCCCTGTCCATCACCAACTCCCGGAGTTCACCCAAACTCATGTCCATCGAGTCGGTGATGCCATCTAGCCATCTCATTCTCTGTTGTCCCCTTCTCCTGCCCCCAATCCCTCCCAGCATCAGAGTCTTTTCCAATGAGTCAACTCTTCACATGAGGTGGCCAAAGTATTGGAGTTTCAGCTTTAGCATCAGTCCTTCCAAAGAAATCCCAGGACTGATTTCCTTTAGAGAGAGATCCACCAGGACTGGTTGGATCATCTTGCAGTCCAAGGGACTCTCAAGAGTCTTCTCCAACACCACAGTTCAAAACCATCAATTCTACGGCGCTCAGCTTTCTTCACAGTACAACTTTCATATCCATACATGACCACTGGAAAAACCATAGCCTTGACTAGACGGACCTTTGTTGGCAAAGTAATGTCTCTGCTTTTCAATATGCTATCTAGGTTGGTCATAACTTTCCTTCCAAGGAGTAAGTGTCTTTTAACATCATGGCTGCAATCACCATCTGCAGTAATTTTGGAGCCCCCCAAAATAAAGTCAGCCACTGTTTCCATTGTTTCCCCATCTATTTCCCATGAAGTGATGGGACCAGATATAATGATCTTCGTTTTCTGACTGTTGAGCTTTAAGCCAACTTTTCCACTCTTCTCTTTCACTTTCATCAAGAGGCTTTTTAGTTCTTCTTCACTTTCTGCCATAAGGGTGGTGTCATCTGCATATCTGAGGTTATTGATATTTCTCCTGGCAATCTTGATTCCAGCTTCTGCTTCTTCCAGCCCAGTGTTTCTCATGATGTACTCTGCATATAAGTTAAATAAACAGGGTGACAGTATACAGCCTTGACGTACTCCTTTTCCTATTTGGAACCAGTCTGTTGTTCCATGTCCAGTTCTAACTGTTGCTTCCTGACCTGTATATAGGTTTCTCAAGAGGCAGGTCAGGTGGTCTGGTATTTCCATCTCTTTCAGAATTTTCCACAGTTTATTGTGATCCACACAGTCAAAGGCTTTGGCATTTTCAATAAAGCAGAAATAGATGTTTTTCTGGAACTCTCTTGCTTTTTCAATCATCTAGCGGATGTTGGCAATTTGATCTCTGGTTCCTCTGCCTTTTCTAAAACCAGCTTGAACATCTGGAAGTTCACAGTTCACATATTGCTGAAGCCTGGCTTGGAGAATTTTGAACATTACTTTACTAGTGTGTGAGATGAGTGCAATTGTGTGGTAGTTTGAGCATTCTTTGGCATTGCCTTTCTTAGGGATTGGAATGAAAACTGACCTTTTCCAGTCCTGTGGCCACTGCTGAGTTTTCAAAATGTGCTGGCATATTGAATGCAGCACTTTCACAGCACCATCTTTCAGTATTTGAAATAGCTCCACTGGAATTCCATCATCTCCACTAGCTTTGTTCATAGTGATGCTTTCTAAGGCCCACTTGACTTCACATTCCAGGATGTCTGGCTCTAGGTCACTGATCACACCATTGTGATTATCTTGGTCGTGAAGATCTTTTTTGTACAGTTCTTCTGTGTATTCTTGCCACCTCTTCTTAATATCTTCTGGTTCTGTTAGGTCCATCTGTTAGGTGCTATATATTCATGGATGACATCTTCTCAGCACCTCTATGAGGTAAATGCTATTGATACTTTTATTTCTGCTTTATAGATGAGGAAATTGAAGCTCAGAAAGAATACTATTAATAGTAGAGGTAAAGCAGGGTTTTCATCCTGCATCTAAATTCCAAAACCTATGTTCTTTTCTTGGGTCCTCACTAGTTTCCCTCTAGAAGGAAAGCAGGTGTTAAGCATGTAAGTGATTTTTTATTGTTGTTCAGTTGGTAAGTCATGTCTGACTCTTTGGGACCTCATGGAGGTCACATGCTAGGCTCCTCTGTCCTTCACTGTCTTCCAGAGTTTGCTCAAATTCATGTCCATTGAGTCAGTGATGCTATCTAACCATCTCATCCTCTGTTGCCCTCTTTCCCTTTTGCTTTCAGTCTTTCACAGTGAGTCAGCTCTTCGCATCAGGTGGCCAAAGTATTGGAGCTTCAGCTTCAGCATCAGTTCTTCCAATGAATACTCAAGGTTGATTTCCTTTAGGATTGACTGGTTTGATCTTGCAGTCCAAGGGACTCTCATGAGTCTTCTCCAGCACTACAATTCAAAAGCATCAATTCTTTGGCACTCAGCCTTCTTTATGGTCCAACTCTCACATCTGTACATGACTACTGGAAAACCATAGTTTTGACTAGATGGACCTTTGTTGGCAAAGTAATGACTCTGCTTTTTAATATGCTGTCTAGATTTGCCATTGCTTTCCTTTCAAGGAGCAAGCATCTTTTAATTTCATGGCTGTAGTTACCATCTTCAGTAATTTTGGAGCCCAAGAGAAGAAAATCTGTCCCTGCTTCCACTTTTTCCTTTTTTATTTGCCATGATGGGACCAGATGCTATGATTTTTGTTTTTTTTCACGTTGAACTTTAAGCCAGCTTTTTTCAGTCTCCTCTTTCACCCTCCTTAAGAGATTCTTTAATTCCTCTTCATTTTCTGCCATCAGAGTGGTATCATATGCATATCTGAGGTTGTTGATTTTTCTCCTGCCACTCTTGATACTCATCAGAAAAATTAAGAACTAATGGATTCTGATCACCCATTTCAGAATGTGTACATGTAGGTATTTTACTCTCTCTGTG